>NC_090227.1:30402504-30755004 GCF_024489055.1 Chanodichthys erythropterus
AAAAGTGTTTTGTTTATGTTAAGTAAAACATCTGTTTCCTTCTAATCTCTAACCGTTTATCCTCATAATGTCCTTTATGTCACTTATATACAGCATTCTGTGCAGAAATCAAACGGGTCCGATACCTTCTGTGGTCTGTGCCGACTCACGCATATGATCCGCTCTGTGCTCTTGTGTCTCTGGACCGGACCAGACTGCTTGCGTTGCGCGGTTCATGTGACACTAACGCGAAAACGGACTTCTTTTGCATCAAAGGAAAGCATATTTACACTGTCTGAATCGTTCCCTATCCTCTATATAGTGCATTGTGTGCCATGTAGAAACTAGTGTGTGAGCAAATGACCAATTTAAACTGAGGCTTCAGCGTCTGTAAGAGTGTAGGAGGAGGCGGGACTTCAGATTCTAGAGAGCATTTGATTGGACCGAAGATTTGACGAAAAACTGAAATGTCTGTGCCTCTCTCACGAGAGCAGTGTCTCTACTAATATCGAAACGAAGCTATAAGTTTATCTACCTCGAAAATCGCACAGTTATTACCTCGCTGGTGAGTCATTTTACTGATTAATTCGTCAGCGTGCGCGCTGACAAAACTTTTCTGTACAAGTGTGTGTCTGTACGATACAGTACATGTGTACGTTTGAAAAAGAGAGCGAGTGTGCGCGAGAGCTTTCAGGACACAATAAAACGTATTTTGTGGCAAAAACCATGACACTAATTTGTTTTCATATTATTGTTTTACTATATTTATTTGGTTCGGTGTCTTTGTGGGTTTTGTTTCTTTTGCAGTTATAGGCTGTAGGACCTTTTGAAATAACTGCAATCATTTGGCGAAGTGATATGGAACTGCAATGCGGTCAAGAACTACTTTATCCATGCGTAGCTCTGAAAATAATTACACACCTTATAACGTTGGTCAACCGATCAGATTCGAGCATTCAACAGCCCCGTAGTATAAATATATCAAACGTTTATTTATTTAAAAATTATAAATATATAAAGGTCAATTTATATTTCGATATAAATTTCGATATTTATCAAATTATCAGCAAAAGAATGAGATTAATCACGCTGAAAGGTCTAATATTAATATATCTTAAATCGTTTGAATAATCTAGCCCATTTCTACTTTGATTGTAGGCTACAGTACCACTTCAATTAGCAACATAATTGTGCTTGATACTAACATACCTCTTGTCCTGGTTAGATTTTGTTTTGTTCCCTTACTTATTGAACCCACATTTAAGACCATATAAAAGCAATTATGACTTCCTTCACCGATGTTCAAAAATGTTAGCGTCAAATAACAAGCTACAACAACTGCCAGATAAAACATATTGTAAACTACTCAAACGAAGCAGGTAAATAGAGTGCAGGTCCCATCTAATGTAACAACATTTCCTGTGCCTTAGAGTCATGTAAAAAAACAAAACAAAAAGGATGTACAATGTATCCTCTAAGAAAAGGCATCAAACAAAAAACAGGACAATTCATTCAAGCTTTCCCACATTATAACCAAACCTCATCCGAAGCCAATTTAATCCCGCAATCCCCTGCATCCTCCTTCAACCCAGCAGACAATGGAGTGACAAAGTCAGTGGTGAAGATGCGGGTTGTTTATGTGGATGGAACCCGGATCTGGAACTGTCCCTGCTGGAGCTGCAGGCGGAACAGCTTACAGTTGGCGATGCGTAGGGCGGCACAGCTCGTCTTACTCAGATCAGAGGGCATGAGGGGTCTGGTGGGGTGCCAGGTACCCGTACTTCTGCGGAACTCCCGGACATAGTCAAAACTGGTGCCTGCAAGCCAAACAAAGAAATAAATATATTTATATATATATATATATATATATATATATATATATATATATATATATATATATATATATATATATATATATATACACACACATTATTATACACATAAATATGTATGTGTGTGTGTGTGTGTGTGGTGGGTATTTTGTGCTCTACTCTACACAAATAACATTTTTGTCACATTTTATTGTGTGTACAGCATTACAACTGAACAAGCAAACACAATTGCAAAATGTGGTTCATTTCAGCAAATCTGTTCAATTTAAGCAGTTCTTATCAATAATCTGGTTAAAAAAAGATTCAATTCATTTGACTCATTCAGTAGTATTCCCAGACATCAAACAAGCTGCATTTTTGTAGTCAAATACATTGTTATATTATTATAATATTTACTTAAATACTGCTGTTAATAATTGCTTTAAAATAAAACTATTTAAAATTAACTGTGTTTTTGATTATCATGGATTCTGTAAGATATACTGGTCTGATTCTTCTGATACATAATTCATAATTAAAAACTTAAAACTTTTAGCATAATTGAGACAGTATTATAGGTTATAATAATATTTTTAATTAGTTCTTATTTATATAGTCTCCATTTTAATTTAATTTTAATTAAAATGTTAGTAATTTTGTTGTATGTTTTTGTCATTTTTATTAATGTTTGTTTTTTTAACATGCCCGTTAATTAATTTTTTTTAGCATTTTATTTTATTTCAGTTAACGTTTATTTTATTTCAAGTTACAATGTCTTTATGGATTTAGTTTTAGTTAACTATAATAAGCCCGACTAAAAATATAATGCATTCTTAATAACATTAATGTAGTTTTTGTGTACATAACTACTTAATAAACATAACTACCTGGAATACATTAGTTGCGTGTAACTTTTCAAAGTAGCTAGTGCTTGGTCTTTGAAATGTTAAGAAGTTAAAATATGCAGTAGTTGACTTATCACAGCAAAAATTTATTTGACCTTCTCAAGGACTTAATTTGAAGATATCTGAATAAAAAGACGTTCCCAGATAAAGGATAAAGTGCGATTACAAGTCCCTATCATCTTACCAGTGTCAAGTTCTCCGACCACATATATACTGGCACCAATGGGAACAGCTCCATACACAAAAGATGATGTAGCTTGTATGCAGAGGTTTTGGTCATCTAAGAGCACCCACCTGAGGGCAATGAAAGACGCACATGAGAAAACATCACTTTAGTCTTGCTCTGTCTGAGTGTTGCATTGAAAAGCTCACCTTTTTAGCTCATCATGGAAGAACTCAGACTTGCAGATGGTCATCTGACTGGACTCTGGATTGTCGGCATCTCTGTTCCGCACACCACCAAACACGTAGAGCTCTTGTCCGATGCCACATGCTACCGCTCCAAATCTGATGAAAACCAAGTTTGAAATTACTACAGTAACATTTTTAGCAAACACAAAGAATAGTGCACAAATGACATTGTAAATTACATAAAAAATACCTTGCACTAGCTGTAAAAAAAAAAAAAAAAAAAAAGTGTAAAATGCTTACAAAACCGTAAAAAGAGTAATCACATGATCCATCAAAATTTGAAGCAGAATGTTTTTGTAAAATTGTACTGTCACTTTTGATCAGTTTAATGCACCCTGATGAATAAAAGTATTAATTTCACACACGCAAAAAAAGTACTGAAGCCAATGAGTTCCCAGTAGCGACATACTAAAATCAAACTCTATTGAAATCAATTGTGAATCAAGTTAGTGCTACATACAGAGTTACTGCCAATGCAGTGTCCCAAATCAGTTACTTATGAGGTTTCATGATGGTTAGGATGCTGCCTTAGAAGTTACTGCCAATGCAGTGTCCCAAATCAGTTACTTATGAGGTTTCATGATGGTTAGGATGCTGCCTTAGAAGTTACTGCCAATGCAGTGTCCCAAATCAGTTACTTATGAGGTTTCGTGACGGTTAGGATGCTGCCTTAGAAGGCAGTTACAGCTCATTAGGTTGTGTAACAGAGAACAGAGCTAAGGACAAAATTATACTCCAAACAAGACAAGAGCACCAAGAAAAATGACTATTTATGTTCCTCCAGATGGTGATCAAGTGTTTGCAGTTATATGGGTTAGACTGATAGGTCCCTTGACTACTATTGTTCTAAAGACACATCTGTAAGACATCACAGATAGGGTGTGTCTCAGTTTTCATAGTTGTTAGACCCTTATGAAGATGTGCTGCCTTTGCCTTTTAAAATGTAATCTGTTTAACTTATGACATTTCTCTGCGTCATATGCAGGATGGGAAAAAAACATTCTCTAAATTCACATCTACAAAGTGCATACCGCTTTGAGCATCCAGTATTTGCGGTTTGAACACATGGGGCCAAGTTATGCTGAATGATGTTTCTGCTGTTTCTATTTTCCCCATTATCTGATAATAATATAACCTCTTTCACATCTATTGAATGAAAACCTGGTTACCTAAATATAATAAAATTACATCACCATCTTTTAAAGTTGAAATAATGTTTTGTAACAAATTGCTAGGGCACACTTTTACTGTTATATAAAAATACAGACACAAAATGTTAAAGTGGTCATGACATGATAAATTAAATGTATACCATTTAACAAGTTTGTTTTAATGGTACAAAGTTTCATAGCTTAAAAAGCCCTCCTCATTATAAAGCATTTATTTAATCAAGCTCCAAAAAACATCTTGTTATGATATTCTAGGATCTGTGATGCCACAAGGGCAAATACATTTGCATATGACTGCTTCCAGAGAAAGACATCATCGAATAGTTACACATCATTGCACCATAGGCCCCACCCACTGGTATTCAGTTGCTTAAAGGGTTAGTTCACCCAAAAATGAATTTCCTGTCATCCATGTGACTACAGTGGTTCAACCTTAAAGGGTTACTTCACCCAAAAATGTAAATTCTGTCATGTATTACTCACCCTCATGTCGTTCGACACCCGTAAGATCCGAATCATGAATCGATACACTGATTCACTGATTGTGTGTACAGCATTACAACTGAACAAGCAAACACAATTGCAAAATGTGGTTCATTTCAGCAAATCTGTTCAATTTAAGCAGTTCTTAATAATCTGGTTAAAAAAAAGATTCAATTAATTTGACTCATCATTCAGTAGTATTCCCAAACATCAAACAAGTTGCATTTTTGTAGTCAAATACATTGTTATATTATTATAATATTTACTTAAATACTGCTGTTAATAATTTAATAAGCCGCGAGAATAGTTTTTGTTCGCAAAAAAACCTAAATAACGACTTATATAGAGATGACCGATTTCAAAACACTGCTTCCTGAAGCTTCGAAGCGTTATGAATCAGTGTATCGATTCATGAGTCGGATCGCCAAAGTCACATGATTTCAGCAGTTTGACGGTTTGACACGCGATCCGAATCATGAATCGATACACTGATTCACTGATTGTGTGTACAGCATTACAACTGAACAAGCAAACACAATTGCAAAATGTGGTTCATTTCAGCAAATCTGTTCAATTTAAGCAGTTCTTAATAATCTGGTTAAAAAAAAGATTCAATTAATTTGACTCATCATTCAGTAGTATTCCCAAACATCAAACAAGTTGCATTTTTGTAGTCAAATACATTGTTATATTATTATAATATTTACTTAAATACTGCTGTTAATAATTTAATAAGCCGCGAGAATAGTTTTTGTTCGCAAAAAAACCTAAATAACGACTTATATAGAGATGACCGATTTCAAAACACTGCTTCCTGAAGCTTCGAAGCGTTATGAATCAGTGTATCGATTCATGAGTCGGATCGCCAAAGTCACATGATTTCAGCAGTTTGGCGGTTTGACACGCGATCCGAATCATGAATCGATACACTGATTCATAATGCTTCGAAGCTTCAGTGTTTTGAAATCGGCAATCTCTATAGAAGTCGTTATTTAGTTTTTTTTTGTGCACAAAAAATATCCTCGTCGCTTCATAAAATGATTGTAGAACCACTGTAGTGAGATGGACTTTGTAACAACGTCTTTACTACCTTTTATTGGTCTTGAGAGAGGAAATGACATTGCTGGCTATGGAGGCCTTTCTGAGCCATCGGATTTCAACTGAAATATCTTAATTTGTGTTCTGAAGATTAATGAAGGTCTTACGGGTGTCGAACGACATGAGGGTAAGTAATTAATGATAGAACTTTCAATTTTGGGTGAACTAACCCTTTAATGTTATGAAGCACAAAAAGTATTCTGGTCGCTTCATAATATTTAGGTTAAACCACTGTAGTCACATGGACTATTTTAATTTAAAGTCTTTACTACCTTTCTGGGCCTTGAAAGTTGCAATGACGTTGCTGCTTATGGGTGGTTCAGAAACCTCTTGGATTATATAAAAAATATCTTAATTTGTGTTCCGAAAATGAACAAAGGTCTTATGGGTTTGGAACTACATGAGGGTGAGTACTTAATGACAGAAATTTCATTTTTGGGTGAACTAACCCTTAAACGGCTGACATTTGCCTTTCGGCGTCAAGTCGCGTCAAAAGCAAATAGAACCCATTATAATTATAATATAATTATAAACAGATGCACGTTCAGTTTCTGACATACTCTACACACTTGATTCTGCTGACAACAGAATGTTAAATTTCAGTTTAAACAGCTCTTTTGCATCTCTGTACTAGTGTTGTGATGATACCAAAATTTTGACTTTGATACGATACCTAACCTAAATATCACGATACCGATACTTAAATGATACTACGGCAAAAACCTAAAACAGCAGGAAAAGTAAATAAATAACATATGACAGAACTTCTTTCTTCACCAGTGTGCAGGCTGATAATTCTGGATTTGAGCTTCATTGCCATGAAGTTAGAGTTAGATTTAATATAATTTTTAATGTATATTATTTTCATGCTCAATAAAGTTGTAAATTATTTGCTGTTATGCTTATTTGCTGTTTTTTTTTTTATACATGTAGGTGCTTTTGACAGTAAGATTATTGTAAAAATTAGATTATTGTAAATACTTAGAGCAATGTTATTAAAGCATAAATTGGTTTAAAATAACTGTATATACCCTTCACATATTTATGTATTTTTAAATTAATTTTATTTTTGCAACCAGATATCACTTATATCACAAACTTAGACTCATTAATACACCTCAGGTCTGCTTGCATGAGTAAAATAAAAAAAAAACATTCATTTAATGTTTGAGAGCATAAACATAATGCTGGTATCACATTCACCAACCTGTCGCTCTTTAAATTCTTTGTACAAATCGGGATGTTTGTCGGCAAGATGCTTTTGACTCCCTTCGCTTGCGTTATTTTGTAACATCTTTTGCAGACGGGCTTTGTGGTGTCCGTGGGCTTGCCCTGACTGTCGGCAATGTAAGCAAAATAATGCCATATTTCGCTTTGTGCGTCTGCTTTTCAACAATTTGTGGACGGTCTGCAAGAGCACCTGTATTTGCAACCACACCTCTCGTTTCGTCACCATAAAAGCCGTTGCGCAGTTGAGGAATAAACACGCACTCAATGTGCCCCCTGCTGTCGCACTTTAGGAAATACAGCTGGCACTCAAAGTACCGGTACTAATAAAATGAAGAACCGAACCATTTTTAAAAGCAGGGTATCGCGATACCTTTCTAGTACTGGTATATCGTGCAACACTACTCTGTACAGACTTTAGAAGGATCCCAGAGTCAGAAACAAGTGGATGGTTTACTTTAATGGCATCCCGGATCGCGTCGGAGGATTATATGTTTGTTCGGAGCATTTTGTAGCACAAACGAGGCACAGTGTAATGGAGAGTTCGCAAAGAAAATTGTGTTGAAAGATGAAGCAGTCAGCTGTATTACATCTGACAGCAGCTGCATCACAAAACATAAGTAAACAATTTCATAACGCTTTATTTATAAATGACGGTTTTATATGGATAATGTTTTCACTTACTCACGTGTAATAGCCAGGGGCCGTTGATACTGTTTCCTATGCAATGACGTTAGTCAATCATAAAAGTGGCCGTTTACTGACAAGCCTTAAAGGAGCCGCCCCTTAAAAACAGATAATTTCAGACAGAAAGTCAGAATGAATGTTGAAAATAATTGTTTTTCCGCATATATATATATATATATTTATTTATTTTTTGGTGCAAAAAACTATAAGTGAACCTCTAGTAACATATTAAAATGATAATAATAATAATAATAAAAAAGATCCATGTCATGACCCTTTTAACCATATAGGTATGTGTTCCACAAACTTTTTGCTTGCATTTTTAAAGTCAACATTACACAGAAGTTGTGATAGACTTTTCTCCCTTATTGTGACGTATATCCGAGTGCAGGGCGGGACATGATTTTTTCCATCTGGAATAACTGGATCGTTGTCGTTTGATATTGCTGTAATCTCACGTAAGGGACAAGTTGTCCCGCCCTCAAGGCAGTAAACATGTCATCAGAGAAGAGATGTTGTTGCAAGAAGGAGAGGAGGTTATTTTTAATTAAAGATTATGAGGGCACATGAATCTGCACGAATAAATAATTTATAATAAATGCGTCAATATTCCATTAAAAAAAAACAACTAATTTTTGATTTCATAGTGACTTTATCATGATAACTTGTTGATCATGAATACAATTATTGCCATATTACATGAACATACTAATATGCAAGTGTTTGTAAGATGCTTTGTAAAAGTATCTTCTGCTAAATAATAATAATCATCCATTTACACACTTTACCTTCTCTCTTTAAGCGGGCAGACTGTTGTCCACTGTTGGGTTTTGGGGTCATAGCACTCCACGGAGTCATAAATCTTCCCATACGATCCGCCGCCCATCACGTACAGTCTCTTTTTCATGGTGGCACAGCTACCAAACTGAGGAATAGAGAGGTAAAAGTATAAGAAACAAGAGTATTGCAGCTTGTGGATTTATACAAATAAGGGGAGCTAAATCTGACCTTGCGCACTGTGGTCATTTTTGGCTGTGTCCTCCAGACGTTACAATGGGGGTCAAACACCTCCATCGTGAGAAGGACCTCAGTGTCCTCGTTCTCTCCACCCAAGACATAGATCATCCCATCCAGCTCCGCCATGGCGAAGTGCTGTCTGGCCTGTGCAGACACAAGAAATATCACAATACTGACACCTAGTGGTTCCTGGTAAGAACGGCATCATAATGATCTTTCAGGATGTGATTATCAGTTGAAATCAGTAAACAGGTTCTTTTAAACAAAATAGTTTATAAGCAAATTTAAACAGAATATTTGTCTCTAAATATCTGAAACAAACTATACTGGTTAATTTACTAATCCAACTGTAGTACTGCCATTCAAATTTCCCCTTTTACACAAATTTAACAGATACCGTTATCCAAAGCGGCTTGCAAATGAGGAACATCACAAGCAATGGCACTGCTTTTTCATTGCCCTTTGTTTTTTAGGGTGCGTTCACACTTGTAGTTCGGTTCGTTTGGTTCATTTGGTCCGGACCAAAAAAAAAAAAAAACATTTAGTCCTGGTCCGATTAATGTTCACATTGGCAAATTGAACCTTAAGGCATAGGGATACACTCACAACGTGATTGGTCGGATTTTATGACGTATTGCCTATTTTGAGACGGAACTTACCGAACATCCAAAACAATGCTGTTTTCTGAGGTAAATGCGCTCGTTGTGTGTGTGTGTGTGTAGCGGTGTGTAGCCTGCATGTGATGGTATTTTGGCCAGCTGGGAACTCGTGAAGAGCTTATAAAATGTGTAAAGTAGTCAAAACACAGGCGGGAATCCATCCGTTACACACACACAATGATCTGCTGCATGGAGACGCGCGTCTGATGCCTGTCATGGGCAAACTCGCGACTATGACAAGAAAAACCGACATGCGTGAGGATTCTGTCCTTTTTAGAGTCTCGTCCTCCTGTTTTTGGTTCGGTTACATGTGTTTGGTCCGTGTTGCGTTCATATAGCATTCGAACCGCACCAGAGTTCGTTTGGAAGCGGACCAAGACCCATCTTTTCAGCGGTCTTGGTCCGCTTGTTTGGTGCGCACCAGGGTTCGGATGGCAGCGTTCAAATGAACCGCACTAACCGAGCAAGCGCACCAGGGTTCATTTTAATCGAACCAAACATGACAAGTGTGAACGCACCCTAAATCACAATGCTTCATAGGATAAGAAATTCATTCAGAACTGAAGTATGTAAGCAGTAAAAACATGTCTTGAGACATTCTGTCCAATTCTGTTGTGCTCTATTTCTTTTTTAAACAGAAGAACAGACTCTAAATCAGCCAAATACAGGGTTTCCATAAGACTGACTACTTGACTAGGCATTCAGACAACCCAGTACCTGCATCATTGGTGGGATTTGGGTCCAGGTGTTGGTCTCTGGGTCATATTTCTCTCCACTGCTCAAGACAGTTTTATTCTCATCCATTCCTCCTACTGCAAACAGGAACCCCTCTGATTGGAAAAACATAAGCCTTAGAGTTCAAATAACTACAACTAAATAGCTAATTAAATAACAGAAGAATGTCCCTCACAACATTGAGCTACTGTAGTACAAACCTGCTGACACAACCCCGTGACCAATTCGCCTCTCATTCATTGGCTTCAGGTCAATCCAGAGCTGTCTGTTTCGGTCATAAAGTGGACACATGCAGCGAGCCGCTGCCGTGGGCTTCCGAGAGCTACATGGGAAACGCACAGGAATTCAGGGCAAGACCATGTTACCAATCCTTGCGTAATCTCATAATATAGGTTTATTTTTTATGCACGGTCATACTCACGTCCTCTCCTCACCACCTACTGTGACGATACACTCAGAGTAGCCACGGGGTTTAAACGCAGCAAGCAGCGCCTCCCCATGCTGCGCTGCTCCTCCCAGTGATTCCGTACAATAATTCCTTATAACCTCCCTCATCAGGGAGTCTCCGAGCATCTGCTCCTGGAGGTAGGACTGGTCCAGGCCTTGAACCCAGACTGCAGACATCACTTCTTTCATATGAACCTGGAAGAAAGATATCCTATTTAAACAGGATTGAATAAAATAACAAATACCAATATTTTTCAGCAAGGATGTATTATGTATATCATTTCTATTTCAAATAAATGCTATACTTTTAAACTTCTATTTTCTTAAAGAATCCTAACTAAATGTATCTTGATTTACACAATTTTTTTTTTTTTTTTTACATCGTAACATTTCACAATTACTGTGTTTTTGATCAAATAAATGCAGCCTTGGTGAACATAAGAGACTTATTTCAAAAACATATAAAAATTGATACCAACCCCAAACTCTTGTATATATGCGCATATATAATATTATTATAATTTCATATATACAAGATATCAGAGTTAAACTGTGTCAGAAAAAAATTAATCTCAATTATGTCAGATAACACTTAAGCAAAACACGGTCAGGTCAACGTGTCTGAATAATTTATGGTCCCAAATTTTTATCAATTTTACTGGTAGTCCAGTTTTGGGGTATATTATGTCACAGTTTACTTCATTTTGCTATCCTCACTTACATAAATGAACAATAGTGTCCTGCACTATAAAAAAATATAAAAAATAATATCTGGTGTCTGAATAATTATATATATATATATATATATATATATATATATATATATATATATATATATATATATATATATATATATATATATATTTAATGGTGTGTGTATATATATATATAATGATTTAATGGATTCAAAGATAGCTCGCACAAAAGTTTCATCAAAAGCAAGTTTTTGGGAACAACTAGAAACTATCTGGAAGTCAGAGACTAGAAAAGTACATAAAAACAATGCAAGCTGTTATTAAAGCCAAAGGAGGCCAAACAACAACAACAACAAAAATGTTTTTATATATATATAGGTTATTATGTGTGAGTTATGATTAAAAGTTATCAATGAATGAATTATTTATGTTTAAAGTTCATCTATGCCTGTGGATACTGAACCCTCCTGAAACACCTGTTCCACTCACTCGCCGAGCTTCAATGTCATGGGCCAGCCAGCGGACCACAGCCTCCAGCACGTGCTTTTCATTCCCTACGTTGAGCTTCTCTATGGACAGCAGCTCACACAGGCGATCGGGCGGCTGCTCCAGAAACTCCTCTGTATTGGCCACATCTCGAAAATGCGTCTGTAGGAACTCTGTGGCCACGTGGTAGACGTGGTGCAGGCAGTAATGCAAAGAGAAGACCCGAATTCCGATGCAGTTCTCTGCAGTGATGCAGCTCTCCAGGAACTGACAGCACAGAGATTTGAGATCAGTGAGGAGCAGAAGATCAGCAGCCTGGACCACATCCTGGATAGTGTCTTCACTTAGAGTAATCTAGAAATAAGAGCGCCGAAGAGAAATGTATTGTTTGACCCTCTGAACAATCAGCCAACTAGAAAAACATTGACAATATGACAATGGAAATCCAATAGTTTGTGACATACATTTAGAATTCATATACAGTTTCCCACAGCTTGTAACTAATGAATAGTGTTAATTTTTTTTTTTTTTTTTTTTTAGACTTAGTCCTGTCAAAATTACCTTTTAGTTTTTATAATATTTATTTAACCAACAGTATCCTGTATTTTGTTTGGTCAAGTTTTAGTTGACTAAAAGTCTGGGAATTTTAGTCTACTTTTAACCAATGAAAACTTCATGTTTTAGTCATGGTGTATAATGTAATCTGATAATCACAATTATGTCACCTGATATCCGGCCACCTCAAGCATGAAAGCTCATAGAGGCTTTTATTTCCTTAAAATATCATTTCTGCTCTTTTTTTGTTGAAGAATATATCAAGAGATTTTGATAAAGTTTTTATTTTTTTATTTTAGTTTTGTCTTTTTTCATCAACAAAACTGCATGTTGATATACCGTATTCACAGTTAGAGTATAATGATATTGTTGTCTTGTCTTAATCCTGGAAAAAAAATAATTTATAATGATTTTTTAAAATTATTATATAGAAACGGCACTCTGGCATAAAATATAAAATAAGGTTTATATTGATTTTAGTGCTGTAATATCCATTAATCGTGTTTAATAACGCATCTAACATAAAAGTTTGCATAGGCCATATCATATACAGTTTGCATGTACATAATTTATGTGTGTGTATATATTATTACATTTATATATATTATATTATATTATATATGTATTTGTGTGTGTATATACACACAGACATGCTGTATATATAATACGCACGCACACACACTCATATTATTTAAACAAAAAATTTTATGTTAGATGAGATGAATCGCTATTAATCTATTTGACAGCACTAATTTAAAGACATTTCCAGGTCTAGAAATCATCATTTTAAAAATCCAGGTATTTAATGACTGCAGAAAAAAACATGCATATAGTATATGTAAAGTAACACAATTACCTCCCCACTGAAAATGTAGTCCAATATCTGCTTCATGGTGGTGACCGAGATCCCTTGCAACTCAATTTTGTATACAGATCCATCCTCCTTTGGTGGATTGTAATTTAATTTGGTCCTGCAAACATGTAGCAACATGAGTTCATTCACTGCGGATCTAATAAAAAGATTGACTTAAGACCTTGGAGAGTTGCACTACATAAAATGCACTTCAAAGGTTTTACAAACTCTTCAGTTTTAACTAATTTTGAGATGTGCAAATACCTGTTTGGTTTTACAAGACAGTATTGTGAACTATTTGTTTATTTTAAAATGCTCTTTTGTACATAATAAACAAAAAAATGTTACTTTTGTAACAGAATCGTCAACAGATGGAAAAAAAAATGCTGGACTTTTCTCTACAAGCAGTTGATCCAATTAGAGCGAAGGGGCCTTGATACAGTGCGCTCAGCCCATGCGGTTCTTTCACTGCAGTTATTCAACTAGTCTGATTCATGATTAGGGATGGTACTGGGAATTGCATCAACCGTTTCATTGAAAAAAAAAAAAATTGGTTTCACATGAAATGTCCATGAATCGAGTAATTCATGAATTTCAAAAGGTCATAGTAGTGTTATTTTCCTTGATATACTATACAGTTTTTGTTAATATTTTGAATTAGATTTTACTCTTAAATTTTCTGTTTTCATTTTAATTCAAATTTTAGTTATAGTTTTTACACAATTTTGTTGTGTTTTTGTCATTTTTTAAAAATATGTCTAGTCGAGTCAAATCACCTTTATTTATATATCGCTTTTTACAATGCAGATTGTGTCAAAGCAGCTTTACAGTGATAACAGGAAAATAATTTTGGCTGCATAGCAGCTCTAGATGCAAATGGTGTCATTATCCAGCTTAAGTAAGTTCAGTATTGTTTCATTCCATTGTAAAAATCGTCCAGCTCAGTTCAATTCACACACAATGGTGTCAATGCAGGCAGATCAAAAACTTTATTGTTGAATATCAAGTGTCCCCAACTAAGCAAGCCAGAGGCAACATCAGCAAATTATATATATATATATATATATATATATATATATATATATATATATATATATATATATATATATATATATATATATATATATATATATATATATATATATATATATTTATTTAACATTTATTTAAGTCTAAATTTAAAAAAAAAAGATGAAAAAAATTAACACTATTTAATTAACATTATTACGTTTTAGTTTATTTAGTTTTGGTTATTTTAGTACTTCAACTTAAGCTAAACAGAAAATGTTTTTTTTTGTAATATTTTATTTTACTTCAGTAAATGTTTATTTTATTTCAAGTAAGAAATTATTTTTTTAATGGTTTTAGTTTCAGGTTATGGATTGAATATTGGGGCATTCATAAACTCACATGGATGTTCCAAGAAAAGCTAAAAAAGAAATAAAATGAATAATAACCATTGTTATCATACTTTTGTTGTGATTTTGTGTCCTTTTAGTCAGCAGTCATTGTCAAAGCACATAAAAGATTGAAAAAAATTTCCTCTTTTGTGTTCTGCCAAAGTCTTACTAGCTGGTAGTTAAAAAGAGGGTGTGTAAATTACTTTTCTTTTCTGTTTTTGGGTGAACTATTGCTTTAACTGACCCATGCAACAGGCAAGGTGGGGCTGTGTGGCACACCCATATGACACATTGCTCAAGGGTCTGCTACATGTCTGAGCAAACATACCAGTTCGACTGATCTTATCTAATTTCATGCAAATGTATCCTAGTTTTAAGCTTATTCTCATACCTGATGTATGGACTAGCAGCAGCCAGAATGTTTTTCTGGACAGGAATCTGTTCACCTTCCAAAACCAGCACTGCATCTTGAAAACAATTGTCTTGTCTTAAAGACTGAAGGACCCTTAGAAGCTTTTGGGAGTGTTGAGGGTCTGACACCACTGATCCAGCATCAGCTCCAGCTGTTTTAGGGTCTGACATGCTGTTGGAACAGAAAGACAGATGATCATTTACATAACAACAACAACAACAACAACATGGTTCAACCTTGTCTTATATAAACAGAATTACAGGTTTAAATCATACAAACTCACTCCAGTGTACTTGAATTAAACTTGTTCTTTATGCTCGCTGTAACTTCAGCTGCTCATCATCAGTGTCTGTACAAGACCGTACACTGCAGAAAAACAATTCAGCAGGTTAGTGACGCTTAATGGCGTCACCAGGAAGCGTGTTTTGAGTTTTCATAATAAAAGCCTTCCCCCCCCCCCCCCCCCCCCCAAAAATAAGAATACTTTAGGAACCGGCCATATAAATATGTGAATTATTGAATATATAATTATTACACTAAATTATTCGTTTTATAATTAACTTAAATTCTTAATTTTAAGAAATATTTAAGATTATAATCTAGATTCATATCATTCATCAACTTTTATAGCATTCAACAATATCACCCTGAATTCACCCCTAAATGCTATTTTACTTTTTTTAAATATATATATAAATAAGGTTACATTTTTAGCATGGATTACTAATAAACATGTTATCATGTACACAACATATATTTCTAATTAATTTTTCAAATGCTACATATAGAAATTTGTGTTTAACACATTTACTACATACACTTTTCATTATAATTAATAAATTAACATTTTATGGGCCACCTTTTGAAAATCAGCATCATTATGAAAAACACAAAATAATGATCAATGTTGGGGGTAATGCATTATAAGTAAGTAATCAATAAGGTGTTGTATCATGAATAAGTCACGGCTGAAGGGCGTTGTTAGGCACGACGCGAAATGGAGTGCCTGCAACCCCTTCAGCCATGACTTATTCACGATACAGCACTAGCCTCGAGTACCTTATTGCTTTTATAAAACGGTTACCACACAATACAAATATTAAAGGCAAAAATATGTATCAGTGCAACTTTCATGAAGTAAACTTTCACTAAAGCCTTCCTTCCGCCGGAAAAAATAGTCCCTGAGCGTGAACATCAACAGAAGTTACATTATTATGCCATTAGATGGTGGCAAAGACTGTCTTTATTAGTGTGTCAGTCAGTAGCGAAGACTTTTACATTGGAAAAACTGAATTGTTGTGAACACGGAACAAGACGCGACTGACAAATGCTTTGACTAGCGCTGTCAGTCACGGAAAAACCCCTTAACTGTTAAAAGGACAAGATAATACATCGGACATGAATAAAACACAGCTATTGACCAATCAGAATGAAGGACAGGAACTAACCGTTTTATAACTTGAGTTACTTAATCAGATTACTTTTTCAAGAAACTAGTAGGCCTAATGCATTACTTTTTACATTTACAGCAAAATATCTAAGTTACTTTTTCAAAAAGAGCAGATGTGTTGTGTGCAAACATGATGGTTATTATAGTAGACTAAATGGTAACATGCCTTTACTAATCTCCCAGGTGAGAAAAAGTAACACAAAAGTAATGTAACGCATTACTTTCCATAAAAAGTAACTATCTAGCCAATTAGTTACTTTTTTAGGGAGCAACGCAATATTGTAATACATTACTTTTAAAAATAACTTTCCCCAACACTGATAATGACCATAAGTTACGATTACATAAATACCCTTATAAATGTGGAACATCATAATCACTGAGCATTTTAAATTCTATTTTATTTATAATACAATACATTTTCATAGAATACAAAATACAATAGCCTCTTGTGAATGTGGCAAGGAACCTGTGAATTTATAGAATTATAGATTCATTATAGAACTACATTTTGTGAAGTATATAGTGAGTTTAAGCTATATTTGACAAGCAATAAAGAGTATTTCTGTGTAAAAGAAAAAAAAATCTTTACTACAGCATTAACATTCAAATTAGTAGCCTACTCCTACATGAAGACAAAATGTACTGCAGATTTATATTTCCCTTTAGGTAAATGTTACACGTTGATTAATTTCAGTTTTCATTTCAGAGCCAAGATTCATTTCTTTGAAACAGCCACTCTTACACAGGTGTAATGCATTTTAATGAAACATTTATAGGACAGTAAATCCCTCTGTTGCTTAATCATTAAAAGTGTCATCAATCACGGATTCCTGTCAGGACATTATGGGAGAAGAGGTTTGTCAGATGGAAGTCTACAGTGGAAAAATCTGTCCTTTATGCATGAAAAGAAAGAGAATTAAGATGACGCATTGATGGGCCGGGAAAAAAAGAATCTGAGGTTTTGATTCATGAGGACTGGTGACCTCAAAGAGGTGAATGAGTGAGATGAGGATGAAGATTGAATTAATATTTCATTAAGAGAGAGCTATATGGTGATTTAACATCCGTTTGTGGCACTGATCAGCTGTGCCAGTTATCGTAAAGAGGCCAGAGCTATTCCCTTTAATTCTGGTGATTAATGTGTATTTCAACGAAATATAAAGAGGAGATTTTAATTAGAATCTGTAGGATATACCCTTTACCAAGTATAAAACCTTTTAAAGTGTATTAAATTGGCCCGGACCTTCTGTGACTTGGCACGGCCTTTGGCGCCTAAGACCTTCCCACCACTAGATGGCGCTCACAGCACATACATTTCTGATTCAATGTCCATTCAGATTGTGGTTAACAAATCTCTCCATCAGATAAAAAATAAAGGAAAAATATATATATATAAAAAAGACATAATTGACAGACTGTTATCCATCTTTAAAAGCTTGTGTGTGTCTGGTTATCCATCTTTTGAAGCATGTCTTTGATGCCAGATTGTACATTCAGAGGCCCTCTCTCAAGTATCATGTCTCTCCCTGATTATTCTGTCTCTTTCAAGCTTTATCCATATATTAATCAATATCATTCTATTTTATATTCACTCTTTAATGTATCGGGATATCTCAAAGACAGGAACATGCAAGCTATTGAAAACAAAGGAGAAAAAAAGTAACGCAGCAGGTAGTGCAAGTGCTCATGATGTGTAAGAGCTGCTGGCTCACAGGAACCCAGACTAAGTCTGGCTTGAGTCATTTCTTATTCCCACACTTTCCACTCAATGTGCTTGTTATCTGAATAAAAGGCTTATATAATGCCATGGAAAGGGTGTTAAGCAAGAATTTTTCTCTTGACTTTTCATGTTCCTTAAAATCAGCAGGCATTGCAAAGGGCGTGAAGTCTCTACAACCTATGTCAATGGGCACACAGTGTAATTTCCGTCCCTGAAAGCCTGTGGCCCTTAAAATCAGCACTCTGTACTAGGATATCTTCCACCCCTCTGCCTCTTAATTTCAGTCTTGCAGGTAAAAAATTTATAGTATATGAAATCCCACATTATATGAAATGCTTTGATTGATGGTGTCATTTTGGTTTTATGTATTTATGTATGTATGTATGTATTTATCCAGGTTGAACAGGGCAGGACCTAAAAAGGATGTAAACGCCAGGATGTAAAGGATGTGAGCGCCATGTTTGTTTTGTCAATGTCATGCTAAACTATGCTGAGCCTTTCTTATGTTTTATTTGATTATGTTAGGATTTAAATAAAATGCACATGGGTTCTGCATACTTGCCTCCAGTGGTTCCGTATTACGCTTTTTTGTTTCAGCATCTGTAACTCACTGAGTGCTCAAACTTTTATACAGAGTACCCACATTTGTTTGCAAAAAAAGCACCAATTCCTCTAAGAATTTCACAGCCCTTGTGAGTTAATGTCAAATACATGGCTTTGTTAAAGCCAAAGGAAGAAAAAAGCAGCAACACCATGCAATATGCTTCAAACAGAATATAACTAACAATCTCACTTGACTTCAGTGCACCTGTGTAAATATTCTCAATCAGAGTCACAATGGTGACAAATGAATGTTGTTAACCCAGAGTGCAGACTTGTTGGGCCCATAGCCAGCATTTAAGGACTTACACCGACCAGGCATAACATTATGACCACCTTCCTAATATTGTGTTGGTCCCCCTTTTGCTGCCAAAACAGCCCTGACCCATTGAGGCATGGTCTTCACTAGATCCCTGAAGGTGTGCTGTGGTACTGTATCTGGCACAAAGATGTTAGCAGCAGATCCTGTAAGTTATGAGGTGGGACCTCCATGGATCGGACTTATTTGTTCAGCACATCCCACAAATGTTCGATTGGATTGAGATCTGGGGAATTTGGAGGCCAAGTCAACACCTCAAACTCATTGTTGTGCTCCTCAAACCACTCTTGAACCTTTTTTGCTTTGTGGCAGGGCGCATTATCCTGCTGAAAGAGGCCACAGCCACCAGGGAATACCGAGGGTGTACATGGTCTGCAACAATGCTTAGGTAGGTGGTACGTGTCAAAGTAACATCCACATGGATGGCAGGACCCAAGGTTTCCCAGCAGAACATTGCCTAAAGCATTACACTGCCTCAGCCGGCTTACCTTCTTCCCATAGTGCATCCTGGTGCCATGTGTTCCCCAGGTAAGCGATGCACACGCACCCGGCCATCCACGTGATGTAAAAGAGAACATGATTCATCAGACCAGGCCACTTCTTCTATTGCTCCGTTGTCCAGTTCTGATGCTCACATGCCCACTGTTGGCACTTTCGGCGGTGGACAGGGTTCAGCATGGGCACCCTGACAAGTTTACGGCCATGCAGCCCCATATGCACTGTGTATTCTGACACCTTTCAATCAGAACCAGCATTAACTTCTTGAGCAATTTGAGCTACAGCTGTTGGATCGGACCACACAGGCCAGCCTTCACTCCTCACGTGCATCAATGACCCTTAGCCACCCATGACCCTGATACTGACCACTGCAGACCGGGAACACCCCACATAAGCTGCAGATTTGGAGATGCACTGACCCAGTCGTCTAGCCATCACAATTTGGCCTTTGTCAAACTCGCTCAAATCCTTACGCTCCTTATGCTACCTATTTTTCCTGCTTCTAACACATCAACTTTGAGGACAAAATGTTCACTTGCTGCCTAATATATCCCACCCACTAACAGGTGCCGTGACGAAGAGATAATCAGTGTTATTCACTTCACCCATCAGTGGTCGTAATGTCATGCCTGATTGATGTACATAGTCAACAGACTAATTATTGAAACTTTAAATTATATATAATGCATTTATTTTAGACAATAATTTGTGTTTTGTGATGCTATGGTGGCAAAATGAACCGTTTATGAGAAGATGTTACTGGTATTACTGTTACAACCCTTGGTTCATTCATAAAAATAATCTTTTATGATTAGTAATAATGCCAAGATGTTAATATATCAACATTTATGGGGAGGAAACTGAATTCCATTAAAGTCAACATATTTCAGAGTGACGTTAGAGAAGTTCAGGGAGTGTTGTGTAGGAGCAGAGAAGAACTTTTTAGAGAACTTTTTGATGAGACGCCATAATTTGCTTGTTTCTCAAAAACTTCAGGATGAGGCCATTGTCTCAAGTAGATGCAGCACCTCACACCTGCCCTTAGCAGTCATTCCTTTTCAGTGGGATGTTTGTGAAATGCTGCTGTAAGCCCAGAGTTATTAGAGGCACTTCATCTGGAATCTGATTAGCATCTTTGAGAGTTCCTAATTATTTCTCAAGTGCTATTGTCTATCTGCATCCCTCCCATTTTGAAACAAAACGAATTAATGGAAAGTAAAGTGAAGGCAAGGTCAGGATGTTTTTGAAGGTGGTGTGTGTGGATTCCTCTTTGTTCAGCCTGAAAGATAGAATAAATGTTTGATAATTAGCTGAGCCTGCGCTGTCCAGAGTTTTCTAAGCAGAGGACAGACTGACAGAATGGGAGCAACCTGAAGACAGAGGCACTGTAAGCATTAGTCTTTTAACCTCTCTTTCTCATCTGTAACAATCATTCTATATTGAAGGCATGAGCAAAGGTGAGCCTTCAAGTTCCAGATCTGTCTAAGAAGAACAGCAAATTTAGATTCTCACCCTTTCATATCTCACCATAGTTTTTCCACTTCCTCTCTCTTATTAGGCATTAATGGGTTTTCAATGGAGTTCAATATCCTCAACCCCTTTTTTGACTCGTCAGGCTTCACTGCTCATAACCAGGAGAATTAATTACAATTGATTAAACTCATCTTTGTGGGAACCCATTCCACATCTAAAAATAATTCACCATTTCCTTTTGTTCTTTAATCAGGCAGGGAAGTTTTCAACATCCCGAAGGAAATTGCCTGACAAAAGAGGGATGTGTTTTGTGATTGGGTGGTCAGGAGACAGTGGGTGGTTGGATTGCTCTTTTATGTCTGACCGCAATGATGTAGAGCAGAAACTTAAAAGACCTTTCAGGAAACACTCTACATCAGTGTTTCTCAACTCCAGTCCTCGGGACCCACTGCTCTGCACATTTTGTATGTATACCTTATTTAACACACCTGATTCAGATCATCAGCTCGTTAGGAGAGACTCCATGACCTGAACTGAGTGTGTCAGGTAAGAGACATAAAAAATGTGCAGAGCAGTGGGTCCCGCGGACTGGAGTTGAGAACCATTGCTCTACATCACCCCAGTGGGGATTATAGCGAATCACAGACAAGATTATTTGTGACACAATTTTGCCCCAAATAAAGTTTTATCAAATATTAGTTTATCAAGGAGGAATACAGTCTTATATCCCTTCATTTATTAAAACAACAGTTTTGATATGAACATAACTGAAAATAGTGTGTACTTGCAGATCAGAAAGTGAGTCAGATGTTGATTCAGTTAAAGGGATAGTTCTCCCAAAAATTAAAATTTGATGTTTATCTGCTTACCCCTAGCGCATCCAAGATGTAGGTGACTTTGTTTCTTCAGTAGAACACAAATGATGATTTTTAACTCCAACCGCTGCCGTCTGTCAGTCACATAATGCGAGTGGATGGGAACTTCTACTATAAGAGTAAATAAAACTTGCATGGACAAGTCCAAATTAAACCCTGCGGCTCGTGATGACACATTGATGTCCTAAGACACGAAATGATCGGTTTGTGTGAGAAACCGAACAGTATTTATATAATTTTTTAACTCTAATACACCACTATGTCCAACTGCGTTCAGCACTCGTTTAGTAAGGTCTGATTGCGCTCTGACAGTGGCAGTGATGTCTCGCACTCATTGAAGTATACAGTGATGAAGAGACATCACTGCTGCTGTCAGAGCGCGATCAGACCTCACTAAACAAGTGCTGAACGCAGTTGGACATAGTGGTGTATTAGAGGTAAAAAATGATATAAAGACTGTTCGTTTTATTGTAAAAACCAATCGTTTCGTGTCTTAGGACATCAATGTGTCGTCACGATTTAATCTTATAGTAGAAGTTCCCATCCACTCTCATTATTTGACTGACAGACAGCAACTGTTGGAGTTAAAAATCCTCATTTGTGTTGTACTGAAGAAACAAAGTCACCTACATCTTGGATGCGCTGGGGGTAAACATCACATTTTCATTTTTGGGTGAACTATCCCTTTAAGTGAAGGATTCAAACCTACACTGTCTGGTCGTGCTCATGATTCACTATAAAAAGAACCAGCTCATAATCGTCATTTGTTTGTGAGTCACACTAAACAGGTCTGGCAGTATGTTTCTGATTCACAAAAATCAGCTCATAAGAATCTTTTATTTATGAATTGGACACTGGTTGCACTGCATGTTTCTAATTCACCAAGAAAAGAACTAAGAAAAGAAATTTGTTCGTGAATGTCGCGTTGTAGCCTATGTTATTTTTGCATACAGCTTGTGTAGAGAACTCATTAAAAGATGTTTCTTGCAGGGTTGCCAGGTTTTCACAACAAAACCTGCCCAATTGCTATTCAAAACTAGCCCAAAACTAGCCCAATTGGTCCCCCCGGTGTACCGGTGGGTAAATATCACGCTTCAACCCCTGGACATGAAAAACAACCCACAGCAACAATGTTAAAGTAGTCCAATTCCATGGAAAAACCGTGGACTTGGCAACACTGTTTTTTTTTTTTAGAGCACGTTCATCACAGATGGCCAACTCACATTCAACTCGGGTAAAATATAATTTCTTTTGCCTTGGCACTGAAGATTTAGCAGCGGGGGAACAGTACACCACTGCTGAAAAGCTGTGCAGGAAACAGTCATTTGTCTCTTTTAGGAATTTTAGGAGACATCTGCGACAAAGTTGATATCTAAATAAAACATGACTGAGAACACCATTAAGTAAGAAACCTCTGAGCAATAACCCCCATGTAGACCTATAGCAGGAAAGTCAAGCATTTCAATACTCATCCTCACTCTGTCAGTGGTACCTGTATTTTGCCTTTAATAGAGAGCCAAAATAGTTCATTCAGATGTGGGATTTGCAATGACTGTATCGCGTTTGGATTCACTTTCATTGAGCTGCTATCTTCAGTGACCTGTATGATAACTCTAGCCTACCTAGTCGTTTTCTCAGCTGCTTTTCTGTTTTCCCCTCTTAAGTGCACCGAAGTCAGCATCGTCTCCAGAGAAGGAGTCTCCAGGGGTGAAAGCATTTGTCATGACTGCAGAAAACAATCCTTTTTTTCTCTTACTGATACCTGTATCTTTCCTAGGAGCATAATGGAATTTAGAACAGCAACATGTCATCACACATTATTATACATTGTCAGGCTTCATGAGAAATGTTTCCACTCTCAAAAAATATTTCCTAAATTCAAATCTATGAAAAATCAACCCCCCCACCATCAGGCCATAAATCACCATGAAATCAAAATGGACTTTAAAAAAAAAATGTAATATTGCATAGGGCTGCACGATTAATCGCACAATTAGAAAAATAACATTGAAATTGCGCTTAAACGATTTGGCTTAGTGCGATTATGAATTCAAAAAGGCTGATTATTTTTTATGGGCAGCTTGTCAATGAAGAATGGCTCCAAATGCTAATCCATCTGAAAGCACTGCGAGTTTAAAGGTCCCCTTCTTCGTGATCCCATGTTTCAAACTTTAGTTAGTGTGTAATGTTGTTGTTAGAGTATAAATAAAATCTGTAAAATTTTAAAGCTCAAAGTTCAATGCTAAGCGAGATATTTTATTTAACAGAAGTCGCCTACATCGAACGGCCAGTTTGGACTACATCCCTCTACTTCCTTCTTTAATGACGTCACTAAAACAGTTTTTTGACTAACCTCCGCCCACAGGAATACACAAAAAAGGGGGCGTGGTCTTGTTGCGCTCCCACAGAGAAGAGCAAGAGTTGCGTTTGTAGAGTGTGTTTGTCGCCATGTCGTCGAAACGGTGTTATTTTCATCCCGCAGTCCAATCACCTTTGTTTGGCCTTCCCAGGGACGCTGTACTTAGAGATCAATGGTTACAATTTATGTTTAACTCGGTTCCCGAAAATTATAATTGTGGTATCCTTAGTTGGACTGCAGTGCACATAATGGCCACAAGAGGGGACTATGTTTATGTATATGGCTGTTTTCCGTATGAGGTACTCTTCTGAGTGAGTGCTAACGTTGTAAATTTTCTGTCGCTGCTTGTGGAGATTAAAGAGTTCAGTCTCTCGGGAATTATTGTCTTTTGTGTTCATTCGGCACAACACCACAATAATCCACATGTAAAACTATGTGCAGCACACTGTCACAGTGCACACAAGAACAAGATGGTAAGATCCAAGTGCAGCGATGTTTATTACAGGAAACTCCAAGCATGTAATCCAGAGCACAGGCAAAGGTTAAACTCCACAAAAACAGTCCAATACAGAAAGCCAGAGAAAACAAAAGTGCACGTAACAAAATACAACAAACCACAACTGAGGACAGAAACAACTGAGATAAAATAGACAGACACTGATTACAAAATACGTGACAGCTGGGTGTGATGATGTGATAATTGGATAATGAGTCCGGCAGTGCGTTATGGGTAGTGTAGTCAATAGAGTGAAAACAGTCCAGGATGGAGTGCCCTCAAGTGGCTAATTCGGGCACTCTCACTGACGGTCGTGACATTACCCCCCCTCAAAGGAGCGGCTACCAGACGCTCCACCAGACAAAACAAAAAGGAAAAACACAAAAACTCAGGAGGGAGGTGGACAGGAGGAGGATCAGGGGGAGGGATGGTGGGCCAGGACCAGAGTCTCCAACAGAAGGCCAGGGGGGAGCCGGGGGAACAGTCCATGGAGACTCTAGTGGGGTCAGGGTTCTGGCAAGTTGCCAAGGCGGTGCTGGAGGAACTGACCAAGCGGGTGTCAACAGACCTGGGGTCCTGGCCGACAGCCAGGGTGGCGCTGGGGGAACCGACCAGGCTGGTTCCAGTGGTTCTGGAGTCCTGGCTGAGTGCCAGGGTGGCGCTGGAGGAACTGACCAGGCTGGTTCCAGAGGGTCTGGAATCCTGGCTGATTGCCAGGGTGGCACTGGAGGAACTGACCAGGCTGGTTCCAGCGGGTCTGTAATCCTGGCTGATTGCCAGGGTGGTGCCGGAGGAACTGACCAGGCTGGTTCCAACGGTTCAGACGGCCTGGGCGGTGGCGGCAGGGCAGAAAGCCTGGGCGGCGGCAGGGCAGAAGGCTTGGATGATGGCGGCAGGACAGAAGATCTGGGCGGTGGCGGCAGGGCAGAAGGCTTGGACGGCGGCAGGGCAGTAGGCTTGGACGGCGGCGGCAGGGCAGCAGGCTTGGACGGCGGCGACAGGGCAGCAGGCTTGGACGGCGGCGACAGGACTGGCCAAGGGTGCTTCGTGGCCTTATCAGGGAGAACGAGCAGCTCGGTAACGGCCTCCGTGGCCGTATCAGGGAGAGCGGCCAGCTCGGTGACGGCCTCCGTGGCCGTATCAGGGAGAGCGGACAGCTCGGTGACGGCCTCCGTGGCCGTATCAAGGGGAGCGGACAGCTCGGTAACGGCCTCCGTGGCCGTATCAGGGAGAGCGGAGGACTCAGGGACGGCAGCGGGCTCAGACTGGAGCTGCTCAGGAACGGCCGCGTGTTCGGGCTGGAGCTGCTCTGGGACGGCCGCGTGTTCGGGCTGGGGCTGCTCTGGGACGGCAGCGTGCTCAGGCTGGGGCTGCTCTGGGACGGCAGCGTGCTCAGGCTGGGGCTGCTCTGGGACGGCAGCGTGCTCAGGCTGGGGCTGCTCTGGGACGGCAGCGTGCTCAGGCTGGGGCTGCTCTGGGACGGCAGCGTGCTCAGGCTGGGGCTGCTCTGGGACGGCAGCGTGCTCAGGCTGGGGCTGTTCTGAGAGCATCCTCCAGGCACGCAAGACCGCCAAAACATAGAACGTGAGGACAGCCCTCTTGGCCATCACCGGACTGATAGGGAGAGCATGCCGTGCTGGAGCAGGCTCTGTAGTAGACTCACTGGCTGGAGCAGACTAACTGGCTGGAGCGGACTCACTGGCTGGAGCGGACTCACTGGCTGGAGCGGACTCACTGGCTGGAGCGGACTCACTGGCTGGAGCGGGCTCTGTAGTAGACCCACTGGCTGGAGCGGACTCACTGGCTGGAGCAGGCTCTGAAGTGGACTCACTAACTGAAGCGGGCTCTGGAGTGGATTCACTGACTGGAGCGGGCTCTGGAGTGGACTCACTGACTGGAGCGGGCTCTGGAGTGGACTCACTGACTGGAGCGGGCTCTGGAGTGGACTCACTGACTGGAGCGGGCTCTGGAGTGGACTCACTGACTGGAGCGGGCTCTGGAGTGGACTCACTGACTGGAGCGGGCTCTGGAGTGGACTCACTGACTGGAGCGGGCTCTGGAGTGGACTCACTGACTGGAGTGTACTCACTGACTGGAACGGGCTCTGGAGTGGACTCACTGACTGGAGTGTACTCACTGACTGGAACGGGCTCTGGAGTGGACTCACTGACTAGAGTGGACTCACTGACTGGAGCGGGCTCTGGAGTGGACTCACTGACTGGAGTGGACTTACTGACTGGAACGGGCTCTGGAGTGGACTCACTGACTGGAGCGGGCTCTGGAGTGGACTCACTGACTGGAGCGGGCTCTGGAGTGGACTCACTGACTAGAGTGGACTCACTGACTGGAACGGGCTCTGGAGTGGACTCACTGACTGGAGCGGGCTCTGGAGTGGACTCACTGACTGGAGCGGGCTCTGGAGTGGACACCCGGGCTGGAGTGGCCTCACGGGCTGGAGCGGGTGCTGGAGGTAGTCGAAGCGGCCCATTCCCACGCAGATGCAGGTAATTGGAGAAATTCCAAAAGTTTAATCCCCTTACCAGCTCCATCTCCCACTGCGGCAGAGGTTTATCCAGACAGTTATTAATTGTGTCTTTGAGGACCGTATCAGAGAGACCATACCCCTCCGCCCGTGACCAGAACTTCTGGACGAATGCCCGCACTCCCATTCTCCTCTGGCGGAGAGTTGCCAAAAGGGCCTGAGCCTCCTCAGCCCCCACTGATGACCGGAGTCTCCTGCTGCTGGATCCTTGCATAGCGGTGGTTTGTTCTGTCACGGTGCACACAAGAACAAGATGGTAAGATCCAAGTGCAGCGATGTGTATTACAGGAAACTCCAAGCATGTAATCCAGAGCACAGGCAAAGGTTAAACTCCACAAAAACAGTCCAATACAGAAAGCCAGAGAAAACAAAAGTGCACGTAACAAAATACAACAAACCACAACTGAGGACAGAAACAACTGAGATAAAATAGACAGACACTGATTACAAAATACGTGACTGCTGGGTGTGATGATGTGATAATTGGATAATGAGTCCGGCAGTGCGTTATGGGTAGTGTAGTCAATAGAGTGAAAACAGTCCAGGATGGAGTGCCCTCAAGTGGCTAATTCGGGCACTCTCACTGACGGTCGTGACACACACGTTATGGTAAGAGGCGTGACCTTTCCGGGCAAGGAGCGCTAAGCTGCTGTCGAATCACAACACAGGAACCGCTGGCACAATCAGAACTCATTACGTATTTCTGAAGGAGGGACTTCATAGAACAAGGAAGCCATCAGCCCGTTTTTATGACAGTGGAAACAGAGGTATACAGATAAGTAAATTATCATTGTGACGTCTGCTCCAAAGTGGTCTATAAACACAATCAAAGCTTAAAAAAACACGAAAAACGGGACCTTAAAGTTGTTTAAGTTTGCATTTGAAAAAGCAACATGCGTCAAACATCTTTCCAGACATGAGAAGCATTTATTAACATCTTGTCCACCAAAAGACAACATTTAACAAGTTTGTACTCCAAACTCACTTCATAACAACAGCTGAGCGTCCTTCTGTGAGATGATGGCTTCTTACACAGAATAAGGCAGTCGTGTGTTTATTAGTCATGTTTAAGCAATCAAAGCATTTCAATCTTCTGTTTATTCAGCTATCTACTTCTGCAGCAGGGCATATTTGGAGTTTCTGCGCGAGAGCCCCCTCTGGCTTTCAGATGGAGAAGCATTTACTACTGATCACAGAGCCGTACAGCACTGACAAGCTGCGCATAAAATAATCCCCAGCACTTGCCAAATCGCGTGCGGTTTAATTGTGATTAAACATGCAGCCCTAATATTGCAGTATTGATTATAAATGATTTATCATTTTTTTAATTCATGTGCCCTCATAATCTAATTACAACCTGCAGTGACATCTGTTCTCCGATAACGTGTTTACTGGCATGAGAGAGTGACAACCAGTCAATCATGTGAGATCACAGCAATGGCAAACCACAACCATCCAATCAATTCCTGATGAACAAAATGAAGTCCCGTCCTACATTTTTTTCTTGTTTAAAGCTACAGTTCATAACTTTTGGTTAAAAATGATCCACAACAGTAATTCACAACAGTAAGCGTGTAATAATGTTTTATAATAAATCGATACTGGTGGATTTCTGCGGGAAATTCGAACTTGCAGCCATTTGTCTTTGCGTCATTACATCACATCTGTAAACAGAAATGAAGGAGTCCTAGTCCTAGTAGCTTTCCTGTAGCTCAGTGGTTAGAGCATGGCACTTGGTCAGAACAAAAGTGGCAAACATGTACTTACTTGTTCAGATGACATTTTCCGGTGAACATTCCTACTTTGGTCATACTTCAAGACTACAATCTGTGATTCTGAAGTACAGTATCCACACCGGTATGGTGACTGACAGCAAACATTAGATTCATCTGCGCTGAGGAGCTGTGCCGATGCACAACCCACATAAAGATAATAATTCCACATATAACTACAATTGCAGGTTTCAAACAGAGATGGCGTCTAAGAGGCAAATCTTTCAGACAGCAGCTTTAAAACCTCTTCCACTCTGCCGGCCCGTGGGCGGGCCGAAACGACGTCATAATATTTTCACTTATTTTGTTTTAAAATTTCTGGAGATACTACCAACCCATATATGGTACCATTTGAAAGCTTAGAATCTAATCTTTACAAAGAATATAATGACTTCTGTGTTTATGTTACACAAATTAGTAAATATACAATCATGCCAAAAACGCCCCTCCCCTTGACTACGATGAGGAAATATAAATATGAATATGAATTTTTCGCATATTTCATAAAACAGACATGTCATATATCAGAAGAAAGCGCTCATTCTCAGGAATTCGGCTATATAGTTTATTTTATTGTTTTAACAACATCATTTGAACGATCTTCAAAAGAATCGCGCAATAAATTTGATAAATGTGGAAAAAACAAACACAAACGTCACATTTCTACCCCTTTCAATGCTTTTCTAAGATAAAATCAGCCACAAACTCTATATCATCTTTTACCTTATGAAGTTTTCTTTCAAATGAGCCTACTTTCACTTTTCTGTGAGCTTATATTGGTAAATAATCCACGCGATTTTCACACCATCATCCAAACGGTCTGGCTTCCTTCAGTGATGACGATGATATACATATCAGGCATGTGTATAAAGCTAAAGATCCTATTTGTCCAGGGACATGTCAATCAAACTTCTAGTCCAATCAGATGGCGAGATATTCAACAAATCATTGAGGCAGACAGGCGGGATCACACCGCAGCTTTACACACACACACACGCTTGTGATCGATCGCGTTGCGAGTGATGAGAGGAGCTGTTTGATGGAAGATTTGCATGTGTTTTCATAGTTTGTGTATTGTTTTGACTTCTAAAATGTCATATGGAGAGGGAAAAGTACCAATGGCACCGATAGAAACGTTTTTGAAGTACTTGAACGTGATGAGGCGTTGACCAGTGACGCCGTGTTATGATTCGGCGAAAATGACAGCTCGCTTTTCTCAAGGGAGAAGACAGGACCCTGCGCTTGACTGGTAAACTCATATATTCCTGCATTTACAATGATAATGCTTATTTAATGATAAAATTATTATTTTGAAATGGGAAAGCATAGCAACTAAGCCAATAAACTGTTACATTTGACAAAACATTTGACGAAACTGCGTATAAGTATGCATACTCATACATATTAGTATACAAGTATGCAGACTTCAATAAAATCGTCATTTGAGTAAATCTACATTTTGAAATCGTAAAATGTATATTATTATATTGTAAACAACTAACTAACAACTTTTATTTTTGTTTCAGATGCTGCATGAGATCCTGGACCACAGGCACAGATGGTCCTCAGCTTCACATCTTCAAGACAGGCCCGAGGAAGGTGATGCTCTCAACACAAGGGACAAATTATTATAGTGATGCACAGAATGATAAAAATGTGGAGGATGTAGATCATGTTTACATTGTTAAAGACCACATACATTTTATTTTATATGTAATATTGTCTTGTGTCACCTGAAAGGAGAATAAAAAGTATAAAACGCTTAACAAAATCTCATTCTTTTATGCCTTTTAGCATAGTACTTGTTTTGCATCTCAGAAACAAAGATGAAAATGAAGAAAATCAATAAATAATAAAATAAAGTGCTATACCATATAATAAAAATAGGATTTTTGGGGTAATGCAGTCTGTAAAACTTGTTTTTGCAAAGGACAATCCAAAGAACACTTGCATACGCTAAAATATCATTTTGCCTCCCTTCAGTTACATTTCAATAACTTCTGTTTAGAAGATGATATTCAAAATATTTTTTTCTAGTACAAGCTGTCACCTAGTGGAATCAAAGAAAACAATCAGCAGGTCCCTAGAGCAAACAGAACCTGATTTACAGATTTTCAAAAACAGGATTTAAAAAAAAAAAAAAAAATCGCCAATTTTTTAAGTGCTTATTACAGTATTTTAAATGCATACAATGTAATTTCTGAAGTATTACAGTCTGATTTTGTTATTTTGAGAGGTTTTCTTTACAATGACACCAATATTTTACATTTCTCTCACTGTATGTGTGAAGGGTGAACATGTAAACTTTGGTATGTCAAATTCAGGCGGAAATCTAAAAAATGCCTCAGAGTGGAAGAGGTTAAGAAGCATGTAACGAGGTTAGTAGATGGGGGAAGAAGGAGGCGGGAACCAGCGAACATTCAACAAACTTTAATCTCAAAATAAACAAAGAACAAAACGAAAGTAATGCCGGCAGACCCTCGCGGACGTCTGCCGGCCACACAAACATAACAAAACATAAAATAAAGTCCAGGCCTGGTCCTCTCTCGTCCTTCCCGGTAGTCGCTCCTCCTTTTATGCCTCCGGAGCTCATCCGTGAGAGATTCGAGGCCGGCACGCCTCGCAAGTGACGCTCATTATCACTCGCGTCACTGCCTCGCGCCGTTCCCTAGCGGCTCTCGCCCGCCCTGCTCGTCACAAAGCCGTTTCACTCCAATATATACGTCATAATAGGGAAGAAAAGACACAACTTCAGTTTCATGCTGACTTTAATGCAGTCTTGAAATTATAATTAAACTGCCAGTGACTATGGAGACTCCATGCAGTGCAATTCATTGGCATTCCTGTGCATTAATAGCAATGAAAATGACATGCTGTTTCTATCATGTTAAAGCCCATTGACGTTCTTTCTCGTATGTCAGTTTGTTACTTAGCTTGATGCTGATTTATCCTACACAGTATGTGTGCGTTTTTTGTGGTTCATATTGCATTTACATCAGAGGACTCACTAGAGAGCTCAACTTATTTTGATTTACACTATGGGAGCTGGTTAATATACATGCATAGAGTTCATGTTACAGCTAGGTTCAGGTTAGATGATTTTTAATGTTTCCAGATGACAAGCTTCATTAGCTCCCTTCACTGGGCCAAGCAAATGCATATGAAACTATGAGGGAAAAATATTGCAGCGCTTTTAAAAAGCACCTTGGGGGTTTAATGTCTCATAAGTGCATGCAAAACATGTGCTTTTCATAACTCCCTCTGTTCAGTCACTGGTCCACATTTTGATCGAATATGTGCATAAACTTACTTATTCACTTAGCTATTCATTTATGCACACTCAAGGAACGTGGTGACATTATTTTACACTCATCAAAACAGTGTTTTAGCCAGGGAAATACAAGTGTCACAAAGATGTATGATCCTCTATAAAATTAAAATTCTGCAAATGCGCTTGGCCTGCTGTGAAAACAACATGTAATGTGCTTTGGGTGGATTTGTGTGGGTTGAGTGCACATGTGTGTTCTGAATGTAATGGGACAATAAGTGCAGAGAATGAAAAGACAAAGGAAGTCGGACAGAAGGAATGAGAGAAGGGCTGATCATTTTGCTTTCATCTGCTTCACCTTCTTCATGTGTTGATTTTCCATGGATCAATACTTTTCCTGCTGTTTCCAGTGTGCAACAGCAAGCTTCTGGAATTAAAAAATCCATATATCCATAAATCCATAGAGATATGGATTTTTAGAGATAATGTATAAACCTTTCTTTGTTAAGCGACGATGATATATGATCGCTGTAGAGTCAAACTCCCACTGAAGAACAAATACCTGTAATCCTGAGATCCACCAATCAGAGAAGTCACCATTACAGAACATAAACCATGGTAAAAGACCTCAACAGTGACCACCTATTCCATTCAACTGAATGCATTATATTGAGTCTCCCACACTTTTATTTTACAATATTTAGTTTGAATGTGTAGAAAACGAATGGAAAAAAAATACTTACCCAACCACTGCTGTTGAAAAAGTTACACACTGTTACACTTTATTCCAGAGCCCATTCACGTGGTCTACAGTACCAAGGCCACGGAGGCCATTCAAGGTTGATCATGACCTACAGAGGGCAGCAGCGCTCCACAGTCCGAAACCTGCAGTTTGCCTCGGAGCAATTTGGCTTTGTAGGATTGGATTCATGCTTTCTTTTCTTTTCGAATCTCAGCTGTATTCTTATGGGCAGATATAATTAATGGATCACTATTTACATCCCATCTTTTTTGCCCCCTCTCCCCCTTCCTCCACCTCACAGAGGCATGTATGCAGATTGACAGATTGGCTATTTCTGGATATCAGCTGTAATTAAAGCTCATTTAGGCTGCTGATGGCATTTTCCGCCCCCTCCATCCGCTCTAATTAGAGACAGTATTAGGTTCCAAACATCGTAGATCAGAAGGGGAATGCAAAAAAAAATATACCCTGTTGTCCCGGTGGTAAGCTTTCGGGGGTAGCCATGGAGTTATGGATGTTCTATAATGCATGATAGGCGAGCGCTCGGTATTGATCAGATAAACACTCAGAGCTCAGGATGCTATAGATCACATGGAAGATAAATCTTCGGTCTGCTAGAGCCTCTTCTGTTCTTTCTCCCTCTCTCGTTGTCGGGCTTTCCGCGAATACGCCTGTTATGGACTCAGCATGTATAATTAGACTATACCTTTTTAAAATATAACTACGTTAACGCACATGCATTCCTCACCAATGCGGACAACACGTACAATACCTCTGTGAAAATCAGCGCGGAACCAGTGAAGTCCTATTCTCGAGCGAATGACTTTTATAAGACGCTTTTTTTCAGTGAATGAATGTGGCCTGTACAGCGTGAACAGAGTCATTCTCGAGAGAATTTCTGTTATGAAATGGTTCTTTTTCGTGAATTCAAAATGTGACAAAGCAACTGTGATCAGTAAATCCTGAATCTTGAGCTAATGACTTAAGCAAGAACATCAACAACAACAACAAAAATTAATTCAAAGCCAAACACAGCAAATGTGGCCAGTGAAGTCTGATTCCCGGCCTAATGGCTCTAATGAATCGATTCTTTTTAGTGAAACACAAACAAATGTGAATCAGCTGGAGAAGTTTCTCAATTAAAGGGTGGCTAGTTCACCCAAAAGTTTTGTCATTTATTACTCACCCTTATGTTGTTCCACATCCGTAAGACCTTCGTTCATCTTCGGAACACAAATTAAGATCTTTTTGATGAAGCCTGAGAGGTTTTGTGTTGAGGCGCGAGTCTGAACACAACACACATGAGTCGTGACGCTCTCTTGAATGCGGGTTGCAGATCAATATATATAAGTAAAGTGGTAAATTATGTTTTTTAGCGCAAACAAAAGCACTTGTGTCGCTTCATAAAATTGAGGTTAAACCACTGGAGTCGCATGTCATTTCTACCTTTCTGGACCTTGAATGTGGTAGTTGTGTTGGATCACTACAAAGGGAAAAAAAGCTCTCAGACTTCATCAAAAGATGTTAATTTGTGTTCCGAAAATGAACGAAGGTCTTACAGGTGTGGAACGACACGAGGGTGAGTAATAAATGACAGAATTCTCATTTTTGGGTGAACTAACCCTTTAGTTAACGCATGACGAAATTACCGACTTAAAGGGTTTGTTCACTCAAAAATGAAAATTCTGTCATTTATTACTCACCCTCATGCCGTTTCACACCCGTAAGACCTTCGTTCATCTTCGGAACACAAATTAAGATATTTTAGTTGAAATCCAATGGCTCCGTGAGGCCTCCATATAGGGAGCAATGACATTTCCTCTCTCAAGATCAATAATGGTATTAAAAAATATTTAAATCAGTTCATGTGAGTACAGTGGTTTAATATTAATATTATAAAGCGACAAAATAACGACTTATTTAGTGATGGCCGATTTCAAACACTGCTTCAGGAAGATTCAGAGCGCAAATGAATCAGTGTGTCGAATCATGATTCAGATCGCGTGTCAAACTGCCAACGGCTGAAATCACGTGACTTTGGTGCTCCGAACAGCTGATTCGATACACTGATTCATTTGTGCTCAGAATCTTCCTGAAGCAGTGTTTTGAAATCGGCAATCACTAAATAAGTCGTTATTTAGTTTTTTTTCGGCACTCCAAAAATATTCTCGTCGCTTTATCATATTAATATTGAACCACTGTACTCACATGAACCGATTTAAATATGTTTTTAGTACATTTATGGATCTTGAGAGAGGAAGTGTCATTGCTCCCTATAAAGGCCTCACGGAGCCATCGGATTTCAACTAAAATATCTTAATTTGTGTTCGGAAGATTAACGAAGGTCTTACGGGTTTGGAACGACATAAGGCTGAGTAATTAATGACAGAATTCTCATTTATGGGTGAACTAACCCTTTAATCTGTATAACTTAGTTAACGCATGACGAAATTACCGACTTAAAGGGTTAGTTCAATATTAGTTCAACAGTGGTTCAATATTAATATTATAAAGCGACAAAATAGTGATGTCCGATTTCAAAACACTGCTTCAGGAAGATTCGGAGCACAGTCATTCCAAGTGTCATTGCTCCCTATAAAGGCCTCACGGAGCCATTGGATTTCAACTAAAATATCTTAATTTGTGTTCTGAAGATTAACAAAGGTCTTATGGGTGTGGAATAAAGGGTGAGTAATAAATGACAGAATTTTAATTTTTGGGTGAACTAACCCTTTAAAGGGATAGTTCACCCAAAAATGAAAATTTGATGTTTATCTGCTTACCCCCAGGGCATCCAAGATGTAGATGACTTTTTTTCTTCAGTCGAACGCAAATTATGATTTTTAACTGCAACCGCTGCCGTCTGTCAGTCAAATAATAGCAGTGATTGGGAACTTGAACAATAAGTCGAAAAAACTTCCATAGACAAATCCAAATTAAAACCTGCGGCTCGTGACGACACATTGATGTCCTAAGACACGAAACGATCGGTTTGTGCGAGAAACCGAACAGTATTTATATAATTTTTTTACCTCTAATACACCACTATGTCCAACTTCGTTCAGCTTCCGGCTAGTGAGGTCCGATCGCGCTCTGACAACGGAAGTGATGACTCGCGCTCATTGAAGTATATGGGCGAGACATCATTTCCGTCATCACAACGCGTTTTTTGACCTCACTAACAGGAAGCTGAACGAAGTTGGACATAGTGGTGTATTAGAGGTCAAAATTATATAAATAATGTTTGGTTTCTCGCACAAACCGATCGTTTCGTCTCTTAGGACATTAATGTGTCGTCACGAGCCGCAGGTTTTAATTTTGATTTGTCTAAGCAAGTTTTATTTACTGTTATAGTTGAAGTTCCCATCTACTGCTATTATTTGACTGACAGACGGCAGCGGTTGCAGTTAAAAATCATAATTTGCGTTCGACTGAAGAAAAAAAGTCACCTACATCTTGGATGCACTGGGGGTAAGCAGATAAACATCAAATTTTCATTTTTGGGTGAACTATCCTTTTAAGGTTATGTTGTCCCAATCTAAATCAGCTCAATATTTGACTGGTTGTTCATGGCAATTTGAGATATGCTACGCATAATTAGTTTAGTCAGAAATAGGCTAATTATAGAAATAAAATAATATGAATTTGAAAATTTTTTGTTCTTTTGACCAAGGAATTTGGCAGCAGAATTGCATTTGTGTTTTCCATATTTCTTCCTCAAATGCAAAATAATTTATAATAGAATCACTAAGAAACTGCAAAAGTTAAGAGGATGTCTTACTAAAAATGTCTTACTTTTAAAAGTAAGTAGGCCTAATGATTTAGTTAAAAAAGTAATGATCCCCCACAATGCATGTAAAGTAATGCAGCAAAAACGGAAGAACAGATCTCATGCTGACACACACAGAGAAGTATGTGAATACTGAGACACCAGTAGCATAACCTTTTGTCTGGTAAATAATTTATTAAAAAGATTTTTTCTTGCAAATAAATACTTATATGTTTTGAATCTCTCTCTCTCTCTGTAAAGTGTTTAGACTAATATCATGAATATTTCATTACTTACATTCAGTCCGAGATGAAACCCATGCCAGTGTCCCTGTATAGACCAGCTCTTGTAAACTCTGCAATGGATAATGGCAGTTACGCTTCTGTGCTGGATGCCAGGTGGATTTTAAAGTCTTTTTTAAAGATTTATGAATTTCAGGATTTAAAGCATCCAAGGCAAAAACTCTATCCCTCAGGCATTTTCCTCTGGCTCCACTCAAAAACACTTTGTCATGGTAAACACTTCTTTCCGAATACGATGAAATGCTTTTGCCAAACATCTTCTGTCCCAGCACACAGCATGATGCCCAAAGAGCTACATGAACTTCCCATAATGCTCCTCATCAGCTGGCTTGATGGAAAAAACAAGCAAAACTTTAGTTTGATCTTTCGTCTATACTATTTTTGAATGGCATGGACACAGTGGTACAGTTTCTTTTTCATCCAGTCCTGCCGAGAGAGACTTTCATATAACTGCTAATCTATTTCCAGCCATTCAGGCTTTTAGTAATTCACTGGCAGTATCTAATGCGACAACTGAATGGTGAAAATGTAAAAGAAATACACAGCATGGTAATCAAAAAATGTTTCTGGCATTGATATTATTTCCTTCTGTGCTTATTATTGTAATATTTTATTTTTCTTTATATTTTGTCAGTTGAACTGCAGGAAATAAATGCGATATTTCCAAAAATCACTGTTTGAGAAATTAAGTATTTGAAAATAAAAGCAAATGACACTTTGTCAAACTCCGAGTACCAAAATGCATCACTATGCTGTTTGCATCCTGCGATCATCTGATGCATTGATCACTGGGAAAAAAAAGCTTTTACCAACAACGAAAGTCCAGTGGGTTCCAAGCAGGGTAAGATGTTCTGCCATGCCAAGAAAGAAAGCAGAAGGACAGAATTTATGGATGCATGATAAGGGATATATATGGACATATAAGGCGTCTGTGGATGACGGAATTTAGTGTGTGACAGCAAAGTGGATGAATATTTGTGTGCGTTGCTGTACGAGTGTGTCTGAGTGTGGGGGTGGGCTACTGGATCAATGAAAACAGCATTAAATGGACGGATTGTTCTGTGATGTGAAGTCAAACGGAGGAGATTTGGTGGGGTGTGATAACAAGACTGCTGTTGGAAGGCAAGGGATGTTGCTTTTCTTTGATGCCCCACAGATCAGCATCTGTCAGAAGTGAGTGGGCATATTCGCTATTCTCAAAGAGCATCCGGGAGTGATCGGATATGCTTTTATCCTGAACCTTAGGGCAGAAGTTTGCCTTCGACAGATGCGTAGATGTACAGTACTTAAAGTGCTCTTTCTGTTCTCCTTCCATGTGTGTGACTCACACTCGCTAACACTAATTATCAATTACAATGGTGTGTAATTATTGGGTCAACACACCTTTAATGAAAACAAGAGTCTTTGAGATCTGCTTATCTGCTTAGATGTAGATAGCCTGCACATTGCCTCCTTGGTACTGTATATAGAGGGAAGAAAGCATCAATGCATAATAACCTCATTCTGGCTGATTTATGAAGGGCAGCATTTCGTGTCTGATTGTGTCAGCATGATTTGAGCTTTTTATTTTTGAGAATTTTTTTTTTTTAATTTCTTTTAACATTTTTTTGTTGTTTTTATTCATTTTATGTCAGTTCATTTTATATATTATTTTATTTATTTATTTAAAAAAAAAATCCCCAATGTTTGTGTTACATCCTGGCTGATTTATTGTCCCACAGTTGTGCATGTGGGTTGGTGGTTGGTTGAGAGAATTTAAATGAGCTTCTTTATTTAATTTAATTTAATTTAATTTAATTTAATTTAATTTAATTTAATTTAATTTAATTTAATTTAATTTAATTTAATTTAATAGTATTTTTTTAATTTAATTTAATTTAATTTATTTTATTTAATACATTTTATTTATTTAAATTTTATTATTATATTTTTATTTTATTTATTTCATTTCATTTTATTATTTCACTTTATTCCATTATTTTTTTATTTTATTTTATTATTTCATTTAATTTCATTATTTTATTTCATTTTCATTTCAGTATTTCATTTCATTTCATTATTTAATTTATTACTTCATTTCATTATTTAATTTATTTCATTTTATTAATATTTTTATTTTAATGTATTCATTTTGATTTAACTTCTTTTTATATATTATTTATTTAGGCCTATGATTCAGGCAGTATATTTTGTAATTCACTGTAATTCACTATGTTAATGATTCTTTCTTTTTCTTTCTTTCTTTCTTTCTTTCTTTCTTTCTTTCTTTCTTTCTTTCTTTCTTTCTTTCTTTCTTTCTTTCTTTCTTTCTTTCTTTCTTTCTTTCTTTCTTTCCAAAAAAATAAAGAAATAAGGATTTGTAGTCACGGAATATATTCACTTGCTCATCTCTAATATTATAGTGCTGGCAAGTGTCTGGACACCAATGCAGCTGCATTCAGATGCAGTGTGCAGGGTTCAGTTTTGTATATAGGGTATGTGTGATTTTCTTTGTGAATGTGAATCTCTTTTCTGAGAAAAGATTACTCTGTACAAGAACTTACATTGACCTGGACTAACCTTGAGACTAATGCGTTAACTTATTTAAAAAGCTTTCATAATCTGCTCTGCAAACAATGATCTGAGAAAACCTTGGCATAGACTGATCATTGCTGAGACGGTATAAATACATTATTGCCTTCTTGGGGCCCCAGAAATGGACCTCTGGTGGAATCTGTCAGTATGTGATATGCAGCTTAACAAGTTTTCAAAAACATGTAGGTTTGTATCTTACAGTTTCCTCTGCTGACCCCAGTAACAATCTTGGGGGATTGAGCTTCTGTTCAATAATTGTCCAGTGTGTCTACTAGACCTTGTGCCTGCCGTGCATGTAATCGTCTTACAGAACCAATATCCTGTAGATAAAACCGAGGCGTGAGATCCGAGAAGGCATGGTAGACTGAAACTTTGAACGTATGGCCATGTGTACATGGTAGATGGAAATAGTTTAGGCTATGTTCAGAATAGCACGTTATCATACTACTCTTACTATTTCTGCAGAAAATAGTATGTGTGATGTCCGACCTAGGAAAATTGACATTGTAACCCTTTATTTAAATTTTTATTTATATTTTTCAAAAATGTGTTAGTTGTTAGTCATAGTTGTGGTTGAAGTCAACTGTTTTGTTTTGTGATTTGTGAATAATTTTGGTCAGTCTGTCACACTAAGAAATTACAAGAGAGAACCAACAAAATATTAATATGCATTTTTTGCCTGGTAAAATAAAACCTGTAGCTTTTTGTTTTTCCTTCATATTTAAAATATAATATATCCACAATTATTGGCACCCTTAGTTAATATGAGCAAAGGTGGATGTGAAAATAAATCTGCATTTTTTATCCTTTTGATCTTTCATTCAAAAAATTCACAAAATTATAACCTTTCATTGAAGGAAAACAGTTGAAAGTGGGGGGAAACTCACATTATGAAATAAATGTTTTTCTCCACTTTCAATTATTTTCCTTAAATGAAAGGTTATGATTTTGTGATTTTTTTAATGAAAGATCAAAAGGATAAACAATGCAGATTTATTTTCACAGCTGCTTTTGCTTATAATTACTAAGGGTGCCAATAATTGTGGAGGGCACTGTATATATATATATATATATATATATATATATATATATATATATATATATATATATCATATTTTTATCATATTTTTATCATATTTTGATAATTTAATTGAATTATATACACCGATCAGGCATAACATTATGAGCGCTGACAGGTGAAGTTAATAACACTGATTATCTCTTCATCACGGCACCTGTTAGTGGGTGGGATATATTAGGCAGCAAGTGAACATTTTGTTCTCAAAGTTGATGTGTTGGAAGCAGGAAAAATGGGCAAGTGTAAAGATTTGAGCGAGTTTGACAAGGACCAGATTGTGATGGCTTGACGACTGAGTCAGAGCATCTCCAAAACGGCAGCTCTTGTGGGGTGTTCCCGGTCTGCAGAGGTCAGTATCTATTAAAAGTGGTCCAAGGAAGGAACAGTGGTGAACCTGCAACAGAGTCATGGGTGGCCAAGGCTCATTGATACACGCGGGGAGCGAAGCCTGGCCCGTGTGGTCTGATCCAACAGATGAGCTAATGTAGCTCAAATTGCTCAAGAAGTTAATGATGGTTCTGATAGAAAGGTGTAAGAATACACAGTGAATCGCAGTTTGTTGCGTATGGGGCTGCATAGTCAGGGTACCCATGCTGACCCCTGTCCACCGCCGAAAGCGCCAACAATGGGCATGTGAGCATCAGAACTGGACCACGGAGCAATGGAAGAAGGTGGCCTGGTCTGATGAATCATGTTTTCTTTTACATTACGTGGATGGCTGGGTGTGTGTGCGTTGCTTACCTGGGGAACACGTGGCACCAGGATGCACTATGGGAAGAAGGCAAGCCGGCTGAGGCAGTGTGATGCTTTGGGCATATAGGTATATATTAAAAACTGAGCATCAGAAAGGTGATCTAAGTGACTTTGAATGGGGCAGTGCCAGACAGGCTGGTCTGAGTATTTCAGATACTGCCAATCTAGATTTTCACGAACAACCATCTCTAGGGTTTATAGAGAATGGCCCGAAAAAAAACATATCCAGCGAGTGGCCATTCTATCGGCGAAAATGCCTTGTCGATGCCAGAGCAGCAGTGTGTGTTTGTATAAAAAAGAACACACACTAACTCTCACTTCCTACTGCTTTTTTCCCCCAGCAAATTTCTTAACATGTATAAATATTTGTATGAACTCAACAACTGAATGAATTCAACATATTTCACACATTTGAAATATAGAAATGTAATAATGAGTCCCTGAACAGAGTGGGGGTCAATATCAAAAGTAGCAGTCTGGTGTGGCCAGCAGCTGCTTTAAGTACTACAATGCATGGACTGCACAAGATTTACCAGTTCTTGTTTTGAGATGTTACTCCACTCTTCCACCAAGGCACTTGCAAGTTCTCAAACATGTCTGAGCGGACATATGATCACACATGGTTTGGCACTGAGGTCCTTCCTGTCTCCCTGTAGCTCTGGCTTAGGCGTCTTACATTACGGACATTACAGTTTATTTCTCCTTGGTCGTCCTAAACGTCTTCCATTTAAGGATTATGGAGGCCACTGTGCTCTTAGGAACCTTAAGTGCAGCAGAAATGTTTTTGTAACCTTGGCCAGATCTGTGCCTTGCCACAATTCTGTCTCTGAGCTCTTCAGGCAGTTCATTTGACCTCATGATTCTCATTTGCTCTGACATGCACTGTGAGCTGTAAGGTCGTATATAGACAGGTGTGTGGCTTTCCTAATCAAGTCCAATCAGTATAATCAAACACAGCTGGACTCAAATGAAGGTGTAGAACCATCTCAAGGATGATCAGAAGAAATGGACAGCACCTGAGTTAAATATATGAGTGTCACAGCAAAGATACTTAGGATTCTGAATACTTAGGACCATGTGATATTTCAGTTTTTCTTTTTTAATCAATCTGCAAAAATGTCAACAATTCTGTGTTTTTCTGTCAATATGGGGTGCTGTGTGTACATTAATGAGGAAAAAAAAGCAAATGGGTGCAATATAACAAAGAGTGAAAAATTTAAGGGGGTCTGAATACTTTCCGTACGCACTGTACAGTAGGGATGGGCAGATCAATATGAAGTATCGATATATCAATACTGACGTTGAGTATTAAAAGTATCGATACTCAAATTAAAATATCGATACTAAGGTGTGTTTTTTGTTAACCAGTGATTTTGTTTATTTAACAATAAATTTAATGCATAAAATATGCATTGGATTGGACAAATAACCTATGTAAGTGAATAATTTGTAGTAAAAGTATTTTCCTGCTCATCTGAACACGCAAATGCTGCAAGTCAGAACCAATCGATCACAGAGCGTTCGCTCACTGCCGACACTACATTCAAACAGCTGTAGGGCTGCGTTTAGTATCGTAAGAAAGAAACCATTGATGCTTTTGCGAAACGCAGCCCAGAACAATGCTTAACAGAACACTGAAAAATATAATATTATTATTAGTTATTTCACAATAAACAACATGAAATAGCCTACATAGTTTGTGCAATTAGCCTACATTTATATAAAATGAACATTAAAAGTTTATATTGATGTTCTGTCAGAATACAAATGTTTCATTTAATGGGTGCAACATCCTGTCAATGGCAGTCCCTTATGAAAAAGAACCATTACTACAGTGACCATAGTTCAGCTAGGCATATAGTAGGCTTATTTGTAGATTTTCCAAACCAAGTAAACATTTTAACCATGTGTAAGCAAAAATATAATCTAATATAATGTTAAGTGTTAAGTATAATCTTCAATATAATGTTAAGTGGGTATCATAACCCATTTTACTCTTAGTAATTCAATAATTGAATAAATGTTACAATCTTTGAGTTCATATTAGAGGTATCGTATCGGTATCGATATCAGCGATTTTGGCCTTGAAAGTATCGGTATCGTATCGAAAACAAAATAAGTGGTATCGCCCATCCCTACTGTACAGCCCTGTATATTGACATTTTTCTGACCTTTCCGCCATCTTGTATGTTTTCACCAATCTTGTCACAGTGTATTTCTTTATAATGGTCTTTTATTGTGGCCAGCCTAGGCACACCTGTGCAATAATCATGCTGTCTAATCAGCATCTTGATATCCCACACCTATGAGGTGGATGGATTATCTCGGCAAAGCAGAAGTGCTCACTAACACAGATTTAGACAGATTTGTGAACAATATTTGAGAGAAATAGGCCTTTTGTGCACATAGAAAAAGTCTTAGATTTGAGTTCAGCTCATGAAAAATGGGGGCAAAAACAAAAGTGTTTTTATATATATATATATATACACAAACACACTATACATATATATTAATATTATCTATTGTCTTTGGACTCCCAATGCCACTTCCTCAAGTCCTTCACTATTCCTGTGCTTCAGTGCACTTACATCATGTCGAGATTACACTCACATTATACATCAGATTCACATCAGATCTACATTAAGCAAAATGCCCAAGAGGTGCATCGCACTCAGTTATCATTTCATTATTTTACTGCTGAAGGTACAGGATAAAGCCTGTCACATTCTATTCTGTTCTATCTTCTCTCTCTCTTTCTCCTTATTTTCCTCTACTTAGCTCTCACTCTGTCTTTTTCAAGCCAGACTTTGGCAATACACTCGCACACAAATGCATGGAAACACACTTACTGCTAATATATTAAATTTGAATGGATTTTCAGGCAGTATTACCTGTGTGTATAAGCTATGGATTACGCAGGAAATGACTAAATATTACAGCCACCCTGTTGAGGATAATGTGTTAATTTTGATATTTGTTAACTCTGCTATTATACTTAGACTTTCTTATTCACACTTGCAGACATGCAGACAGACATAAACTACTCTTTTAAAGCTATTTTACCTGTTCGTCCTACAGGAAATGACCTAAGTCTACCATGAAAGTGCAGGTAATGTGTTAACTCTCTCTCTCTCTCTTGTCCCTTTCAAACATACACCTACATAACTGTATGTTAAATCACTTGATTGTGTCTAACTATGTATGAAGAAATGACCTAAGACCTCTTGCGCTCCTCCGGAGAGTGTTGAGGTAATTACAGTGCTGGTGAGTCATGGTCAAGTGATTTCCGTGTATTTGGCTACAAATCTGTAATCACATACGACACATTTTACATTACGTGTTCATTTTTGTCCCCTGAACTTCAGGTCTACCCATAATCCTGGGCTTTTCATCCTTCATGTCTCCACCGTGTCCTTGGTTATGCATCATCACCATGTTGACAAAAAGCAAACATAATGCGCGTATACGACACGAATAAAATTCTTGTCTTTTCTGTGCATCACTTATGTCAATAGGGATGGGGGGAAGTCAAGCGCTAAATTACCCATTACACTGTCCATGCATGAAATATTTCATTTGCATATTTAATCACGATATGTGGAAGATGGGTCATTGGTTTCCCCATTGGGCTCTCTGAACTTGTTCAGTATATGGTATAGAATAGCACCATATATTTTCAGTGCGTGAAAGGACACGTTGAATAGCAGAAAACCTGCATAGCTTTTATTGATTTCTTTTAAAAGCCCATTGTGTCCGAATCAATTTGCACAAATTCTTTAGTGTGAAAATGGCAGTTCAACAAGTAGAGTTCAACTCCTTCAAGTAGAGTGTATTCACATATTTGAAGATGTTCAACAGATGTGCTTAGAGAGTAGATTTGAATAAACACTACGTTAAAAGGTCCTTCGGTCCCACTTTATATTAAGTGGCCTTAACTACTATGTACTTACATTGAAATTAATAATTTTATACAATGCACTTATTGTGTACATACATGTTTTTACATTGTACTTATATTTGAAAAACACCTGCATGTAATTACTTCTGTAATTACTTTTATAATTACACTGTTGTCCCATCCCTTACACCTTACCCCTTCCCTTAAACCTACCCATATCACCAAAGCTTTCCCTAACCTTACCCATATCCCACTTCAATAGCAGAAAAAGTGTTTTGCAATTCAATATGAATCCAATAAGTACATTGTACTTATTTTTTGATATAAGTACATAGTAATTAATGCCACTTAATATAAAGTGGGACCGGTCCTTCAAAGGCTTTTTAGCTGTAGGAGGTTTTGTAAATCATATACATATATACTCTCCGTAAACTGCTGTATCTTCTGCTGTCTAAGTCTTTATCTAGTGAATATAGAGTGCATATAGCCCCATATAGAAACCTAACCTGGGCTGCTCAGAAACTACCAGCTGGTCTCGCCATACCTCGTTCTTCCTTTAGAAGTGTCTTCTCATGCCATATTCAATGAAATGTCAGTCTCTTTACTATTAATAATTGGATTGGCATGTATCAATCAGGTTTCACATATGGTGATGACATATCTGGGTCGGTGCTTCCAGGGTTTGTTATCAGGTTGCCATGTTAGCCTACTCGACCTGCATGCAGTCTAACCACAGGGATCCCCTTTGGACCGATACTGATCTCCATCACATTACATGACTTTTTCTAGTTATTATAGTTTTGAATTTTGTATTTTTCAGAGTTTTCTTTCTCAATTTATTAATTTATAATTTTACACAAAGTTAAATTGATATAAAAATGAATATATAATTAATTAATTGATTTAAATTTAGTACCAAAGTTAATAAATGAGCTGGTCATTTAAAAATGCAGTGTCAACTTTCTCAACACTTATTTAGTGCCATTTTCATGTGTAATGCAGGCAGGTTACAAACATTTTTTTAATATAACACGTATCAAAACAAATTAATTGGTTGTCATTTTATTTATTTATTTATTTTATTTTAGATTTGAAGTCCTGAAATTTAGCTTAGTTTCAGTTTTCCCCAGTTGTGTTTGGTTCATTCAGTTAAAATATTTTATAAAATGTTTTCATTTATTATTAGAATAGTAACACTGAATGGTACATTCTTTCACATTACCCAGATAGAGATGAGATAGATAAAACGAACAAAATGTGCATAATTAAATTATGTTGTTGTCTGAATGCCTTCTTATGGAACGTGGGTCCTCATCTATTAATCATAAATACATGGTGACACATCAAGCTTAAGTTATCTCATTAAGTACGTCTCATGAGGGATATGCATTGGGTTCTTTATATTATATATTTCTTTATCAGTGACTTCATTTACCATGATGTGTGTGATCAGATGTGTGTATACTCGATCACGCACACACCAAAACACAGCAGATATAGTTTGTTTCCTTCTTGTTAAGTAAGCTGCTGAGATGCCTTTAATGCAACACTATATTGTTAAAAGTATTGGGACAGCCCTCCAAATCACTGAATTCAGGTGTTCCAATCACTTCTATGGCCACAGGTGTATAAAATCAAGCACCTAGGCATGCAGACTGCTTCTACAAACATTTGTGAAAGAATGGGTCGCTCTCAGGAGCTCAGTGAATTCAAGCATGGTACAGTGATAAGTTAATTTGTGAAATTTCCTCACTACTAAACATTCTATTAGTGGTATCATAATAAAGTGGAAGCAATTGGGAACAACAGTAACTCAGCCACAAAGTGGTAGACCACGTAAAATCACAGAGCGGGGTCAACGCATGCTGAGGTGCACAGTGCGCAGAAGTCGCCAACTTTCTGCAGTGTCAATAGCTACAGACCTCCAAACTTCGTGTGGCCTTCAGATTAGCTCAAGAACAGTGCTTAGAGAGCTTCATGGAATGGGTTTCCATGGCTAAGCAGCTGCATCCAACCCTTACATCACCAAGTACAATACAATGCGTCGGATGCAGTGGTGTAAAGCATGCCGCCAGTGCACGAAGCAAGGTCCATAAAGACATGGATTAGCTAGTTTGGTGTGGAGGAATTTGACTGGCCTGCACAGAGTCCTGATCTCAACCCGAAAGAACACCTTTGGGATGAATTAGAGCGGAGACTGTGAGCCAGGCCTTCTCGTCCAACATCAGTGCCTGACCTCACAAATGCGTCAAAAATTCCCATAAACACACTCCTAAACCTTGTAGAAAGCCTTCCCAGAAGAGTTGATGCAAAGGGTGGCCATCTCCATAATAAACCCTACAGATTAAGAATGGGATGTCATTAAAGTTCATGTGCATGTAAAGGCAGATGTCCCAAAACTTTTGGCAAAATAGTGTGTGTGTGTATGTGTATATATATATATATATAATATGTGTGTGTTTCAGAAGAGTGAAATAGCACTGAAAAAAAGATGATTCATTCTAACAAGGAAACATGTGAAACGAGAGCTAAGTGAAGGGGAATATTCAAATATCTACATCTATATACTGTATAGGTTTATGATGATGTCATCAGACAGCTGATAAAATCATTTGATAGTTGTGGTCTGTCCTGCAGTGTTTTGCCTGACAGTAAATAGAAGATCAAAAGAGTTGTAGTTTCCATGATTACTGCATTTCTTCATCAGTCGTAATCTCTGTATCTATGCTTAATTTAAACTGATTACAAATTTAGTGTTGGGTTGTATTCAAGTTCTGCTTCCAAAACAAATGTATTCACTACCAATTCAACACAACATTTGCGATTCTAATTACTTTTTCATAAAATTTTATTAAATTAATTTCACTTCTAATCTGATTCAATTGTGATTGAAATTCAACTCCAAATCTAATTAAAAATCCAAATTTCAGTCCCTTGACCCCATATCATTCCGTTCCAGATTCAGTCCAACCTGAGGTTGCTGTGCTCATTCCATTTATTTCCTGTCAGTCCCATTCAAATCAAAACATTTTATTCTCTGCAGCTAAGATGCTCCTTAATGTGTTTATATAAAAAGAAAATTTTCATTAGAACATTTGATCTACTGTAATTGTGGATATAAATTTAATACCACACTTCTCTGCCTTTAGTTATACATACATTTTCATATATTTCAGTCATATTCATAGAGCTATTCATAAACATCTTACAATTTGCTACAGAGAGAAACTAATCTAATCATGCTGAAACTATCTAATTGTGCTGAAACAAACAGACTTTGCTTAATAAACAAAAGCAGTGATATAGAACTAAGCAGATTTACCCCTAACTAAGGAAAGACGCTCAAAATGAAGCTACGCACATCTAATTTCCACTCCCACTCTGCACTGGCAAGAAAAGACATTTTATCTGACAGCTACACCTAAGGTGGCCTATGACAATTATCTCTAGATATTCAATGGTATTTTGTCACCAAGATATGTCATCTGTCAAATTCCTCTGAGACTGCGTCACTATTTAAGGGGATCATATTTCAGGGCAGATGAGGACAAGATCCATGGCACACCCACACCGATGATTTTTAGATGAATCAGACAGTTTTCCACCATTTGCTCTGCCAGTCTAAATGAAGTCTAACAGCTTATTTAACATTCCTGGGAGCACAAAAGCTTGTGTGCCAAGCATTGGCTGTTTACACAACTGGATGTTCTGTCCTCATTGTTGTTCACTTTAGCTGTACTGCAGACTTACTAATCCCAGGCCATTCTTATTGAATACATGGTTAAATCTCTTGCATTGTTGCACACAGATGCAGCTGGTTCTTTCCGGATCAGTGACTATGGTAAGAATATCTCATTCAAGGGCAACCGCAGCTTAGCCATACTTAACTTCTCAGACCATGGCTGAGGGGAAGATATGTTCCTGTGGGCTACAATTCAGCTATGGAATGATAACCAGTGACAATGTAAATGGCTTTTTAAAGATCATTTTAAAGAATAAATACGTTAAAAGGAAGCTATCAGAGCTGGAACGCTTTAATTGTTTACTAATTTGTTCAGTGACGCTTTCTGCAGTTACATCGTCGAGTGACCGATTTTTGTCTGTGAGTGAGTCATTAAGTCCTATCTCCAAAGATTTGTTCAAAAGACTGATTTGTTTGTGACTGAAATAAGTCTTTTATTAAAATGTGCATGTCTACAAATCTACAAAGAGACTTCAGAATTTGTGCTTTATCTCAGCTGATCTGAATCTATTTTTTTCTCCATCTTGTCAAGCACTGGGGTTTTATCAGGCTATAGAAAACAAATATAGACTGATATAGACTTTCAATAATGCCACTGGTAATTTTTTTTTATTCATGAATTGGCACCATTTATCCACCTCCTTTTGTCTAATTTTTTTTAAACAGATTTACTTTCCCCCTTGCAATCACAATCAGATCTTTATGCCTTTTCGTTCAGTTCATAATGTCCCACACTTTACAAAAAGAGTGTTCTTTAAAGGTTCCCTACACATAGTAACAGTTCTATTTAGAACCATATAATCCTGAAGAACTATTTTATGCTACAGTGGTTCTTTGTGTTAGAGTTTAGTGTTCTTTATTCACGACTTTTTGTTTTTTAAATCTGTAACTGTCAAAAAAATCCTTTCAAAGCCACCTCATTATTGATTTTCTGTAACTCAACCATCCCACACAGGCTGTCAACACACTCTCAACAGGTACTTGATATCCTTCTTAAAATGTCTATAAATTTTATCTTTCAAATTGTAACTGGGTTCCTACTGTACCAGTCATGACTTTTTCTCTTTTCTTTTCATTGTGAGCTAAGTTGATTGTAGAGACCATTGTTTTACGATGCTTTGGGAAACGCAGTCCTGTTCATCATTTTCTCCTCTACTGCACTAAGCAAATGGCAGATACTGTATTAAATTTATTATCCATATTGTTTTCAGCTATTTCTTTTTTTTTTTAATCACATTTCTACCCAGATAGATGCTTTCACACTCCACAGCCTCATCATCTGCAGAGAGAAACTACCAATCAATTACACCAAAATACACTAACAATGATGGTGAAAAAAACTAGAGGATTAAGATATTTCATTGGAACTTGGTATTACATTTATTTTGTGTTTTACTTCTTTATGCCTATTTATTCATGTTCAATGTCAGTTATCATTTATTAATATAGTGAGCAGCTAATACCTGTTGTTTTGGCACTGTAATTTTTGCAATAAATTCCTATGTCAATAAAAACACAACCTTAATTTCATATGTTAGCAACTGTGGCTATGCGCACGCTGAAGGAAAAAGCCTACAACAAAAATAGTGTTAATCAATAAATCCAGGAGAAAACCACTTATAACACATATGACCAGAGTTGTCAATAGCCAATACCAATCGGTACTGAAATTTTAAAAAAGTGATGCTTTAAACGCTGTCGAACAGATTCGTAAACACCTTTGATTGGCCATTGTGTTCACACGCTCATCGGATATGTCTGTGATTGGCTACAATGATCAACGCACGGGAACATTTTAAAGCACACAGAATTGTTTGAATTTGAAAGTGTTTTGAAAGCGGGGAGCGTTTGAAAGCAGGCGTTTATCAGCGGACTGGTCTGCGATAGAAAGCCTGCTTTCAAATGCTCCTGTGTGTATCTGTGTAAGCGATTGGTGAAGAGCTTCACTGATGACTATTTACAACGTTTTTGAAGCATTGATCATTGTAGCCAATCACAGACATATCCGATGAGCACGTCAACACAATGGCCAATCAGAAGTGTTTATGAATCTGCTCAACAGCGCTCAAAGCATTACTTTTTTTTTATTTCAAAACCGATGTGGTACCGAAGTCGGTACTTTTGACAACTCTACAAAGGACACAGAACAATGAACTGAAGAAATCAAGGGTATATAAACACATGGGGAGCTAATGAACTAGAAAATCAGTTTGAATGTCTTTGTCCTTTTAACTTTTAAGACATTCCCATGACAGTAGTAGTCAATGCATTTCACAGTTGCCTCTTGTAAGATGTTTAAAATAAAAACAATGTCCTTGTTTCCTTGTTTCTGTCCATTTCATTTTAAAAGTCTTTGTGACTGACTGACTCACTCACTCATAAAGACAGTCTTTGCTGTCATCTCATGGCATATTAATGTAACTTTCACTAGGTCAAAATCACTAACAGACTCTTTCTCAATACCAAAAATATGGCATGTTATTTATAAAATATTATTTATTGAACAATATTATTTAAATTAACAACAATAGCCATTACAACAGTATAAGAAGTAAAATAAATGCAAGCAAACAGTAAAGTCAAATGTACAAAAGTTATAAAACTTAATATTGTCCTTAAGCCAAATATATTAGCTCTGGAAGAAGTAATAGATTAATAAAACTAAAGATTGCCCATTTGATATACCCAAAACGAATTATACCTCACGTTTAAACACTATCTACATAAGCATATCCAAAAGCGTCTAAACAAATTTTCAAATAGGCGCTATGTTTACATATAAATCGCATATCTGAGGTCTAAACAACTATTTTGCCTAAAAAAATCTTAAAACTACATTCCGTCACAAAATTGCAGTATAGTAGTATCTATAAACAGTAGTACCTATAAAAATATGGTGGGTTTGCTCGTCCGCCATGACACTCATTGTGAGAATGCTGACAGTGGAGTGATTCTAACGGTGAAACGGTTCCCGTGGAGATATTGGTAGAATATGACCTCTCAGCCAATCAGATTCGAGAACCAGAAAGAACTTTTGTATATTATATATATATATATATATATATATATATATATATATATATATATATATATATATATATATATATATATATATATAAAATAACATTAATGAAAATAAACTTTTTTTAAATTGGTTCTTTATGACTCCATTAAGGTTCTATATAGCACTTTCAAAGCATTGTTCTTTATAGAGCCTATAAAAGGTTACGCTGTTGTTAGCTGAAGATCCTACTGTAATCAGGTATTGTTTAGAACCTTTTTTCCCAAGAAAGCATTTTGGTAAATGTTGCTCCGAGTCATGTTCAGGCTCAAAACAGTGACTTGTTCAGTGAAAGGTTCTGTACTGTTGGTCCAATCAATGAAATTCTCCTTCACAGCCTGTTCTGAAATATTACTTTCTCATGCTATAGTATAGTCAGTCTGGATAAGAAGGAAAGCTGTCACTTTCTTGGAAATGGACAGAATTTAGTCAACCCATTAAAGTGAACAAGATGATTCATTCACTTCAAAGATTAATTCAAGATTCAGATTTGTTCACGACCTAATGGCCAATATCATTCTTCACACTTCTAGTAAGTCATTTTTATATAGATTTACAAATATATATTATTTAACATACTATATTTCAAGTACCTATATTACAAAAAAACAAAAATAGTTTTAATTGATAGCAGTTCTGCTTCTGTCAGGGGCCAGTACAGCACAATATAGCAGCATTAGCAATACCAACATTATTATGGGCAGGCAGTCGTACTGTTGGGTTTCTGTCGCGCAGGCCTCAATCAAAACTCATCTGGGAGCTGCATGAGAGACATTAACCTCACCGTGTTGTTTTGCGCCGCGCTCCTAATGGAGGGTAATGAAGCGAGGCCATTAGACTCTGTGTATACCATCCAGAGTGCCGAAACAGATAAATAGATAATTAAATCACATCCTTAATTGCGTAATGGTGCTGGGAGTGTGGTCAGCGCGACTGACGCCTGGGATTCGATCTGGTTGTAACAAAAATCGCTCTCAGCCACTTGTATCCTCCAGAGGCTCCACAATTCTTGGAGGAAAATGTAATGATGGGTGTATAGGCCTTACAGCAAAACCTTTCCTTCACTATTAGAGCTTGGATTATAGCCGACCGCCTGCCGTCTTTATCTTGAATCGTCAAGCTCCTTTATGGTTGCAAAGCAAAGGTAATTGAAAATTTTCTTGCAGGATAGCCTTTTATACTTCAAAAAATGAGATCCATCTATCTCTAGATCAGTCTGAGTTTTGTAACCTGTCACTCTGCGTGGCTTCCGTTTCTCACAGTAGTAGTTTTTTTCTCCCGGTCTATCTAATTATTCTTCAGATTTATTCAAAGGGTCTTTAATCATTTCTGAGAACAGCTATGCATCAGACATATGATAATTTTTTATTTCATTACCAATCACTGATACATTGTTTACACTGAAATGACTTATAATTATAATCATGAAGTGAATGTTGTTTTCCAATGTGATTTTATTATTCGTCTAGACGGCATCTAAAGCATAAACCCTTTTAACGAGTTCGTTTGCCCATATAATCTTTAGGGTATTAGGTTAGCTAATTTGGCTTGCTGTCCACTGAGGAGGGGCTCGATGAAGCATCTTCAACTCGAGCTCTGATACAACCCCCAGTGAATAAATAGGATGTGATTACATAGGGCAAGGTACCTGAAATGAAGGTGGAGTTTGGGGAGGTGGACGGATGCTGAAACAGCTGAGACTGAAGAGAGGTAAGCAGCTGCTTATATACTCTGGCTGTTGATTGGAAGATTAGATGGGCTCGCTCCTCCCTAAATTACGTTTAGGAACTTCACTTACGTATAAATTGTATGGAAGTAGTAAATTGAAGTCTTGCAGTTGAGTTGAACAGGCTGAATGCGAAAGCAACACACAATGAACATTAATATTGTAGTCAAATTCATGAACTACATTAAATGTCTCTTATCAGTCATTTTTTTATTAATGAATCAAAACCATATAGAGCGAACAGTGTATCCTGATTCCACAACAAATGACTCAAAGATGGTTCTTTAAATGAATAGATCAAAAAGACAAGTTATGCCGCCCATATGCTACACAACTTTCAAAGTCGTCGGATTACTGTTCTTTTCACACTACATTGTCTGACATCACTGATGTCACTTCCAGTCAAAACTCAAACATTAAACGTTGTAAACGTTAAAGGAACATTCCATTTTATCATTTTGCAAACATTTTTTAATGTTCTGAAGCAACTAACGTTTAAAATTTGTTTTAAATTTTTGTTGTCCAACAAAAACGTTTTAGAAATGCTGAAATCCATGAACAATGTATAATTTTTTGTTGTGCTGACATTTTTAGAACATTATTAAAGATTATTCATATTACTAGAAAAATGTTTGTTTAGAACTTTAAGAGAACCTTTCCAGAATGTTTGCCAAAGTTCTGAGAATGTTTCCTGCTAGCTTGATCATGCTTTTCTGAGATCATCTATAGAAATTGTCACTCACATGAATTTAGAGCTTTTTGTTGACAATCTACATTAAAGGATTAGTTCACTTTCAAATGAAAATTAACCCAAGCTTCCGCCAGACCACCTTCCGTATTCACCGTATAAAGAAAGTGTAAACTCTTGCAGTTCAAAAAGCTTATGCTACGCCCTTTGCCTTCCATATTCAACTTACGGAAAAAGTGTAAGTGACGCGACACCAGTTTACACTTTCTTTGTAAATTAAATACGGAAGGCGGTCTGCCGGAAGCTAGATATTTTACTTCAACTTGTTAAATATGGAAATTGTTTTACACAAACGCATCTCTTCGCTTCCATGGAGCTGTGTGGAGTACGTTTATAATGGATGTGGATGGAAGCACTTTCTTCAGCTCATACTCGTGACCCCTGTTCACTGCCATTATAAAGCTCGGATGCATCAGGATTTTTATTAAAATATCTCTGATAGTGTTCATCAGAAAGAAGAAAGTCATATGCACCTCGGATGGCTTGAGGGTGAGTAATGTCACGATCTATAGTGTGAGTGCCCTATCTGCCAATTGAGGGCACTCCATCCTGGACTTTCACCCATTGACTACACTACCCATAATGCACTCTGGACTCATTACCACATGTCTTGAACCAGCTGTCCTGTATCACTTCGTCAGGTGTTTGTGTTTGCTTATCAGTTCCGTTCTATTTAGTCTCTGTGTTTTTTGCCTTTGTTGTGGTTTGTTATATCCTGTTATGTGCACATTTTGTACCGCTGGCTTTTGTTTCCTGTGGACTGTAACTCTGGATTTTGACCCATGCCTGTTCTGGATGTATGATTTTGGATTTCCCTTTTATTAAACTGCTGCACTTGGATCTTATCATCTTGTTTCTGTGTGCAACCGTGACAGAACGAACCACCACTATATTGATCCAGCAGCATGGATTTCCGGATCCCTTTCCCGGCCCGCATTAAAGAACGGATGGCTCAAGTTCGGACATTGAGAGCCCTACGGCAAGAAGGATGGGAGGTAGGGTGCTTTGCAAAGGTCTTTTGGGCGATGGCGGTGGGGCTGGATTACAATGACGTGGCTTTGAAAGACCTGTTTAATGGTTGCCTTGACGAGCCGTTGTCTCATTGTGAGATGGAAGGGCTACAGAGCTTAAACTTTTGGAAGTTTGCCGCATATCTCTGCCATCGGATAGAGTGGGCCTCACCTAGACAACCAGCCAGCGAGTCCGCTCCAGCCAGTGAGTCCGCTCCAGCCAGTGAATCCGCTTCAGAGCCCGTTCCAGTCAGTAAGTTCGTTCCAGCTCGTGAGTCCGTTCCTGAGATCACTGAGGAGGTGGGCGCTGAATCTTCGCTTCCCACACGGAAGAAAAGGAAGCGGAGGAGGAAGGCTCCAGCCAGTGAGCCCACTACAGAGCCCGCTCCAGCCAGTGAGTCTGCTCCAGTCAGTGAGCCCGCTCCAGCCAGTGAGTCCACTACAGAGCCCGCTCCAGCCAGTGAGTCCACTACAGAGCCCGCTCCAGCCAGTGAGTCCACTACAGAGCCCGCTCCAGCCAGTGAGTCTGCTCCAGTCAGTGAGCCCGCTCCAGCCAGTGAGTCTACTACAGAGCCCGCTCTAGTCAGTGAGTCCGCTCCAGCCAGTGAGCCCACTACAGAGCCCGCTCCAGCCAGTGAGTCCACTCCAGAGTCCGCTCCAGCCAGTGAGTCCGCTCCAGCCAGTGAGTCCGCTCCAGCCAGTGAGTCCGCTCCAGCCAGTGAGTCCGCTCCAGTACTGCATGCTCTCCCTGTCAGTCCTGTGATGGCTAGGAGGGCTGTCTTCACTTTTTATATTTTGGCTGTCTTGCATGCCTGGAGGATGCACTCAGAACAGCCCGAGCCCGCTCCAGCCAGTGAGTCCGCTCCAGAGCCCGCTCCAGCCAGTGAGTCCGCTCCAGAGCCCGCTCCAGCCAGTGAGTCCGCTCCAGAGCCCGCTCCAGCCAGTGAGTCCGCTCCAGAGCCCGCTCCACTCAGTGAGTCCACTCCAGAGCCCGCTCCAGCCAGTGAGTCCATTCCAGCCAGTGAGTCTGCTCCAGCTCCGCATGCTTTCCCTGTCAGTCCTGTGATGGACTCAGGGCAGCCCGAGCCCGCTGCCGTCTCAGAGCAGCCCGAGCCCGCTGCCGTCTCAGAGCAGCCCGAGCCCGCTGCCGTCTCAGAGCAGCCCGAGCCCGCTGCCGTCTCAGAGCAGCCCGAGCCCGCTGCCATCCCAGAGCAGCCCGAGCTCCCTGATACGGCCACGGAGGCCGTCACCGAGCTTGCCGATCTCCCTGATACGGCCACGGAGGCCGTCATCGAGCTGTCCGCTCTCCCTGATACGGCCACGGAGGCCGTCACCGAGCTGGCCGCTCTCCCTGATACGGCCACGGAAGCAGTCACCGAGCTGCCCGCTCTCCCTGATACGGCCACGGAGGCCGTCACCGAGCTGGCCGATCTCCCTGATACGGCCACGGAGGCCGTCACCGAGCTGTCCGCTCTCCCTGATACGGCCACGGAGGCCGTCACCGAGCTGTCCGCTCTCCCTGATACGGCCACGGAAGCGGTCACCGAGCTGCCCGCTCTCCCTGATACGGCCACGGAGGCCGTCACCGAGCTGCCCGCTCTCCCTGATACGGCCACGGAGGTCGTCACCGAGCTGGCCGCTCTCTCTGATACGGCCACGGAGGCCGTTACCGAGCTGCCCACTCGCCCTGATATGGCCTCGAAGCACCCTTGGCTAGTCCTGCCGCCACCGTCCAAGCCTTCTGCCCTGCTCCCGCCGTCCAAGCCTTCTGCCCTGCCGCCGCCATCCAAGCCTTCTGCCCTGCCGCCGCTGCCCAGACTACCAGAACCGTTGAGACCCGCCTGGTCTGTTCCTCCAGCACCGCCCTGGCACTCAGCCAGGAATCCAGACCTGCCAGTGCCTGCCTGGTCAGTTCCTCCAGCGCCACCCTGGTATTCAGCCAGGACTCCAGAACCGCTGGAACCAGCCTGGTCAGTTCCTCCAGCGCCACCCTGGCTCTCAGCCAGGACTCCAGAACCGCTGGAACCAGCCTGGTCAGTTCCTCCAGCACCGCCCTGGCTATCTGTTGGGCACCCTGGATCTGACCCGCCATCCCTCCCCCTGATCCTCCTCCTGTCCACCTCCCTCCTGAGTTGTGTTTTTGTTTTGTCTGGTGGAGCGTCTGGTAGCCGCTCCTTTGAGGGGGGGTAATGTCACGATCTATAGTGTGAGTGCCCTATCTGCCACTTGAGGGCACTCCATCCTGGACTTTCACCCATTGACTACACTACCCATAATGCACTCTGGACTCATTACCACATGTCTTGCACCAGCTGTCCTGTATCACTTCGTCAAGTGTTTGTGTTTGCTTATCAGTTCCGTTCTATTTAGTCTCTGTGTTTTTTGCCTTTGTTGTGGTTCGTTATATCCTGTTATGTGCACATTTTGTACCGCTGGCTTTTGTTTCCTGTGGACTGTAACTCTGGATTTTGACCCATGCCTGTTCTGGATGTATGATTTTGGATTTCCCTTTTATTAAACTGCTGCACTTGGATCTTACCATCTTGTTTCTGTGTGCAACCGTGACAAGTAAAGCTTGGACTAATTTTCATTTGAAAGTGAATTAATCCTTTAACTGTTGGCAAGTGGAAAATCAAGGCTAGAATCATGGGTCTGACAGTTCCTACTGAATTTAGTGGTTACTGAGCCAACATCTGAATCATGTGCCACAAGATATTTTCAGTGATGTCTGTATCTAACAGAATTCTATAGAAAACACTTTGACAAAGTGTTCAGGTTGGATGCTGGCAATGGGTTGTGTTTATGTTATAAATGTTAAATAATGTGATTACTCTAGTTATTCTAAAAGAACATCCGAGCATTCATTATTGAAAGTGAGTGTACTTTCACACTCTGTATGTCACCTACACTGTATAAAGTGCATCCTCAGATGCCATAACACATGTGAAACATACCTGGTACCAGGGCTGACTCTCCTTTCTTCTGGTCTTGTGTATCCTGTGAGGCCCTGACTCCAGTATTTCTACACTTTCTGCTTGGCAAACGACAGCCTATCTCCTAATTTGACAGGGGCACATAATGGGGTTTATAATTAGCCCCGAGGTCATGGAAGTTGTGCTCGGCAGTTCCTGTGCTGTCAGGTTAATAGATATGCCTGCAGGTGATGAGAACTAGAGGATGAAGAGATAGAGCTGCAAAAGGCTATAGTGCATGACCTGCAGTGTCAGGTGTGGTTTGACAGCCCACGTCTATGAATGAGCCAACCTGATTATATGCTTTGATTGCAGTTTATCAATTATATTTGAAAAGTACAGTGTAAATTCGTAATAATATGTGCTTGAGTGGGAAGAAGTGTAGCCACTAGCCAGACTGTCTGATTGCTTGACTATTTTGCTTGATTGTTTGACATCCTTGTCAACAAGGATGGTAAAACCAGAATTTTTTTTGGTCCCCATGAGGAAAACAGCTTGTAAATCATACTAAATTATGTGTTTAGAATGTACAGTTTGTATAAAAACATTATGTCTATGGAAAGTTCCCACAAAGCATGGAAACCTTATGTGTGTGTATTTTTTCTTTAGGTAATTTTTTTGTAAAAATACATTTTAAAAGTTGATTCCTGGAAACAGCAACTTTGTGAATTTGCCAATCATTCCAATGCAGCTATATTTAGCTTAACCAATAATGTGATTTTAGGATAGGGCTTGGTGTTTGACTGACCAACTTCCAATTCCATGTGGTGACACGATTAGAGCAGTATTTGCACAACAAAATCTTTACATTACATTATCTGAACACAAAATTTCATCTCATGCATTTATGGATTGGCAATAGGCTATTTATCCCATTCTCTGCACAATCTTTGAAAATCGTTTGCAAACTTGCTTAGAACAGATTCTGGGATAGTATTTGTCTGTGAAATTAATGGTAGGTGCCATAAACCTCCTTTGTTCATTTTAAGGATATTGAAATGTCATTCCTGTTTGTTCATTGTAGTCTTAAATGCTATTGATCGGTCAACTGCCATTTTCCTGACGCTAGCGAATTTGATCTCACCAGGCTCACAAAGGGTATTTTTAAAAGGAACACAACTGTCGAAATGCAGAGAGCAATTCACAGATCTGAAATAGTCTATTATATTTATTTTCTTTCTGTATCCATGAATGGTAGTTTTACAGTATGATATTCAGAGATATTTCTAGCTGATATTTCTTATTATCAAGAGATCCATGTTCTTAAGCATGGATGGTCTATAATTCACCACATCCATTACGGTATAATTTACAATCAACTTACCGAAGGAAGAATGAAAGCACTGTCATTATTCCAGATGTATGGACTTTTCACAGCTGAGATCAAACAGTGGCCTTTAATGAAGTGTCAAGAAGTCACTCACATATACAGTGCCTCTATGGCAATAATGTGGCATCCTTCTACAATGGACCCCAAGCATCAAAATCAAAGGACGTGATGGCTATAATACTATCTCAGAGGCATTACTGTTATAGCAGGGGTATTTTATTTATAATGAGAGTTTGAAATATCCTCGTTTGTCATTTTTACTGTTTTGCCTATCACGCTCAGACTGGAATATATTGGCTATTAACCTTGCAACTGACGTAGAATTATAGGGTATTTCAGGTCACTGTTTACACTCTGTTACCACTAATAAGATTTCTAACCTATTGAAATTATGATATAAAGATTATGAAAATCATTTGCAGACCACATCCTTTAGCTCATCGGCTCGTAGTTCAGGGTTAAGGCCCCTTCTGTCTGTGTGGATCTTTCCGTGTGTTCAGGGGCCACTTTTGTTTGCTCTCACTGAATCCTCAAACCGGCCTCTGATTGAACCGTCTTTGTTTTAGTCGACTGCTCTGTCTTTGAACATAATTACAGTCTGTCTCGCCGTAGCATTCTGCTTGTATACACATATGCCATTGATCTATTTCCTTCTCAACCTCTAAGATCTGTTGCTCTTCAGACAGCTATTGCTTTTATAGTGATGGTGCAGCAGGAGTTCAGAGGCAGAAAAGATGAGAGAGATGAAGAAAACATATTTTGAGGCGAGTCATTAAAAAGAGAGCTTAAACATACATAACATTTTCATGTCTAGTGTGCAACAGATTCTATAGTTTCCAAAGTTCACCTATGCTTCATATATTCATTTTTCGGGTTTTGGAGGTAAGACTCTTAATTTGTTGGCCAGGTGATCCTGGTGCTTAGTTTTCAAAGCCTGAAATATAATTACCATAATTATACGATAATTACTGGGTGATTAATCCCTTTGCTAAATAAGTCACAAAAATATTTTGACAGTATTGGGGACTTCAGGGTATGTTTACACGACAACAATGTACAAAAAACGTTTTTTCCTTTTCTTTTTTCACGCACAGATGACAGTGTTGTCAAAATGATCTCCGTTCACACAGATCAATGAAAATGACTACAAACTCTGTATTATGGATGCCAGGCCAGTAGTTGGCGATGTCACTATGTAAAAAAAAAAAAAAAAAAAAAAAAAAGTTTATAGATTGAACATGCAATACGCATATGGATAACGTCACCATTTTCATAAATTCACTAGACAATAATGCTATCGTTTTCAAAAACTTGAACTTTGAAACCTGTTTCAAACCCCAAAACGCCGTTGACATGTAAATGAACAGCCAAAGTGCACAAAAAGTATTTTAATGTAATGTTAGGGTAAACTAGACTAAACCCCTTTAAGAAAAAGGTGACAAATTACTAACAAAAATATTTTATATCATATTTTATAATATTGTGGAGTGTAATAAGTGAGGAGACAGGAGACAGATGTACGTCGAGTCAGTTTTACTCTCCACTTCAATACAACATGTCTCTATAAGTTCAACTTGTGGGCACCACAATATATTTTATAAATTATTTCTGCAGGTTATATCATTACACCAGTAGATGGCGACAAATGACCGTCTTTATGAATGAATCACTGACCCATTCATTAAACCAATTCTTACAATGATTATTGTTTTTATGAATTAGTAATTGAATCATTCACTAAACCGATTTGTTCAGAAAAGCTGATTCTTTTAGAAAGAAACAAATGACGGTCTCTATCTCATTGCATAATTTAATCAACCAATTTGTTCAAAAACTTGTACAGTTAAATATATTGTAAAATTACTCCACACTCCACACAGTGGCATCACAGTTCAGGGAAAATTTGGAGAGCATAGGGTCAAAAAGATTGAGAAAGTGCTGTTGTGCTTAATAATTATAATAATAATAATAATAATAATAATAATAATAATAATAATATGAATACATATTTGCTTCACACACACACACATTTTGGGTTTCCGTGTTTTATGGGGACTTTTCTTAGAAATAATAAAATATAATTTTATAATGTACATTTTCTGTCCCCTAACCCTACCCATCACAGAAAACTTTCAGGAAAAAAAAAAAAAAAAAAAATCTGTATGATTTATAAGCTATTTTCCACATGGGACAAAAATGTTCTAACAAGATCAAAGATTTCTGGTATTGCCATCATTGTGGGACATTTTGTCCCCACAATGTAGGGGACACCAGGACCACACACACATTATACTTAACATACTACTACATATATAATTATATGAACTGAAACATTTTGTTTAAAAAGTGCTTTTTTTTGTTTTTTAATTAATTATGATATGTGTGTATTTGATCAAACAAAATGGACTGGACCATTCAGGAAATAGAATGGATTCACTAACAAATAATTCACTATAAGTTTTTTTTTTTTTTTTTACAGATTCTCTGATCATAACTAAGCCTATATTGGGATGATAGTATATTGTATTTGACACAGAACTAAGAATTTTCATCTGAGTCTATGCACCAATTGAAATTGAGTGAGATGTCTGATAAAATAAATGAAAAGGGCAGATGATTTCATATTAGATTAGATTATTGGATGCAGATCATTCACAGCCCTGGTGATAAAGGTGAAGGGAACAGTACCAGACAGACAGTAACTTTTTGTGAGGGCAGTATAAAAGTGTGTGAGACGGACAGTCTGTGAGCAAAAGATAAAAACATCACAGTACTTCAGACACTCTTCACTGTCTTGAAATGTGTTTACTTGGCTCAGCTGTAACAGGAGGTTTTTGTATGGGAATGGGTTGTGGCAGGGTCATCAACTAAAAGCTTTGCTGTTAGATCTGGTGGGAATGAGCATGTGTGTATTGGTTGGTGAGTTTTGATTGCAGTGTTTTTTGCAGATTGGAGATGGAACTCCCAGCTCTCACATCGGAGAGGTTGAGTTATCTAACCCTCTGCGATTTTCAAATGGCATTTCCTAGCAGAGGTCACTGTCTGCCTGAACCGCTCCCCCATTTACCCTACCTGCACATCTCTCTCGTCCTCTTTACTCTATCTCAGATTGGATGTGGGCAATATTGGCAGCTGTAAATGTCACTGCGCTCTCATCCAGTGTAAATGAGAGAGTGTTGTCCGGCTAACTGCACCTTTCCCTCCCTGTGTTAGCTCATTCTAACACTATCAAAGTGTGTGCATTTGCTTGGTTGCTGCAGTGCAGCATTTCACAAATTATAAAAAATGAACTTGTTGGTGTTAAATTCCAGCAATAATCAGTATGATCACAAAACTCACAGTCACACTCACCATAGTCAACATTTGTGGTAAACACTTATCATATTCTAAAATTACTCATATAAAAGTGAATTATTATTATTGTTTTAATGACTACTGCTAGTAATAATAACAATGATAATAATAATCGGCATAACATTATATAAAAAAGGGAATGATTAAAAAAGGGAAAAAGATCCCAGACTTTTCCAGGGACAGTTTATGTGAAAATAGAACTAGTTGGTTCACTTTCAGATCTGAGTTTGATTATTTTAAAGTGGACTTTTGAATGAATACTCTTAAAAAGTTTCTGTCTGGCAGCTGAGTGTATGCAGAACATCATGCAAAATGTAGACAAAAAAAGGCATAACTTGCTAGTTTGTAGTTTTTGATGCTGTTTCAGTGTAATTTTATGCCTTTTTGTTCTTTTAGCTTGATATCTCATGCAGCAGCAGCAATATGAGATTTTACACGGGTCATATCACAAGGAATCAAAATGTGCTTAATCTTTTGAGATAAAAGGGTTTGATGTACTTTTACAGCTCAAAACTTCCTCCTCAATATACAAAGACTGCAATTTTGCTTGGTTTATAAAAAAAACCCCATAAATAATAATAACAAAAATAATGGGGTTAGTTCACCCCAAAATGAAAATTCTGTCATTTATTACTCACCCTCATGCCATTCCACATCTGTAAGACCTTTGTTCATCTTCGGCACACAAATTAAGATATTTTTGATGAAATCCGAGAGGTATAGGTATAGAGAGGACTCGTCCATAGACAAGCAATATAATCACCACTTTCAAGGTCGAGAAAGGTACTAAAGACATTGTTAAAACAGTCGACGTGACTGCAGTGGTCATCAAAAATATCTTAATTTAACTTTAAAATGTTAAATGTTTATTATGAATAAATAGCGCTCATAAACGGCCGTCGAGATGGCATTCTCAAGTGAAACGAGTCGAGGCTTTGACCCAGAAACGGCGTTCCTTACGTCACGACTTAACAAGCGTGAGCACAGCTAATTGGTTCTTGTATCAGTAGCCAATTAGCTCACTGCTCAACCTTCAAATACTTGGTCAGCATTTGCTATAGCAGTACAGCGTGCTTTCAGAAACCCTCCAACTTCAGCATCTCCACACTGTAAAAAATATCCCAGTAAAATTTACGGTAAAAAAAAAGGCAGCTGTGGTTGCTAGAACTTTACTGTAAAAATACAGTAGCAAAGTAAAAAAAAAATCTGTTAAATTTAGGGTAAAATAACGTATTTCATTAACTGATATAATGTTAATTTACCAACCTAATGAAGTACTAATATCTGTTTTGTACCTTTATAATACACTGACAGTCACCAAACACAGTGGTGATAAGAGTCACATGATGAATCAAAGTTCATCACAAGCAGCTTTTCCACAAGCTGAGAAGGACAACACTAACATATAGAAGGTGCACACAGTGTCATTCACACACACACCAAACACCATCATGGTAACTTGCATGAAATTTTAAAAATGCAACATTAGATGTAACACAAAACCCAAATGTACATAACTGATTAGAAAAAAATGAGAAAAACTAAGAATAAACAGTTCAATGAGAATGAGAAGTGTCAAATGAGAAGTGTCACGCAGGGAATTGTGGGAATGTCAATTTACGTTTTTTCACTGTAAATTTTACAATGAATTGTTATTTTTCACTTCCAAAAACTGTGAATTTAACGGTATTTTACTGTAAAATTACATTAAATGTACCGTTAGATCTATTACAGTTATTCACCGTATATAGTAGGGAAAATTTCTGTAAACCAATTAATAGTTTTTCACCACAGCATTTTTACAGTCTTTTACTGTTAAAATCACGGTCATTTTTTACAGTGCACTTTTATAGATCTGCTACGGGTAATTCATGTATGCTATATTGTACAGCAGCAGCATGTCTTACTTGCTCACAGCACTGTGTCGTGAATGTATTGGCAGTAGTAAGTCCCATACTTGCTCTGCAGCAGCAGCAGTGTAGCAGGTCTATTCCCCCAGGACTAAAACATATCAATGTTGTCATATCCATTACCATGCCAAACACTCGGAGAGTTGACATGACAGAAATATATTAACATATATATACATACATACACACACCACATACACACAAAAAAAGGTATACTGATATTGGTGTCATCAGAGTTGTCATAAAATAATGTGGAGGTGTAGAGGCACTAAAGAAAGAATGAGAGAGACACAGCGGCATGGCTGTTTAGTAGTCATCTGAAGTGCTGGATGTAATTAGAGCGGTCATGCATTCCCTTCTTGCATTGCAACTGAAGGAATACAGGGAAGCAGAGAGGTTGTTTCATCTAGCCTTGTCTTATGTTGGCATTCTCCTGGCAGAGTTTAAAACGACTCGTCTCTATGGAGTTCGTATCTAGACAAGCTCCCGCTCAGCACACACATAGACATCAGACAAATAACTGAAAAGAGAGTGAAGGAGGCAAAAGAGAGAAATGGGGAGAATGAGTGTGACACCTACAGAGAGTAAAATATTTCAAAAGTTGGGACTGAATGATAGGACCAAATGACATTTCTTTCTTCTCCTGACACCCGTCATAAGGTGGTTTTGTTATAGGAATAAGCATTCATCATGCAAGTCATTCTGACCTGGTTGGATGGAACAAAATGGACATGCACTTTGCAGGGCAGGTCCTTCAACACTGAAATACTTGTGAGAGGTTGTAGGCAGGATGTGATGCATCCAAGGCAATGTAGATCTATCTATCTATCTATCTATCTATCTATCTATCTATCTATCTATCTATCTATCTATCTATCTATCTATCTATCTATCTATCTATCTATCTATCTATCTATCTATCTATCTATCTATCTATCTATCTATCTATCTATCTATCTATCTATCTATATGTGTGATGTGGCAATTAATGAATCTAATTTAATCGCACATCAACAATTTAATCGCACATCAATTTTGGCTGAGAAATTACCCCCCAAAAGATAATTTGAAGTCATTATTGTAAAACATCAAATAGACATTACAAAAAGTAGCTTCAGAAAGAAATATTTAATTTGATTCAACATAGAAATTTTTACACATTAACTTTTGGACCATGAGATTGAATAAATGATGACTCAATTTTCATTTTTGGGAGAACTAGGCCTACCTTTATTTATTTTTTTTTATTAAAATGGACATATGATATTTTTTATTTATTTAAATAAAGATAGGTGGCGGTAAATGTTACGCTAAATCATTGATTTCACTCTGTTCGCTCAAAACGCAGTTTCAGAAATGAAACTGTTGTGCATTGTTCGGAGACGAACAGTTCTGCTTTGTCATTTTCATTGACAAAATTGAACAAAATAGACAATATTTTGTCTAAAATAACACAATATTCACTGAACTGTTGTAAAAAAAATCTTGCATTTGCACTCATTATATAGGATATGGGACAAAAACAGCACTCGTATATTGCACTCATTGTCGTGTGATATTGCTTAACTCATATGATCTAAATATGAGACAAAAACTCAGACAGGGGTATTTTTGCCCAAATATCTTCAATTTTATGCACTTTCTGTCTGCATTGTACAGGTTTCAAACGCAGTGAGTTGTTGCCCTGCAATTATATTCATCATCAATCAACTGTATGAAATGTCAGATGAACTACATAGTTGTAATTTCAACGCCTGATTATATATATATATATTCAATGAACTGATATATAATTATTATTATTATTATTGTTTTTTACACCAGTAGACAATCTTTATGAATGAATCATTGCCTCATTGATTCAATTAATTGATTCATTGAACCAATTTGTCCAAAACGCAGATTCATCCAGGAATTTAATAAGTTATAATCTTTATGAGTGAGTAATATGAAAAATTGCACATAATGTCATTACAGAATAGATCAGGACAATTTATTGGAGTACAAACCAATTAAGAAATTGCCATTAGTTGTCATTTAGTGCAAACCAAAACAAGGTCTTTAGCCTATTCTCTCTTACATTTCAAACTTACCAAGTGGTGTACTAATGAACTGATATAAAGTTGGTGCCATGTATTCTTGTGTTGAATTTGTATTCTCTGTAGAGCCCCATTCTAATTCTAATTTACTTTTCAGGAAGGTATAATTAAAAGCTGGGAAAAGAAATGGATATTTCTGTGTCTCAGTGATCTGTAAAAATGGCAACAAAACAAGTTAATTAAAATCAATGGTTTGAGATTTTAGGTTGGGGACAGAGAACAAAGCGCTAATTTTGAACTTGTATTCTCTGTATTTCCCCCTTGTAGTTCTAGAACCATCTAAACAGACTATTGCACTGACAGAAATGAGAATATTTACATATGCTTCAAATTTGGTACTTGACAATATCTCTCTGATTAAGCTGCCCTGGCCTTGCCACTATATCCATGGACCTTATGTGATAATTTAATTGCTTAATAACCGCTAATTCATTGCTAATTGGCAGCAAATAAGCTGTGCTTAAATATGAACTTGAACTAAAATTGCTTATTAATTGCTAACGTGATTCAAGTTGTCACAACTGTCAAGCTCGATAACCGGTTCGTCTTAACACAGCGTGCTCTCTCATTTTAGGCCCAGTTCGTTAACTTCCCCCTTTTTTTATGTGCCATCGCCGCATGTCTCTCTGCACCATCTCACGATGTCACAAGTCGTGTCTTGATGTCTGTTTATAGCTGCGTGGTGTCAGGGCAGAATAACTCTGAAATCACTTTGTACGACTAAATCCTCCCTGTTTATTCCGGCTGCAGCTGATAAGACGGTGTGTGAAGAAGGTGATGCAATGCTCGCTGCTTCTTTTAGAATCGCAATCAGGATCAAAATGACTTTTATCTGTCATGTGTACTTCTAAACTCATGTCAGAACAGCCTACGCGTACATTCATTTTCCTTTGATGCATGGTGCTAATTGTTTTAATGGCATAAGAAGGCACAGTATCAGTTTTAAAGTATACAAAGTGACACAGTTAATTTACTGCACAAAAGAAAACATGCAAATGTGAAAAGGCATGGCCAACCAATTACAAACTGAAAGAAAATGTGTCTCAGATAGGTTTTTGTTTTCCAGCCAAGGGGTCAATTTTATTTTGGGTACAAATGTTTATTTTATTATATTATATTATAATATGTTATGGTACGTTATGTTACATTACATTATTTTTAAATAAAAATAATCAAATTATTTATATAAGCAACTCTCTCTCTCTCTCTCTATATATATACTGTATACAGACACACAATTTCCTGTGCACTCTCCTCTGAATAAAAGTGGAATAAAACAAACAAACAAACAAAAGTCAGAGAAGTAGAGTTCAAGACTATAATGGAGAGTGAGAGTGGAAGGGATATGGAGATACATTATCAGATTATTGACTACAAAGGAGAGGAGTACTTGTGTCAAATCAGTAGATGTCTTCAAAGGACAGTTAAAAATGCAAAACTTAAGATGAGCTGCATTGGTGGAGAAGAAGAGATTTAGAGTGAAGAAAGAAGAGGCTGCTGAAATGACTCACTGGTACTCAGGACACAGAAAAAAAAAACATGAGAGGTACAATTCAATAACAAAACCTTGGTGGTTTTCTGAAATATGGTTCTTTCACACTTGTATTGTTCAATGTCTCTCTTTGAGGTGGTGAAATAATGGAACAATTAATATAGTGTATGATGGCAGAGAGCTCAATGCGCTGCAGTTGAAGAAAACACATGCAAATAGAAAAAAAACACCAGCAAAACAAAGAAAATATCTTCGCAGTATTTGCAGTGTGTTTCTGTATTTGGATGCATTGTGAGTATTTGCAGCACATGTGTTGACCAAATGATGAAGATGCTTTCTTAAGCCGCGCACACACTTAATGATTGTAAGGCCGATTATAAATGTAAATTGATACTTATGACTGATCGTGCTCAAACGCGTCCAGTCAGAGCCGGTTGCGTTCAGTCTGCGATTACAGTCGGTGTTCAAATTCCATGTGTGAGTATATAATTCGGCTTCAGTCGAAGGAATCAATCGGTATGTGTGTTCAGTTCAGTCTTAGAATGTTTCAGCTAATCGTTAGGTGTGTCCCCGGCTTTAGAGTAAGTTTACACAACAACGATATGCTTAAAATGGAGAAATTTTTCCTTTGAGTTTTCCGCATACAGACGACACTATTGTCAAAATGATCTCCATTCATATGAATCTGTGAAAATGACTAAAAATGCTACATTCTGCTGGCAGGCCATTAGATGGTGATTAAAAACTATACACTCTAAAAAATGCTGGGTTAAAAACAACCCAAGTTGGGTTACAATTGGACAAACCCAGCGATTGGGTTGTTTTAACCCAGCGGTTGGGTTAAATGTTTGCCCAACCTGCTGGGTAGTTTTATTTAAACCAACTATTATTTAAAAATTGCTATATGGCTAGCTTAAAATGAACTCAAAATAGTTGGGAAATTAAAAACCAGATGCAATTAGAGACAACAATAATAGACAAAAGGTGAATGTTTATTAATAAGCTTTAATATTTTATTAATATAAATTTAATAGTTTAACACTCTAAAAAATGCTGGGTTAAAAACAACCCAAGTTGGGTTGAAAATGGACAAACCCAGCAATTGGGTTGTTTTAACCCAGCGGTAGGGTTAAATGTTTGCCCAACCTGCTGGGTAGTTTTATTTAACTCAACTATTGTTTAAAAATTACTGTATTGCTTAATTAAAATGAACCCAAAGTATGTTGGAAATGAACATTTATTAATGTTAAATGAATAATTATTAAACAATAAACATTTATTAAATTGCTTATTAGTAAATTTATATTAATAAACTATTAAACTATTACATTTATATTAATAAAATATTAAAGCTTATTAATAAACATTCACCTTTTGTCTATTATTGTTGCCTCTAATTGCATCTGGTTTTTAATTTCCCAACTATTTTAGGTTCATTTTAAGCTAGCCATATAGCAATTTTTAAATAATAGTTGGTTTAAATAAAACTACCCAGCAGGTTGGGCAAACATTTAACCCAACCGCTGGGTTTGTCCATTTTCAACTCAACTTGGGTTGTTTTTAACCCAGCATTTTTTAGAGTGAATAGTTTATTAATATAAATTTATTAATAAGCAATTTAATAAATGTTTATTGTTTAATAATTATTCATTTAACATTAATAAATGTTCATTTCCAACATACTTTGGGTTAATTTTAACTAAGCAATACAGTAATTTTTAAACAATAGTTGAGTTAAGTAAAACTACCCAGCAGGTTGGGCAAACATTTAACCCTACCGCTGGGTTAAAACAACCCAATCGCTGGGTTTGTCCATTTTCAACCCAACTTGGGTTGCTTTTAACCCAGCATTTTTTAGAGTGACTGAACATGTAATGTGCATGATGTCATCGTTTTCACAGATTTGTGTTTTTGTTGTTTACATGAAGACCGTTTTCAAAAACTTGCACTTTGAAACCCGTTTTCAAAAGTTTGCATTTTCAGGCTACCAAAATGCTGTTGTCATGTTTAGTTGAAAACGGTGTAGTGTAAATGGCCCTTCACTTTGCTGGTGTTTTTTTGTATTTGCATGTGTTTTCTTCAGTTGCAGTGCTTTGAGCTCTCTCAGCCACCGTATTAGTTCAGATCTGCTTGGTTACAAACATCGATCTAAATATTTTCCTTTGTGTTCAGCAGAACAAAGACATTCATACAGGTTTGGAACTGCTTGAGGGTGAATAAATTATGATACAATTTTTATTTTTGGGTGAACTATCCCTTTAAGGGGGACCCATGGACCTCCATTTGAGTTTTTTTCTCCCATTTATCCAACTTTTCATTAGCAATTTAAAAGTCACTTATATTTCTGTAGCACTTTTTTTCAAAGCAGCTTTACAGGGATAAACAGGAAAATAATGATTTATTGATGTAAATTGTCATAGTTGGATTGCAGAAACAAGGATGCAATAAAAGCAGGATTTAAGTGCAACAGTCCAATTTATTTAAACACAAAGAAACTAAGCACACTGTCAAAAAACACAATGAGCAGAACAATCAAACCATACACAGAACAGACAAAGAATTGAACAAAACACAGAGCTTAATTAGACCAAAAGTAATCAAAAACATCAACATCAGGTGTAACCTAATCAACAAGTAACCAAGGAGACAAACCAAGAGCGGGAACAAGGAAACTGTAATATATATATTGATCTTTATATTAATATAGATCAGTGGATTCGCCAGTGTGACGTCATATAACAAGGCCAAATGGGCACAGGCAAAAACAGAGAAATCCGATAATAACAGCCAGAAGATCAAAAAACAAGATACAGGAAACGAGGAGAATGCGTCTCAGTCAGCTCCCTAGCTTCCTACTAGGTTGTGAATCAGTATATCGTGTGGTAACACTTTATTTTACAGTGCTGTAGTTACATTACTACATGTACTTACTATAGTAAAAACGGTAAATTATGCATAATTACAAGTAACTAACCCTAACCCTAACTCTATACTAAGTACATGTAGTTCATTAATAGTACTCAGTACTTATTTGAGTAATTACAATGTAACTAGGGCGCTGTAAATTAAAGTTTACAGTATAGCACAGTTAGCTCACTGATGGAAGGTGGTTAGGTGACCCAATGATAAAACTAGTGGCTTTTAATGAATTTTTTGAATATATTTCACTATATAAATATACTAATTTATAAGTTTAATATTTATTTAAGGTTTTCTGTTTGTCTTGGTGATAGTGGTGAACAAATACTTAATCTTTGCAATCTGAAAAGTGAATGCGAAAAGTGCCGTTAAATTTATTCTACTCCACCTTAAAATAACATGAATAACATGTATTTCTAGCAGGTAAAATGTTGTATATAAATGATATTCAATCAAATTACCTCATCTTTCGCAGTCTAAACTGACTGCACCCACACAAGCCAGCATCGCGCTACATTATGTTCTCGACAATATAACGTTACCTTTGTGAAAGTGGGGATTTAGCACTTATTAGAATGAAGAACAAATATAGACACAGACGGCATGTAGATTTAAGATTAAAACTCTCTTCGATACAAAAACATACCCTTCTGTGAGTTAGGCTACTGTTTTAATGTTGATCATATTATACCAGCAAGAATATTGCCCAAATATAATATAATATCATGAATATTGATTTTATACAACAATTCAACAAACACAAGGGTAATATTAAGAAATGTGCTCTATTTTGCAACGAAAGCCACAGCAGAACTGCAGCACACAACTCTGTGTTTCGTGAACATATCTGCGGCTTTGAACGAATCGTCAATGATTCAATGATCCATTCATAAATACAGCTGCTTTTATACTGAAAGAATGAATGACTCGATGATTCACTCATAAAAACAGTGACTTACCGCCACCTACTGGCGGTTTTAATGTAATATTTAAAAGTATCACTTCGTTTATCATTGTATTTATGGATTTTTTTTTTTTTTTTTTTTTAATTTAAGGCATTATTTATTTTACAAGGATATTTATAAAGGTAAAAAATACACTGGAAAAATCGATTTAAGAAGGCAAATATTGTCCCTTAATGGAAATGTGTAACTGCAGTCTAAGTGGAAAAGAGAGGGTACACAGAAGGATGTTAAATCCCTCAGGGTGTACGACACTCTAGAAAGTTTGAGAACCACTGAAAGAGGATATGTACAATTGCACAAGTGCTACTGCTAAGAGTGCAATGTCAGTACAGTCTGTTACCTTGATTCATATTTTTCATAAGCTTAAATGAATTGGTCTAAAGAGAAAAAATTATAATGACAGTTTTGTCTAAAGACAACATATAAAATAGCTATCAAAAGTAATGTTGATAACTGTAGTTTGACTATAAGTATTAACAAAAATGTGATGACTTTTCATCAGTATGAAAGACTAAAATGACTAAAATGTGACTAAGAGCATTTTCGTCTGAAGATAAAGACTAAGACTAAATCAAAAATGGCTGCCAAAATGAAAACTGATTTTGACACTGAAGAATTATTTAAATTTTAAAAATAAAACATTGCTGAATCTTATGATCTACTGTAGATTTATGATCATGTATGTAATTGTCATGTATGTATGATTATGTAATCTAACTAAAAGAGAGCAAAAACATTGAACAGAAATAAAGGAATTTATTAAAAACTAATCCGAAATATTCAATTTTCTAATACTATAATATTGGTAGCATCTGAAATTTACTCACGTGAGATTAATACTCCAGTAACTATCAAAAGCACTGTTGAATCTTTTACCAACCACAAACAAATACTTTTTTTTTCTTTTTTTTTTCTTCACTAGAATCAAGATGAAGTCATCAAGCAGTGCTAATGACTTCTTATGGCATTCTCAGACATATGTAAATTAAATTGAAGTCAACTCATTACCATTAATTTTTTAGGAAGGAGACCTAAGTCAGCAACAACAAAGGCACGATCAAATCACATCGCTGAAGTTAGTCATTAATGCTCCTTTATCACTTAAACACAAGATTCTGCAGTGACAAGATTCGTCAGCAATTCATATGAATGTTTATTTTTCTTACTGACAAAGCTTGACACCACAGGGCTGTGCTGTCACATGAACACAATTAACGCTGCTGTTCTTGTGCAACAAACAGGAACTCTGTTTTTCAGGAAACCATAATTAAAACTTGGAAAATAAATGGATATTTCTATGTCTCAGTGATCTGTAAAAACAGTAACAAATAGGGAGTGTAAAGTTAATTAAAATCAATGATGTGAATTTTTTTTAAGTTGGGGGCAGAGGAAAAAAAAGCATGTTAGCCATGAGAGTTTCTGGGATTATATGACAAAGAACATATAAAATCCCCAAATCTCAAGGCCTCAGGTATCACAATATAGTACACTTGAAGGAAAAGCATCCATGTGAGTGTAGAGGGTTGGGATGCCACATGACAGCAAATTCCTTCTCCTCAATTACTCGTCTTGAAAAAAACTCACTTAATGTCATGCATCTTAACACATCCTCCAATTAGAAAGCTGCTGAACACTTGAAGAGGGTGTAATTACAGAGGCAGTTAAGAGCTGACTGGCGGCGCGAGAGAATGAAATATGAACAGAGGGACACAAGCTATCTGATCGTTGAGCACCCAGTTGAACAGAGGCGCCGTGGACCTTATTCAGAGCAGCGCCATGACAGGTATGAAAATGAGGCTGTGAGGAATAGACTAAGGTCACCATGTTTTCAATGGCATCTGCTGTAAAAAGCTGTATAAAACTCCTATATAACTATATAAGTTCCACAGCTCATATTGTTGTGAGTTTTTTGTGTACTGAAATTTTTTGGAAAGATATTTTTGCTTTATTTCATCAGCAGAACAATCCCAAACCACATTAAATTAAAGCTGCAAGCAGCGATGAAAGGGCCCTCGCACCCGGGCTCACCGCCACCTGTTGGCCTCAGGAAAACAGTGAACAGTGGGCGACATGCAAAATCATGTAAAAGTGCAACACTTCCTGCTGCCAACAGGAGGCGCTAACTGACTATTGTCATATAGATGTCTTTAGGCCAGGACTTTTATCACTCATGTGAAGTTTGGGGCAGACCAATCATAGTGTGCCTGAGTTACAACAGCTTCCTCTTTCATGGCAAAACATCAGACTTTGTCAGTCCGCCACGGACACGCCCTTCAACGAAAACTCAAGATCTCTGATATTTATCATCGCTAAGGTCTTAAGATTAGACTGGCCATATATGATGTGCTTCTGGTTTAATCTCTATGAGGAGTTAATCACAGTGTAAAACATGTAATTTCCTGTTGCCCCCAGGTGTCGCTATGACTGAAACTGAATATTGTCATATATATGTCTTCAGGTCAGGACTCTAATAAAACATGTGAAGTTTGGGGCAGATCAGACATTGTTTGTCTGAATTACAACAACTTCCAGTTTCATGGCGAAACATCGAACTTTGCCAGGCCGCCACGGACACGCCTTTCAGCGAAAACTCTAGATCTTCGCAATTTAACGTCTCAAAGGCCTTTAGATTAGACTGACCAAATATGATGTTGATCTATTTAAAGCTCTAGGAGGAGTTCGTTAAAGTACAACGTCTGGAAATGGCAAAAACTGCACAAATTTTGCAAAGAAAATTCAAAATATCTGAATTCCTGTTGGTTTTCAGATTTCACTCCAAGATACTTTTTTGTAGGTATTGGGCTGTTAGATGTGTGTACCAAATTTCATACCTGAACGTGAAACGTAGTGTCAGGGGGACTTCATTGAAATTTTGTAGGTGGCGCTATAGAGCCATTTTGCCACACTTAATTCTGAAACCCATATCAGATGTAAATTTTCACCACTTCTGACGCATCTGCAAAGTTTCATGAGTTTTCGAGTATGTTTCGGCCCTTAAAAAAGTGATTCACCTTATATGGTGAAACATCAGACTTTGTTGGTCACCACGGACACGCCCTTCAACGAAAACTCAAGATCTTTGCAATTTATCATCTCAAAGGCCTTAAGATTAAACTGGCCATATATGATGTGCTTCTGGTTTAATCTCTATGAGGAGTTAATCACAGTGTAAAAAAAGTCATTTCCTGTTGCCCCCAGGTGTCGCTATGACTGAAACTTAATATTGTCATATAGATGTCTTCAGGCCAGGACTCTAAAAACATGTGAAGTTTGGGGCAGATCAGACATTGTATGCCCGAGTTACAACAACTTCCTGTTTCATGGCGAAACATCGAATTTGCCAGGCCGCCACTGACACGCCCTTCAGCGAAAACTCTAGATCTTCGCAATTTAACGTCTCAAAGGCCTTTAGATTAGACTGACCAAATATGATGTTGATCTGATTAAAGCTCTAGGAGGAGTTCGTTAAAGTACAACATGTGGAAATGGCAAAAACTGCCAAAATTTTGTAGAGAAAATTCAAAATATCTCACTTCCTGTTGGGTTTACAAACTTTGCACCCAGGGGCTTTTTTGTAGGTAATGGGCTGTTACATCTGTCCACTGAATTTCACAACTGTACGTGAAATGTAGTACGAAGGGCTCTTAATTGAAATTTTGTAGGTGGCGCTATCAAGCCATTTTGCCACACCTAATTCTGAAACCCATAACAGATGTCAATTTTCACCACTTCTGACACGTGTGCAAAGTTTCATGAGTTTTTGAGAACGTTTAGACCCTCAAAAATACAATTCATTTTGGAGAAGAAGAATAATAGGCTGAGCAATTCCAATAGGGTCCTCACACCATCGGTGCTCGGGCCCTAATAACAGTCCAACCCACTGAAGAGACGTACATCTATCCCTCACAGCCTTGCTTTCATTCCCATTAAAAAATCAAAGATGGCGCTGCAGTGAATAAGGTTCTCCTTCAACAACTCTGATGATGTGTTTACTGGCACCTGTCACTCACATGAGATCACAGCAGCAATAGCAAAATTGCCAGTGGACAAAATCAAATCCTGCCCTACATTTTTTCTTGTTCGAGAAGCTGTTTCACTCAGATATACGTCACAATAGGGAAGAAAAGACTATCGCAACTTCTGTTGCATGCCAACTTTAAATCCTAGTTCATGGCCTAGCTCACTAGTAATTTTGTTCAATTTGTGTGTTTATTAGTTCTCACGCAAAGTTTTCACATATAATATATCTGGAATCCCAACAGATGCATATGTTTTTGTCCTAATGTTGATGAATCAGGATTATTTTGAATGAACAAATGTATGTAGATTTTCGCACATCTTTATCTCTCGTGCGTGTACTTTTACCATAGAGCATGCGCAGCAAGAAAATTAACCTGCTTAAAACAGGAGTATATGATTTTTTGTGTACGCTGAGTTTCTGTGGTTTCTACAGCTTTGTAGCATAAATTATCAGTGCAAACTTACTGAAAAAACATATCGATGTGAAAACATCAACGCTATGTCACGACCAATTCGTATGTATTGAGGTGGCTAATTCGTACAAATTCGTACACCGTCACTCGTATGAATTCATGCGATTTGTCTAAACCCCAGTGACGGGTAGGTTTAGGGGTGGGGTTAGGGGTAGGTCATTCTTTCAAAAATTTCATATGAATTTGGCAACTCATAAAATACGTACGATTTAGCAAAAAACGTATGAATTTGTACGAGTAAGTTCGAGTAACTTGCTAACGTTTTGCCAACATTATGAAAACGTTATTTTTGAATTTTCTCTGAACGTTCAAAATGCCCCCCATCCAACCCCCCACAACGTTTTTGTGCTAACGTTTTGAGAACATTATTAAAGACCAGATAACTTTGAAAAAACATTCTAATAATGTTAGTGGAAGAACATTTGTTTATAACTTTGAGAGAACCTTGCCAGAATGTTAGCTAAAGTTCTATGAATGTTCCCTGTTAGTGAATGAGACCTATAAGCTTCAAGTTTCACAGCAAAACACTGAAATTGCCAAATCCATCTACCACACTGCAAGAATAAATGAAAAGATCTGTATGAAATGATAATACACAGCAGAAGCAAGATGTATCTCAACCCCATGACAACCTTTATGCATTCTGGAGCTGTGAGATAAAACATGACCAGAAAACATCTACCTGTTCAGCATAATAAATAAGTACGTGCTTTTTTAATTGATTTGTTTGTGGAGCTGTTACAACTCTAGTGGGGGTTGGAGGGGCAAGTAGCAGCTGATGTTTGATGGAAAACCACAGCTATTTTCTCACCTCTTTCGTACCTCTTTGGCACCGGCATGCAAAATACTTCATTATGCACCATCAGACTCTAATGGAAGGCTGGATGCCTGATTCAATATTCTGCATAAATTAGCAATGCCTTTTCAGTATTAAAGTCCTGGAGGCATTCTGGCCTCCAAATGTAATATTTTAACTGCAGTATGGATTTACAGTATATGAAACTGGGCTGCAACTTTTTTGAGCAAGTACATAACCAGCCAGTGTTCAAAACTATCTCCTTACCTTAGCCCGATTCACAACAGTAGGCTTGTAATAATCTTTTATAATTCGGGTTGTACTGGTGGGTTTTCACAGGAAATTCTAGGATGTCGCCATTTGTCTTTGTGTCATTGCGTCACATCTGTTTACATAAAGAACGGGTCCCAGCTAGTAGGCCATATCGCATGTGAGGCGGATCATTTATAGCCTTTTCTCACAGCAGCTGCAAAAATTAAACTTATCATTTGGATGGCGGATTGCATGGTATGACAAATTAACATTAGAGATTAGACTTACAGAAATTGAAATCTTTTTCCCTCTGTTGGTCAGAACATAATTGGCAGACATGAAAATTTCTACTTTGGTCATACTTCAAGACTACAATCGGTGATTCCGAAGTATAGTATCCACACCGGTGCGGTGACTGACAGCCACACATTCTCCTCAAACATTAGATTCATCCGCGGTGAGGAGCCGCGTCAATGCACAACCCACGTAAAGATGATAATTCCGCAAACAACTGCAATTGCAGGTTTCAAACAGAGATGGCGACAAAGAGGCAAAACTTACGGACTGCAGATTTAAACATACAATATTCATGTTTTAACACTTAGACTGGTCCAAAGATACATTTTTTTGGTCAAATCGCATCACGAGAATTGCATGTGTCCTTTTGAAGAAGGCATTCCCAGGATGCATTGTGATGAATACAATAAATAACCTCAAGATAATGATTGATACATGATTAATTAATAATAATTAAATTCATTCAGCACCAAAAAAGTTTATTAAAATTTAGACAAAATATCTATTAATAATTGAATTACTTGTTTTCTGTGGTAGACGGGGTGAGAGCAGGATTATTTTCACATGCAGAATGGCACTTTTCACATTTAAGTAAAGCCCATATTTGTCCATGCAGCAATAAAGGTGCTAATTGAAATTGTTTGTGTCTTTCATGTTTGAATTGATGGTATGCTGTTCTTTTTAGGATTTTATCATGAATTGAAAAGCTGCTAATTAACAGCAAGAGTTTCTTTGCCTCAGCATGATCTGCCGACTTGATGTATATACTGTATATATATATATATATATATATATATATATATATATATATATATATATATATATATATATATATATATATATAATGTACACAATATATGTACATCATAAATACATAGATTCATATGGGATTGTTAAGTAGACAATGAAGTAGTTATTTTAATGATTCACAGGCAGAGTCCAATTGTGAGTCTATTGTATCCTTGTTAGGGCAATTGTTTTTCAGAGTGTCTGAAACATTTTAGCCAACTAACAAATCACTAAATCATCAGTCTAGTCCATGAAGGATGATTGTTTGTTCATGTTTGAATAGTTGAGAAAAAATAAATCCATAGCAAACAACAACAAAACCCCCCTATTTGTTTTCTATTTTGTTGCCTGTCTCTTCCTTCTTTTGTTATTTCCATTGACCACATTTCTTCTCATCCTTATTCTTTTCTATCAAACAGCGTCTCCTCCACTATCCACCCTCACTGAATCACCTCATCAGATCCTGGTTTGGGTTTTGTCTATACCACCTTTGTTGTCTTTAGGTAAATTACTTAGACAGAATCAATGCAGCATCTCCAAACTCTCACTTCCTGTCGTGTTGGCTCTGTAAGCAGGACATTGTGAACTGATGTGCACACTGAGAAGAATCCACAGGCCCTTGACTCATTTAATGCACCCTGAATTATAATAGGAAAATCTGCTATGTATAACAGGGTCATCTATCTTTACTGAGTTTCCATGAAGAAGTTTTCTATTTGATATGGTGCTGAGAGAAGGATGGAGTTCTACTTCCAATGCTTTGTTTCCCCTTGCAATCTTCAGCTTTTCATTTAATACCTGAGAAAATTGGTGAAAATGTTACCCTTTTAGAAGTTTCAATTAAATATATTTCTCTGACAGAGTCAGTCCCATTCTTATTGCAATGTAAACAAACAGCCCATAGTGGAAATCATTATTTAATCATATTATTAACTTAGCAATTTTATATAAGTAGTAAATGATAAGGCCGCAAAGGGTTGCTAAAGGATTTACAAAAAAATACTGAATCAAATATTTTTAGGGCTGCCAAAGTTAACGTGCACTTAAGATATTAATGAAATGATTTTATTACATATCAATTTCAATTCACACATTTTCTTTTTCATTAGGAGCTTTGTTGTTTATTTTTTAATTCGGAATAAGTTAAACATTTCTAATGCAAAAATGTCTTTTTACATTGACAAGTGAACTAAATATGTCTGTTAATATCTAAGCTGTGTGACAAGCTTATTGTGCACGGTGGAATTCAGATTGTGATACATCCTTGAATGCCACACACTTTTTTTTTTTTAAATCCCTCTGAGGGAATCAGTCATTCAACATTGTGAACTTGTGTGTGAAAAGGTTTATAAAAAGAATATGGCAACATTGTACTCTAGTACACTTTATTCCTCAGGCCGTCACGCTGAGATGCACAAAACCCAAATGTCATAAAGCGAGGGACTAAAAGCCAAGTCAGCCTTTATGACTTGTTATTCACATCTTTTAAGATGTCAGATTTATAAATTTAGAGGTGAAAAGTCTTTAATCTTACAACATAATAGTCTGATTTGTTCTTAAAAACGTGTGGACCTGACATAGCTCGAGAAACATATCTGATAATCCTCAGCATAGCATAGTCTGCAGTTTGTGACGTGTCACTGAAAACCTTTAGACTGCAAAATTTTGACAAATGTCAAGAAGTGCTTTCCCACCCACATCGCGGAATGTCTGAAATATTCTCATCAGTTCCGCTTTAGTTATTCCTGAAAGGTTCGCTTGAACTGGTTCACTCAGTTTAAAATCTCCCTGTCCCTGTTTCTCTTTATTTCCACTGAGCTTTCAGCTTACTTTGTTCTCTTTTATATGCTCTCCTCATTCTGTGAGTGCTATGAATGCTGCTAAATGCTCATTATCTCACCTAGTCTCCTCTGTAATTGGCACTTATTATCATTTCTTGTGTGCAAATGTTCTAGACCTCCTTACACAGTTTCAGAGCTTTGCTTATCTGAGAACAGAGAGGGTCTAGCTCCGCCCCTTTCCAACAAATTCAGTAATATTGTGAAATTTTAAATCTTAATTCGAGCTCTCAAATTTTCAGCATAATTACTCAATCTACAGTGTCTCATGATCCTTCAGAAAACATTCTTATATGCTGATTTTATGCTCAAGAAATATTTATTATTACTATGAATGTTTTTACTAAGGTGGCCAAGAGTGCAGGGAACTGGACTCCAGTTAACTGGAGTATTGTAACTTGAGTATTTGGTTGCATTATATTTGCAGCGTGTTGTCAAACTGATGAAGATGTTTTCTTAATTTGCTGTTTGGTTCTCTGTGTATGAGTACTCCCTGTTTTGTTCAGTTCACTGTCGGTTTGTCATTATCATGTGTGGTTTGTGTATATCAAAGTCCCTTTAAGACATTTCACTCGGCAGCCATCTTTGAAACATCTCTCGGGCATTCAAGTTTAGCTCCTGTCTCTTTAAATGGGGAAACATCAAATTCTCCAAAGCTGTTTGCCAAGCTTTCGATTAAATTTCATATTTGAAATAACCAATCAAATCTGACAACAACTGTCTCATAAATGTTGTTTCTAAATGCTCAAATGCTCATGACAAAAAATGGTATTTTTAGGTTGGATTAAGCTAATGCGCATGCACAGACCTAAATGTGCGTCTCTTGTGCCTCGTTTCGGAGGCGCAAGTCAGACTGTTTCTATAGAAACCGGAGCTTCTAATGGCTGCTGCAGTGATGTGATGACTTTACCAATTGGCGATTGGCTCTTATTTTTGAAGGCGGGACTTATTCCACCATATTGTGCATTGCACTTTCTCCCTTTCAAAACAATAAGAGTGACGCGTCTTGTGTTCTTCTATAGTCTTTGTGTATATGTTTTCCCGAGATTCTTCTGTGTATTTCTGTTTGTGGATTAAAGGTGCCATCGAACGTATGTAATATAGATGTAATATAAGTCTAAGGTGTCCCCTGAATGTGTCTGTGAAGTTGCAGCTCAAAATACTCCTTTTTTTTTAACTGCCTATTTTGAGGCATAATTAGAAATGTGCTGATTCAGGCTGCTGCCCCTTTAATTGCTCGCACTCTCCGCCCCCTCCCGAGCTCTCGACTCTATCATTGCATAAACAAAGTTCACACAGCTAATATAACCCTCAAAATGGATCTTTACAAAGTGTTTGTCATGCAGCATGTGTAATCGTGTAAGTATGGTATTTATTTGGATGTTTACATTTAATTCTGAATGAATTTGAGGCTGTGCTCCGTGGCTAACGGCTAATGCTACACTGTTGGAGAGATTTATAAAGAATGAAGATGTGTTTATGAATTATAGAGACTGCAAGTATTTAATAATGAAAATAGCGACGACTCTTGTCTCCGTGAATACAGTAATAAACGATGGTAACTTTAACCACATTTAACAGTACATTAGCAACATGCTAACGAAACATTTAGAAAGACAATTTACAAATATCACTAAAAATATCATGATATCATGGATCATGTCAGTTATTATTGCTCCATCTGCCATTTTTCACTGTTGTCCTTGCTTGCTTACCTAGTCTGATCATTCATCTGTGCACAGATCCAGATATTAAGTTAATACTGGCTGCCCTTGTGTGATGCCTTGAACATGGGCTGGCATATGCAAATATTGGGGGCGTACATATTAATGATCCCGACTGTTACGTAACAGTCGGTGTTATGTTGAGATTCGCCTGTTCTTCTGAGGTCTTTTAAACAAATAAGATTTATATAAGAAGGAGGAAACAATGGAGTTTGAGACTCACTGTATTTCATTTCCATGTACTGAACTCTTGTTATTTGACTATGCCAAGATAAATTCAATTTTCAATTCGATGGTACCTTTAAAGACTACTTAGGTTGGATTGCAACCACAACTGTGACTCTAGGTTTTTCATCTAAAATTTATACTTGATTTTATTTCAGCTTTATTTCAGTTAACAAAAACATTTCAAATAATTTTAGTTAACAACAATAACCCTATATATTGCACATTTTGATAATTGATAAGTAGATCATCTGAGTATTTCATATGGAAATAGTATGAGTTTTATGGTAATATGCTATTTTGCCCTTTTTTCCACTTGTCATCTGTAACATGAGTACATTTCTCCATCTGAGGTCACCTTAAGGATTTCAGTTGGATAGAGACAGACAAAGAGAGAAAGAGGCACATACAAGCCCATGCAGGTGGAAAACTGGCGTTCTTATTCATATGTCTGACAGATGCACAACAGGATCCTTTTTATATTCATTATGCCTGACTGCCAGTTATGTTACTGTTTCATAGACAAGCTGGAGAATACAATATACTTTTTCACGATTACAGAAGAGTGTAATACATCCATTTCCACACACTGCGGTGTGTTGCTGAAACTGACAGTGACTCCTGTTTATAACTATTGTGTTTCATGACTGTTGGCTTTTTGTGCTCGTAAACCTGTGCTATTAATATGCAGATTTATTTCTGTACAGGCAAACGCATACACATAATCTGTTCCAAAACCTAGGGAGCTGAGTTTTTAAGGCATCTTAGATTTGAAAAATGACACAAAGTCTTTTCCAAAAGGTAGGCATCTTAATTATGCTGCTTCCTAATATAGATAATTTTACAAAACACCTTTATGTGAGCGGAGAATGCTATCCTAGAATGCATTGCAACAAGCTCAGTGAACAAAAGATGAATAACTAAAATGAATAGTTTTATTATATTAAATACTGAAAAATTTGGTTAAATATTTGTAATTAAAAATGGAATTTTTTTTAATATTATATTTGTATTATATATGAAGCAAATGTGCAAATGTGGTGATGCTTATTAATGTGTTCTTTGAAAATGAAAACAGATTGTATTACAGCTTTTCTATTACACTGAGAGAGAACTTGGCTTCTTTATTTTGCTAAATTAATGTAAATGATCCTCTGTGTTTGTGCAGTTCTTAATTGATTATACAAATTAGAGCTCATCTAATAATCCGACTCTGCAAATAAGGAAGGAGACAGATAAGGATCGTAAAAAGACAAAAAGAGCGAGATTCTTTTAAGAATCAAGCCAGATCCATTAAATGGATGACTCAAACACATCGCAAGCTATCTGAACGTTTATGAAGAAGAAAGAGACAGACGTTGTTTTGAGACACTAAAGCTCCATCTGTTCTGAGCAACTGTTACAAGAGGACTCTTCCGCAGTCTGCGTTAGCAAACATCTCTCTTTCTTTCCTTCGCTCCGGCTCCAGTTTGTCTATGCTATCTAATTTTGCTGATCATTTTGTCCCTCTGTTGCTCCGATATAGATGGCAGACAAAAATAAGACCAACTTATTAAGACTCCTCATAGAGTCATTGTCACAGAAAGACACAATTAGCCTTAATGATTGTGGCTGCATCTTCATCTGGAATCGAATGAAAGGAAGTTGTGTATGCTCCAGAGGGATGACATTTAAGAAACCGGGTATAGGCTCACTGGTTCGTGAGAATCGAACCGTCCTGTTTCTGTGGAGATCATATGGTGCTATTCCCATTGAATACAGTAGACACGATGACTTGAAAGTTGCATGACTTGAAATGCAATATCTGTATTGAAACAGCCTAAGTATATGTTGGGTCATTGATAGATAGTTCACCCAAATTTGAAAAGTTGACACAAAAACTCATATTGGGAGATATTTCAGTAGCCCCTCACTGCAGAACACACAAGATCCAGGCGGCGGAGATGGGTAGGTTAAAGCCCCGGGAATACTTCAGCCGTCCGTGTTTGTGCACCATCCATCATGCGGAGGGCTCGCGGCCGGCCGCACACCCCGTGCAACTGCGCATGGGCAAGCAGTATAGAAGAGTCCATTAGGTGGCAATACGCACAGTACTGAGCACAATGTGCAGTTGTCAAAGAAGAGTGATTAAAAAATAAGACGAATAAACTCAAAAGCATGCCTTCTCCATCGTTTTTGATTCCTGTTCTCTTGGTGTATCTCCTGAACTATGCTGCAATGGTGGATGCACTATTTTTCTTCTCCGATCCTGTCCAGCGAATGTCCGGTTGATGACACGATGTCTGGCAATAGTATAGAAAAAATTGTACTGCGCATGTGTCGAACTCATCCAATGCAATTGCAACTGCGCGTGTGATGTGTCCGGGCGCGGAAAGTGAAATTACCCGGGGCTTAAGGGATATGTAAAGTGGGAGGAGTTGGATCCAGATCCAGGGGGTGGAGATAGGTACCCAGACAGCAACACAGTGTGGCCCAAATCCGGAAGTGGGCCGGATCTCGCCCGACACTATGTTGCTGTCAGGGTAGGTTTAGATCCAGGGAGCGGAGACGGATAGGTTTAGGGAAGTGTAAAGTGGGAGGATCTCGTGTTCTGCAGTGAGGACCATCCCAGATATTTGCATGCCTCAGGGAGCCGCTTTCAAAATGCGGGGTATTGAAATCGCGTTTGAATGCGTGCTCGCGTTTTACTTTCGCTATCGCGCATATTCTGTGAATATTTATCAGACGCTTACGAAGTTTTAATTCCAAAATAAACAAATACAAAACGAAAGTAATGCCGGCAGACCCTCGCGGACGTCTGCCGGCCACACAAACATAATAAAACATAAAATAAAGTCCAAGCCTGGTCCTTTCTCGTCCTTCAGGGTCGTCGCTCCTCCTTTTATGCTCCCGGAGCTCCTCCGTGAAAGATTCAAGGCCGGTGCGCCTTCCAGGTGATGCTCGTTATCACTTGCGTCACCGGCCTCGCGCCGTTCCCTCACGGCTCTCGCCCGCCCTGGTCGTCACATACCCCCATCACCCCTTGCAGGCCGGGGGTACTCCTGAGACTGCGCTCTACTCCCCCCCGGGGCCTGTCTCGGCGGCCGCAGCACCTGGGGGTAAGGAGACGAGAGAAATTAGACGGAAGCAAGGGGAGCGACAGGACGAGAGAGGGGAGAGAGGAAAAAGAAGAAAAAAAAAATCTGGATCCGGTTCCCAGACACACTGCCGCTCGGTCCTCAGCCTGCCAAGAGGCTCTTCCTCGCGGTGCCATGCGGTGGCACTGGATGCTCGGTGGACGGCCCGATCCTCGACCGCCTCCTGGCGGCCGGCGATGGCTCCTCCGGCTGTCCCCCGTCCCCTGCTCCTCCCCCTAAGCAGCGAGGGCTCTCCGACAGCATGTCCCTCCTTCCTCCCGGGTTTCGGCACCAATGTAACACAGTTCGTAAACGGGAAGAAGGAGGTGGGAACCGGCGAACGTTCAAACAAAGTTTTAATTCCAAAATAAACAAATACAAAACGAAAGTAATATCGGCAGACCCTTGCGGACGTCTGCCGGCCACACAAACATAATAAAACATATTGTCCACCATGTCCTTCATGGTCGTCGCTCCTCCTTTTATGCTCCCGGAGCTCTTCCGTGAGAGACTCAAGGCCGGTGCGCCTCCCAGGTGATACTCATTATCACTTGCGTCACCGGCCTTGCGCCGTTCCCTCACGGCTCTCGCCCGCCCTGGTTGCCACAAACGTTCTGTTAATGTTACTGGAAGAACGTTTGTTCATAAAGTTGAGAGAACCTTGCCAGAATATTAGCCAAAGTTCTGAGAACATTCCCTGTTAGCCTGAACTGTAAATTCATGGTATGTAAAAAACTGAGATAAATGTCTTCTTTTCTTTTATGTTCACCATCACCTGAAGAAAGAAAGGTGAAAAACCTATTTTTCCCATCCTGCATGATTTGTGACAATGACATGAATGACAACTCAAATCTTGCAGCATTTTGAGGTTTGATTTTTTTTTTTTTTGCTTGGCAAATGATAAAAATAAACAAACAAACTTTTCATTTTCTTGGGACCATATCATTATAGAGTTTGCTTTTTTACTTTCACTTGCTTACAAAGACAAACCCCTTTACCCAATAGCTCAAAGAACAGTGTGAATAAAAGCAGAGTATATTTTAGGCAGAGACTGAGAATAATGCCTTTTCCTCTGTATTGATAGATTGCATCTTTAAGAGGAATGCCGTTTGCATCCGTCTTTTCACAGTTTAAATGATGCATTAGAGGCCTGGTGAAGTTATTTGCTTAGAGTGAAAAGCACTGCCATCATTCAGGCATTGAAACATCATAATGAATATGGAACACAGGGAGTTCCTGAGGCAAAAGAGAACGCCCTATTTCTGTGCAACCATCTGTGATTCCTAATTAATAATTAATAACTGTGGCATTATTACCTTGTCAGTAGGCATTTTTCTGTTTGTTTGTGTTCCTGTAGACTGTGGTAGTCAGGGATTTGCACTTTTTTTAATTTCTACAAATCCTCTGCTGCACGTTTCATCCAAAATTCACTCAAAACTACTGTACATATTTCAGTATAGCCATCAGTTTCTCAGTTTCACTCTCTCATCTCTATTTGCACTTCCCTGTGGCATCAGAGAATCTGAGATGCCTGGATAGAGTTGTTGTTTTATGATTTTTATTGCATCTAAACTGGAAAAATGGTAATGAGATTGCAGCTTTGCAAGGTTGAGCCTTTGTCTTTGTTTGAGTTTATTGCTTGTTTCCCCATTGACACTTCAAACTTTTCTTTGGTTTTGTTTTGGTCTGAATTGTTACTGATGGTGGGGAGGTTTTTGCCCCCCGTATTTCTTTTGTGAACATCTAAATCTGCTGCCAGGCTGTTAAAATTACTTTTTCCCCAAGCTGTTGCTTTCCCACCCAACTAGCTTGAGTCATCCAACAGTCTGTACATTAATTGCAGCAAACAATTTGATTTAACTTAAAACTTTGATAACAATACATCCGTGTCTGAAATATGAGAATGCTTAAGGTAAAACATCCATTGTTTATGTAGCTAATGTATTCGGTATGGTTGGGCAACTGCTTACGTGAGTGAAATATTGATGCATGAAAATGCTTACCATCTGGGAAAAATATTGACATTGAAACTTACCCTATTTTCCATTAGTGAAAGTTTCTAAATTTACAAAATGAGAACACTTCCTGTGGAACTTATCCAATCTGTAAAACAAACAGTTAGTCTTAAAACTGATGAAAGAGGGGAAAGCAGGAGAGAAGGAAAAATTACCATAGTATTTCACAGAAACAAGACAATTGAAAGGAATTGTTTCTCATCCTCATTTTTTCATGCTCATTTCATTCCAAATCAGGTTATTTTTGTAACTGTGAATTGACTTTTTAAGTTACTATGAATGCCCTTTGATGTGTTACAGGCAAAATTATCATCATTCAACATCATCATAATCATCACTGGCATTATGACCATCATCACTCAGCATCATCATGACTATCACCACCAGCACCACCACCATCATCATATCACCTGTTATTATTATGATAATCATCACTGTCATTTTAGTCACCATCATCATCATCATCACATTATCATTTTCATCATCATCATCATCATCATCATCATCATCATCATCAGCATTGTCTGTCATGATCTTCACTGTCATTGTCAGTCACCATCAAAATTGCCATTATAATTATTAGTCAACATCATCATAATGACCATCCTCATTGTCAGTCACCATTGTCATCATCTTCTTCATCAGTCAGTCATCAATCATCATTATCATATATTTCATCATCACATCATCAATATGTAAATAACCATCATCATCACCTTCACTATCATCATCATCATCATCAGTCATCATCATCATTGTCAGTCACTATTATCATTAGGGTTGGTAATCGAAAATCGATTCCAATTCTAGAATCGGATACTTAAGGTCAGGAATTGGATACTTCTTATAAAATTAAAATGTCAGTTCCATGTATTGATTCATGTGTGCACATTTTAATGTGATTTTAAACCATGACATGGAATCTGAAGTGCACACACTGAAATCTGCCTCTCATTTAGTGCATTAATACAGAATTAAGTTCTCTTTTGAGTTTTTTTGTATCTGAATGAAAAAAAAAAAAAACACACAAAATTATGTAAATGTATGTCCTGGGAAGTGTCGTCTTAAATTAACTTGAGAAAGAAAACGCATGTGTAACAGTATATTGCATTAGCTCTTAAAGTGACAGCAGCCTAATATACTTGCTGCTGTTTGTGTCATTAATGTTAATCAAAGAACAAATGGAAAAAAGAAAATCACTCACTGATCTTGACTGAATGACTTTTGTAACTTTTGATAAGAATTGGAATCGATAAGCAGAATTGGAATCACTAAAATTCAAATGATACCCAACCTTAATTATCATGATCATCATCAGTAACTATCATCATCATCATCAGTCACCATTTTCGTCTTTTCCATCATCATCTTCATCATCATCATCATCATCATCATCTCCATCTACTTCAACAGCCAGCATTATCATCACTACCATTATGACCATCATTACTGTCAGTCAACAACATACGATCATCATGATCTTCATGATCATCATCACTATAATTGTCATCATCATCTTCACTCAACACCATCAACACCGTCACCATTCATCAATCAATCATCATCATCATAACTGTAACCATCTTTATCATCACCATCATCACCACCATGAGAAGCAGAAGCATTATATCAGGATCTTATATTTGAGGCATTTTTGAGATGAATTCCAGTATTCAAAACCAGAAAAGACCAGACTTGGACTCAACATTCTTCTGGTCTCAGTCTTTACTCAGACTTAATCTACTCAGATTTTGGCCTGGACTTGGACTCGAATTAGCTGGTTTCGACTACAACACTAGCAGGCAACACTGCCCTTTTCTTTTGCTCCCTGTTATGTTTTCCTTATTAACCTTTTATCATTTTCAGTTGTAGACATATATTTGGTTGTATTTTGTTAATGTTGAGATACTGCACCATAATACATTCTAAAGATCAGAGGCTACATGGCTTTCACTTCTTCATAAAGACCTCTCATGAATGAAAACCCATGTCGGTCCATAACATCACCTAGCAACAGTTAGCCTGCCAGTATGAGCAATTAACTTGTGATTGGAGGAAGCTTCAAAAGGCACAGAATGTCTTTATGAAAGACCGCTGGATTCTGTGGAGCTGCACTGCTGATTAAACAGAAATGTTATTGAAGAGTTTAGCTTTATGTTGAAGATTCAGCCCCTTTTTGAATCATGCTCACTTTACCCTTAATGTTTTACTAGCATTTGCACATTAAACCATGTAAAAATGTACATATTAAATTAAATACATTTAAAAAAAATCTGTTGAAACAATAAATATGCACAAATATATGACAAAATATAGACAAAATATACACTATCTATCTATATCTATCTATATCCATACATCTATCTATCTATCTATCTATATATATACAGTCAAACCAAAAAAAAAAAAAATATGAATAACATTATTATGAATAATATAAAATATAAATAATTGGAAGAAGATTGTTAAAGTGAAAATCTAAGGGATTTTGATAGGACAGGTTGTGTTTAAAAACATAAATATCTAAATATTAGTGCAATTACATTGAAATTTAATTTAATGATTAAATAATTTACTGGTATTTTAATTGTGGTGGGCATAATACATTACACCACAACACAGAGGTGGACATTTTGGAAATTATAGTAAAAGTGTACCAAAATTTGTATGCATTTTGATAATATTTAGCATATAGCCTACCTATGTTATACTGGCAGTGAATCATATGTAAAATGAGATTTAATTTTTTTTTTTTTTTTTTTAAATTGAGTATAATAGAAACATTGTCTGCACTAATTTGACTGACCACAGGTTTGTGTTTGTGTTTTTAAAGTGAAACAGAGACCATGCCTAATTTTATACGTCAAAGCTAACAAGTGACTTTAATGAAAAAACAGTGGCATTAACAGTGGATGCCTTGATGTACAATTCTGGCCATTATGTTCATAATAATGGCCAATCAATTAAATGCTGTGAAATTACCTGAAAGCACTAACTGTATTGTGTGAGCTCTATGTAGGAGCTGCTCTCTAACAGTTCTCCTGTTAACAGCTTCTACACAAGGGTAATGAGAAGACTAATTGGAAAATGTTGAACTTTGTACACCATCTTTCAGGACCAGCATTCCTAAGATCAAGCTTGGGAGGCTTTTGGGCTGGAATCTGCTAGTCCTTTGACCCCACAGCTGGGATCAACAAGACCATCAACTGATTCCCTCTACACCAGGAGTCTCCAAAGGTGTGTCTCAATCAATTCCCTACCTCCCGAGCTCGTGAATCAGTATATCGTGTACACATTGGGACACTTATGACTCTATTTCCGGCGATGTGAAAACGTCCGTATTGTACAACATCACTACTGGTATTTATGAACAACAACAGAGCTGATATTTTCTGACATTAATTGTAATGTTTTTTAAAGTACATTATGATTAATTATTTGCTTGTTACATATAAGTGCAACATTTCAGCCGTGAATAAATTATAAATGTTAGCTAGATTATGTTCATTACCTGTCTAGCAATGTATGTTTATGCTGAAATATAATAAAATAACGGTTTGTATTTTTAAAAACATCTATCGCGTATCGTTATGTGTAGTGAGTTGGCTCACGTGATTCAAGTTTCGCGCTTCAGAACTTCCGTTAAGGGAGCATAGTGAGCATCAATGCTCCCTGGTTTTCACGGTGCATTGTGGGACTTTTCAGGGAGCGAACGTTTCAGGGCCCTGGAAGGATTCTGCAATTGAGACAGCCCTTAAAATGGCAGACTCCCTGGTTAGTGCCCTGACTACTGAACTAGGGAGCTGACTGAGACACAGGGCAACTCTGCTCCTGGAGAGCTACCGTCCAGCAGAGTTTAGCTCCAACATTAATCAAACACACCTGATGCAGCTAATCAAGGTGTTTAGGGTTACTTAAAATTAGATTTGAACTGAAGTCTGCAGGAAGGTTGTCCTCCAGGAGCCGGGTTGGAGACACCTGCTCTACACATACATCGCTGCCAGCTCAACAAATGTGTTATTTTGGAGCTTATGTGTCTGAGGACCAGCATTAGTGCAACCCATTTGGTGGCCCATGAGCTTCTGAAACTGTACTCAGTGGGAATTTAGTAACACTGGCTGCCTCACCCATTAAAATCACCCAGATAAATGCACCCGTGGAGACCCCCTGCCGCACCGTCTGCCAGACACACTCCAAATGTGGCTGCTCTTCTTCTCACTCCCTCTTTTTCTTGCTTTACACTTCAGGTTTCTATTTTGCCTTAACATTGCTTCCTCTTGCCTTAATTGTTCTTTTGTTGGCATTTACTGAGTGACTTAAAATTATGTACATACGATTTTATCTAAATAATTTATAAGCAAAATTCAATCACTTTAGGAGCTACAATGAATTTTACAGCATTATAATGTCATTCATGTTCATTTTGAGATTTGCTAAAAACTACATTTAACAGTGTTATTAAAATATGAGTGCTTTTAAAGATTAACCTTAAAGGGTTAGTTCACCCAAAAAAAGAAAATTCTGTCATTAATTACCCACCCTCATGTTGTTTCACACCCGTAAGACATTTTTTGTATTTTTTGATAAAATCCGATGGCTCAGTTAGGCCTCCATTGACAGCAAGATAATAAACACTTTCGAATGCCCAGAAAGGTACTAAAGACATATTTAAAACAGTTCATGTGACTACAGTGGCAAAAATAATGACAAAAAAAACAAAATAATGACTTTATTCAACAATATCTAGTGATGGGCGACTTCAAAACACTGCTTCATGAAGTTTCAAAGCTTTATGAATCTTTTGTTTCGAATCAGTGGTTCGGACCATGTATCAAACTGCCAAAGTCATGCCCCCCTGTGGTAAACTATTGAAATTTCAAAACGTTTCGAAACACTTATGACGTAACGAAGCCTCATTTATTGAAATCATGTGACTTTGGCAGTTTGATACACGCTCTGAACTACTGATTCAAAACAAAAGATTTGTAAAACCACGAAGCTTCATGAAACAGTGTTTTGAAATCGCCCATCACTAGATATTGCTGAATAAAGTTATTTTGTTTTTTTTGGTGCACAAAAAGTATTCTTGTCACTTCATAACATTAAGGTTGAAGCATTGTAGTCACACACTGTAAAAAAAATCCCGTTGTTTCTACGGAAAAATACCGGCAGCTGTGGTTACCAGAACAATACTGTAAAAATGACATCTAACCGTAAACATACTGACGGAGTTACATGTGAATTTTACATTTTAAATCTGTTAAATTTACGGTAAAATAACGTATTTCATTAACTGATATAATGTTAATTTACCAACCTAATGAAGTACTAATATCTGTTTTGTATCTTTATAATACACTGACAGTCACCAAACACAGTGGTGATGAGAGTCACATGATGAATCAAAGTTCATCACAAGCAGCTTTTCCACAAGCTGAGAAGCACAATACTAATATATAGAAGGAGCACACAGTGTCATTCACACACACACTAAACACCATCATGGTAACATGCATGAAATTTTAAAAATGCAATAAACATTAATTTAACAACATTAGATGTAACATAAAACCCTAATGTACATAACTGATTAGAAAAAAATGAGAAAAACTAAGAAGAAACAGAGTTATTTCAACGAAAATATATCAAATGTGAAGTATCACGCAGGGAATTGTGGGAATGTCAATATACGGTTTTTCACTGTAAATTTTACAATGAATTGTTATTTTTCACTTCCAAAAACTGTGAATTTAACGGTATTTTACCGTAAAATTACATTAAATGTACCATTAGATCTATTACAGTTATTCACCGTATATAGTACGGAAACTTTCTGTAAACCAATCAACAGTTTTTCACCGCAGCATTTTTACAGTCTTTTACTGTTAAAATCACGGTCATTTTTTACAGTGCATGAACTGTTTTAAATATGTCTTTAGTACCTTTCTGCGCATTTGAAAGTGTTAATTATCTTGCTGGCAATGGAGGCCTCACTGAGCCATCGGATTTTATCAAAAATAAAAATTTGTGTTCCGAAGATTAACGAAGGTCTTACAGGTGTGGAACGACATGAGGGTGAGTAATTAATGACAGAATTTTAATTTTTGGGTGAACCATTTAGTGAGCGTTTGATTATGTCATATGTAAAAACAAAAATGTAAAAACAACAGAAATCACAATTAAATATTGAATATACATAAGCTATGTACAATAATATATCGACTGATACATTTAAAAAAAGATATCTGATATGGTACCGGTTATGCATCCCTATTAATTATAAAATGTAAGTTTGAATTTGAAATCTGTGCAATTCTCCATTGGTTTCTGAATACTTTTGAATTCTGGTGTTAAAGGGTTAGTTCACCCAAAAATGAAAATTATGTCATTTATTACTCACCCTCATGCCGTTCCACACCCGTAAGACATTCATTAATCTTCGGAACACAAATTAAGATATTTTAGTTCAAATCTGTTGGGAGTAATGTCACTTCCTCTGTCAAGATCCATAAAGGTACTAAAAACACATCTAAATCAGTTTATGTGAGTACAGTTGTTCAATATTAATATTATAAACCGACGAGAATATTTTTGGTGCGCCCAAAAAAAAACGACTTATTTAGTGATGACCGATTTCAAAACACTGCTTCATGAAGCATCGAAGCGTTATGAATCAGTGTATCGAATCATGAATCGGATCGCGATTCAAACCCGCCAAACGGCTGAAATCACGTGACTTTGGCGCTCCGAACTGCAGATTCGACACAGATTCACTGTGCTCCGATGCTTCATGAAGCAGTGTTTTGAAATCGGCCATCACTAAATAAGTCGTTATTTTGTTTTTTTTTTGGCGCACCAAAATATTCGCGTCGCTTTATAATATTAATATTAAACGACTGTATGCACATGAACTGATTTAGATGTGTTTTTAGTACCTTTATGGATCTTGACAGAGGAAGTGACATTACTCCCTATGAAGGCCTCACGGAGCCATCGGATTTGAACTAAAATATCTTAATTTGTGTTCCGAAGATTAATGAAGGTCTTACGGGTGTGGAACGTCATGAGGGTGAGTAATAAATGACAGAATTTTCTTTTTGGGTGAACTAACCCTTTAAACTAAAATGTGATGGTGTGTTTATGCTTGACAACAATATAAAGAGCATAAGTTGAACCAAGGTGTTTATCACATATTGAAAGAGTATTGGATGGAAGGAGGAAAATGACATGTTTAAACCCTTGCAAACTTACTTGTAGTTAACCAACAGCTGAACATAGGCAGTCGCAATAAATGTATAATTTAATGGCTGGATTGAAGATGTTATTGAAATCATACCATAAGAGACTCTATACTTTAGATTTAGGAAGTGTGAGTTCTTCAAAAGTCAAGTGAGATATATTAAATGCTTGATGTATAGAGTGAAATCAAGAAGTGGATGAAATGATCCATCTTGCTTAAGAAAGATTCTATGACCCACTCAAACATTATAACAATTTATAACAGCTGGCAGGAAATGCACTTACACACCACTTCATTACCACAATTAAATGATTCACCAGATTCAACCTTTCCTCTGGTTGAATTAGATGCTCTCTTGAATGTTGCAAACAATAGATGAAAAGTGAATGGAAAGCTTACAATGTACTTGCTTACAACTGTACATGAAGCAGCTCTCAGTCTTACATGGCAGAACTCGTCTATTGCCAACCAATTCGATGTTCAACCTCAAACTGAGACTGGTCTTCACACCGTAGGCAGTCAGAATGCAGTATTCTCACCAAATTGCTGCAGAAAATATAGCCAGAAATAATCACTATTACAGAGCAGTAAGAGGTCATGCCTTTAAACCAAGCAACACAATACTAGTGAGAAACTTGTCCAAGAGCAGTGGCAGAGGAAAGTTATGCACTTATATTGAGAATTAAGCTGCCACACTATTGGGGAAGGAACTAGAGATGTTCCAAGACAGGTGCTTCAAGACAGCCAGTCAACAGATTCAGAATTTTCCCAGAGGAACAACTAATAGGCAAACAGAGACCATTTTAGAGACATTGACATGAGGTGAATCTAAAAAACACTTTTATTCACTTGCATTTTAAACAGACTACCTGCTGGGCTCACCCAGCCTTGGTTGTTTTACGCTCAAATGCAGAAATGAATGAGAAAAAAAGATGAAAGAACTATTTTTCTTCTGTGATTCCGACGGAGGCACTGATCCACTGGCTGGTTAAGGGTGGACAATGTTCTGATAATGAAACCTGTGAGGCTGAAAAACACATCTTCTTGTAATAGTTTAAGCTTAAGCAACTGAAGCAGAATTAAAGCTTGAACTAAAGTCACTGAAAACTTCTCATTAGCCTTTCAAAATTGAGCTTTGAAGTCTTTTGCAAAAGCAGAAACTGAGAAATTAATGAGGAAAAAAAGATTTCCCGAACATCAGATGCACAAACAAATTCAACAGCCTTAAATTCACTATGAAATCAAAATTTTATTTTATTTATATATTTTTAGTGGAGGATTGCAGTTTTTATTATAAATGTAACAATTATTCAATAAATTCCATAAGTCCCCCCCACATTTTTTTCTAGTTCGAGAAGCCATTTCACTCAAATATAAAACTCGAATTCCAGAAAAGTTGGAATGTTTTTAAATTTGAATAAAATGAAGACTTTCAAAACACATGAGCCAATATTTTATTCACAATAGAACATAGATAATATATTACAAATGTTTAAACAGAGAAATTTTACACTTTTATCCACTAAATGATCTCATTTCAAATTTGATGCCTGCTACAGGTCTCAAAAAAGTTAGGACGGGGACAACAAATGGCTGAAAAAGCAAGACATTTTGAAAAGATTCAGCTGGGAGAACATCTAGCAACTAATTAAGTTAATTGATATCAGGTCTGTAACATGATTAGCTATAAAAGGGATGGGCAGAGGCTCTTCAATCTGTGAAAGAGTGCATAAAAAGACTGTGGAAAACAATGTTCCTCAAAGTCAAATTGCATAGGATTTGCAAATCTCATCATCTACAGTGCATAACATCATCAAAAGATTCAGAGAAGCTCTAAAAATCTCTGTACGTAAGGGACAAGGCTGAAGACCTTTATTGGATGCAGGTGGTCTTCGGGCCCTCAGACGACACTGCATCACTCATCGGCATGATTGTGTCAATGACATTACTAAATGGGCCCAGGAATACTTCCAGAAACCACTGTCAGTAAACACAATCCGCCGTGCCATCTGCAGATGCCAACTAAAGCTTTATCATGCAAAAAGGAAGCCATATGTTAACATGTTCTAGAAGTGGCATCGTGTCCTGTGGGCCAAGGCTCATTTAAAATGGACTGTTTCAAAGTGGAAAAGTGTTCTATGGTTAGACGAGTCCAAATTTGACATTGTTGTTGGAAAGCACGGATGCCTTGTCCTCCAGGCTAAAGAGGAAGGAGAACTTCCAGCGTGTCATCAGCGTTCAGTTCAAAAGCCAGCATCTCTGATGGCATGGGGGTGCATAAGTGCATACGGTATGGACAGCTTGCATGTTTTGGAAGGCACTATGAATGCTGAAAGGTGTATAAAGGTTTTAGAGCAACATATGCTCCCCTCCAGATGATGTCTATTTCAGGGAAGGCCTTGTGTATTTCAGCAGGACATTGCAAAACTGAAGTTATTACAACAGCATGGCTTTGTGATAGAAGAGTCTGAGTGCTGAATTGGCCTGCCTGCAGTCCAGATCTTTCACCTGTAGAGAACATTTGGTGCATCATTAAAGGAAAGACGACCACAAACTCTTCAGCAGCTGAAACCCTATATCCGGCAATAATGGGACCAAATTCCAACACCAAAACTCCAGAAACTCATAACCTCGATGCCCAGATGTCTTCATGCTGTTTTGAAAAGAAGAGGAGATGCTACACCATGGTAAACATGCCCCCGTCCCAACTATTTTGAGACCTGTAGCAGGCATCAAATTTGAAATGAGCTCATTTTGTGCATAAAATTGTAAATATTCTCAGTTTAATCATTTGTTATGTTATCTATGTGAATAAAATATTGGCTCATGTGATTTGAAAGTCTTTTAGATTTTATTTTATTCAAATTTTAAAAAAAAAGTCCCAACTTTTCCGGAATTTGGGTTGTACGTCACAATAGGGAAGAAAAGAAGTTTCGTGCCAACTTAAAGATTATTAATGGATGTATGTTGAATTTAATAACTCACACCCTACAGGAAGTGAAGTGACCCAAAAGTAAGGGCAATCCTGAAGAAGGCAGGATATGAACTTGCTCCTTCACAGAATGCTGATGTTGGAAAGTAATCACTGGGCTTGCTGAGACTGGATCCAACAAATATGTTTCCATATAGACATGACATAAGCAATATCTGCCAGGCTGTTTGCTGAGCTCATTGAGGCTGATCCCAGCTGGATTTTTAAACAGATAGATAATATATTCCTTTGGAAATTGATGTGAGGAATGTGGCTATACAGAGTTCTGGCAATGCTCCCAGTAAGGGATGGTGGAGAGAGATTGATAGGAGGGAAGTGGTGAATGTATTCATATGGTGTTCCTAATGGCCCTGTGATTAAACACACTCTCAGATGTTTCTGGCAAGCAATGGGAGAAAATGGAGAACTCCTCTTTCCTGTCGCATTTACTATGGCTCAAATACAGGCACATGTACACACACACACAAACCAAATTGTCACTGCATTGTGTGTCAGTGCTCCTTCAGTGTTCCAGTTTTATTTTTTTATATTTAGTATATTTTAATGAAAATATCATTTAAAATGAGTAAATACTTCAAATTCATCATCATCATCATCATCATCATCATCATCATCATTATTAATAGTCAGCTTTAATCTTGACTAAAATGGCACCTAATGTTAGTCAGCGAAAAACATTAAATATATTGATTATCTTAAAATTCTGTTACAATGTTCGGCCTATAAACAAGGTGATCGCTTCAATTTTTATTACAGTAATCCAGGGGTTTTCAAACTGGGGTCTGGGGCCCCGGGGGGCCACAATAAGGGGGTGCTAGGGGGTCCGTGGAAAAGTCTAAAGGAAAACAGTGTAACAAATAAATAATAAAAGTTTAAACTAACTAACTAAATAAAATGAGTAAAATAAACAACAAATCAATCAATCAATCAATCAATCAATCAATCAATCAATCAATCAATCAATCAATCAATCAATCAATCAATCAATCAATCAATCAATCAATCAATCAATCAATCAATCAATAACAAATATCTAAACAAATAATACATCTTATAATACAATAATAATAATAATACATCTACAGTACAGCACAGTAATATAGAAAGCAGAGAAAACATAATAATTTAACAACAAAATCAAAATGTTTTCCAAATACTAAATATTTTATGCATATTTATAATATTAAAATTAATTTTCACAGTAAATTTAGTCTTTGAAAATACATAGCTGTGTGTTTTAAATTTTAGGATGAGGGGCGTGGGCGTAAAAAGTAAATATGCACATAATCTGCAAATTTTGAATTATTTTGTAAATAAATGAGTAAATCCAATCAACAGTCACAGTTTCATTTGCATACAAAGTTGTCACATGATGAATCTGCATTTTAGTGTCTCTGTCCGTGACGATTCTGAACTGTAAAAAGCCTTCATGTGCTTATAGAACTTGTAATTATAAATTTTGTGAGAGCAAAACACATTGGGGGCGGCAGCACGAGCAGATAAAAAAAAAAAAAAATCCTCTGCCTCGCGAGGCGGTTTTTCATCATTTATATAATTTCACTGTGTGTTGAATTGGCAAATAGGCGCTCCCTGCAGCTGCCGGCGCCCCTGCTTGCTGAAAATGTACCATGCACAGAAGCTGTGTGTTGTGAGAGAAGTGTAAAAGGGGGTGGGGCGAGAGGCGCGGGCGACATTTCACCTCTGGGTCTCTCTCAAATGGAACGTACAGGGCGGGGGGGTGGACGGGGACGGGGGATCCACACCAAGGCTGCGTTCCAGTTCGGTTTTTAAATGCCCTTCCCTCGCTAACTTCACTCGGTCTCGTTGACTCGGATGTACATCATTGCTTACGTTGCACGAGTGCCCACTTCTGGCGGAACCTTTGTATGGGCTGAACTGGAACGTCCTAAGCCCTTGATCACTTGGAATCCGCAATGGAGCTGTTTATTATTTATTTTTTCCCCTTACAAAATTGTTTAATACAGCATTCTATATGTATATATGTGTGTTTTAAATGTTTAAAAAATAATTAATATATCATAGAGTTGTTTGTGGTGGGGTAAAATAAACGCGATATGCGGTGACGTCACAATCGTGTTGCATTGTGGGTTATGGAGCTGCCTGAAGTGTACATATGAAGTAGACTCGCTCCCTCGGTCATGAAGTGGAACGCACTTCAAAATGGCGGCAGGGATTCCCCCGAGGGGAAGTGTGTAGGGAAGTTCGCGAGAACGTGTCTAAAACCGAACTGGAACGCAGCCCAGTAATATAATTAATAATAGGCTAAAGTCAGTCACACACCTCGACTTTCTTCCAAATAATGCACATTTCATTCATAATGTTATAATACATATTTTATTTGTATAATATTCTTAATATTTTTTGTTGATAATAATATTGTTGCTCTCTGCTTTTGTTACTTTTTATACTTTTTGTTATACTTTTTATTGATTTATATATCTGATTGTATTTATTTTTGGCATATTAATATAGTGTATATTTATTTAAGTTCTGATAACTTATACTCATATTTTGTGCAGAATGGTGTTCATTGTTCTTTGGCAATGTTGGAGGTGGAAATTGTGCACCTTAAAAAGTGTGTTTGCTGTTTAAATTGCAATAGTTAATAACTTAATTCTCTTAAGTCTGGCTTTCTAATGAAGGATTTGTGCAATTGGGCTTGGGGGGGAAGGGGGCGCTCGAAAGGGGTCTCGCCCAGGGTGTATTTCAATGTAGAACCGCCACTGGCAACAACTTATACCACATGGCCGCTGTACCACCTTACCACCGCAGATTTAAGGTGTGTTAAACCTGAAGTGGTGCTGCGCAAACCGATCGGTGTATGACATCACCACGAAAGCTTCTGCTGTGTTAACACCATGTCATAATTACCAATCGATAACTGAGACGCAAGGTGGTGCCAGCTGCATTTGTATTAGTGTGAGTGATATGAGAGGCTATTTGTGTATCGGGAGGAATAATCGCTAGGTCTAGAGATACATTTTTTTAAAAGGTGAAAAGACTTTTAGCACCACGTTTTTAGAACGTAGTGTCATGTGCGAAGCGCAACAGTCAAATGCCAGTCTAGCTCATATTTACATTATAAAACAAAGAAAACACAGTGGAATGTAAAAACACATTATTTGTGAACTGCACTGGAGAGAACGGTCACACTGGTTTATTGCTGAGAGTCTGCAGAAAAGCTCCAAAACTGAGAAAAATTCAGAGATCCTGCTATTGCCCTTTGACAAAATGAGATCTGGATAAGATTAGCATGGCAGCCACAAATAAAGTATTACAATCTTACAGGCAAAGTATTACAATATTACGGTTCCTGTGAAATCAAAATGTACGCTTTTTAGCTTTTAGTTTGAATATGTTAGCCTTAAGGTTATGAATAAGCTGGTGTGTTCCTAAACAATGACAAAATTCGCATTTAGGAGACATAAGCATTAAAAATTTACAGTCTCTCACTTCCACGGATTTTCATGACATCACCACGGACTTCAGCTTCTCAAATGCTCTCTAGAATCTGAAGTCCCACCCCCTCCTACACTATGAACAGACGCTGAAGCTGCAGATGAAATTGGTCATTTGTTCACACATTTACTAGTTTCTGTATGGTGAATGGCACATAGTACACTATAAAGAGAATAGGGAACAGTTCAGACAGTGTAAATATGCTTTCCATTGATGCGAATGAAGTCCGTTTTTGCGTTAGTGTCACGTGAACTGCCGCAGCGCGAGCACATTCACGACAGCACAGAGCTGATCATATGCATACATCGGCACTAACCACAAAACGATTGGATACATTTGATTTCTACAAACAATGCTATATTTTATAGCAATATGGAGGAGAAACTGTTATAGATTATGAGGAAAATGGGGTTTTACGAGCTCAACAGCTCTGGCCGAGCTGTGATCTAGGCAAAATGCTATTGGCTATTTTGAAAAAAAGGGGAGGAGCGTCTAGATATATCCCGACCTGTCTTCCTGTATCATTGGAAATTAAGTCAACACAATGAATAAAGCTCGCGTTCCAAGGCACTTCAGTGACCTTTAATGTAATAACAGTTTTGGGGGACTGCAGCTGCTAGCTACAGGGCATTTATTTTGGCATGCTATGCGTTACATTTGGTTCAAAACATCCTCAACCCCCACAAACTCAGAGAATACAGAGGAACCGACAGCAAAAAAATGTGGCCGTCTGACATGTTATCCTCTGGCAGTGTAACCTCCAGGAGTCCACTCTTCTCTCCATCTCATCTCATCACCATGCCTTCCAACCAGCCTCTCTGTATGTGTGTGAGTGTGTACATATATAAATAGAAATGAATAATATGAATACAGAATTTCTTTACAGAAAGAAGTATGGTGCCCAACAGAGCAGCACAAACATCTTCAGTAACATGGACAGCACCACCAGAGGATGCTACAAGGTGACCAGGACCGGATGACAAGGACCAGGGATATAGCTCCTCCAACACAGGTGTGCACCTTTTCCCCTCTGACATTGCACTTTAGATGCAGGCCGTTAGGTACAATCAACAGCCACATAAAGGAAAACAAAGAGGCCTCAGTAGGAGAGCAGCAGGGGAGGTGAGCAGACAAAGAGTGCTGGATGTCCCACAGCCCAGACATTGGACAAGACCTAACCCAGACAAGCTCTTGAGGGCAGAGTTCGAGTGGAGGATGTGAGTAGCTGATCCTCCTTAACTAATCCTTCATCTTTTCTGCCTTCCTTCCAGAAGGAATAATTTGCTGCAACACCCCAAGAAGGAAGAAATACCTTAGTTTACAGTTTTCTCCCTATAGGAAGAAAAAATACATGTGCTAATTGAAGGCAGCAACAAAATCTTCACACTCTTATTTTAAACAGGATTTAGGAATAAATTACTGCTAAAATTTAGTCTGCTATTTTGGCTCAAGGTCCTTCTCAATGTGCCTGTCTGTCTTCAAAAACTGTAAATATGTCAAAGAGAACAAAGTTTCAATTCACAGGTTGAAACTTTCAGGACTCAGGACAGTGTCAGCCTTTTTCAGAACTCTGGACAGCGGCTTTTAGGGAGAAGTGAAATATATTTTTGACTGACCTTGACTGGGATATTTTCCTGTGAACTGCCATAGCATTTTCTTCTCCGTTAAATCCCCCATGCAGTTCTAGCTCCACTCAACGAGCGAAGCTTTCTCCCAGAGTGCATGAGTTCATCTCCAGAGTGCTGGAGAAAATGCTGTTTGCTTACCCTTTAATCAACAAAAGAGAACAGATGAGCTCTTACAGAGTTGCAGTATTTACTCTGGGATATTTTTAATGACCCAAATTACATTGTGTTAGCCCAAACAACATGGCATTGATTAAAAATACATATCATCATATTTTTCTCTCATTATATTCTAATTTGCTCTGTAGCAGACAGGCTGATAAATAATTATTTACAAGGAGCACAGCAGTTGGCATCTTTAAGCCTGACAAGTTTAAATACCATAATCAAAAGACATTCAGCAGATTCTTCCTCTTGGCATAAATCCATCAATGAGTCCACTTTGACCCAAGGAAATAGCCAAATGCTTTGCATGACAGGATGGCAAGAGCTCCCAGCTTTAACATTATGCTGTATGCATCCCAAGACTGACGCAAAAATCTTGATAATGGAAATCAGTCTGATTAAGATTAAGAAGGCAGTCAGTCATGTTTCCAGATTAAGGGAGTAAATAAATGTTTTGCTGTTGTTGTTGTTTTTAAACCAATTGTGTACACTAAAATGACTTTAGAAAGTCAGAATACACAGATGTTTATTTATTGTCAGTGGAGAAAGATGTTTTTCAGATGTGTAGTTACAGCATCTACCAGCAGGGGCTAACAGATCCCATTCACCACTTCCCAGCATGCACTGGGGGATGAATACTGAATATGGATGCAATGTTGGGCAGTTTATGAGATTTACTTATATTGTTGATATTCTAGTCACATTTAGTAATGTGTTGTCTTTTTTTCCTCCTTTAGAAATTATCAATTGATTGTTATCCTTGTTGTGTTACCAAGTTTCAACTCATAAAAAGCCGTGTTAACCAGGATTATAATTTTTAACTAAAACTATTTAAAACGTTTCTGTTAATTAAAATAAAGCTGAAATAAAAAATACTGGATGAAAATCTTAAAGAACACTCCACTTTTTTTGAAAATAGGCTCATTTTCCAACTAGAGTTAAACAGTTGAGTTTTACCGTTTTCGAATCCATTCAGCCGATCTCCGGTTCTGGCGGTACCACTTTTAGCATAGCTTAGCATAGTTCATTGAATCTGATTTGACCGTTAGCATCGCACATAAAAATGACCAAAGAGTTTTGATATTTTTCCTATTTAAAACTTGACTCTTCTGTAGTTAAATCGTGTACTAAGACCGACAGAAAATGAAAAGTTGCGATTTTCTAGGCTGATATGGCTAGGACCTATACTCTCATTCAGGCGTAATAATCAAGGAACTTTGCTGCCGTTCCATGGCTGCAGCACTGCAATGATATTACGCAGTGTCTCTCACATATGTCTCCATGGTTGCAAGGCACGTTCCCTGTGCAAGCAGGGGATCACGGGCGCTGCGTAATATCAGTGCACTGCTGCAGCCATGGAACGGCAGCAAAGTTCCTTGATTATTACGCCTGAATGAGAGTATAGTTCCTAGCCATATTAGCCTAGAAAATCGCAACTTTTTATTTTCCGTCGGTCTTAGTACACGATTTAACTACAGAAGAGTCAATTTTAAATAGGAAAAATATCAAAACTCTTTGGTCATTTTTAAGCGCGATGCTAACGGTCTAATCAGATTCAATGAACTATGCTAAGCTATGCTAAAAGTGGTACCGCCAGAACCGGAGATCGGCTGAATGGATTCGAAAACGGTAAAACTCAACTGTTTAACTCTAGGGGGGTTGGAAAATGAGCCTATTTTCAAAAAAAGTGGAGTGTTCCTTTAAAAGGGACTTATAATGCCCTTTTACAAGATGTAATATAAGTCTCTGTTGTCTCCAGAATGTGTCTGTGAAGTTTCAGCTCAAAATACCCCACAGATCATATATTATCGCTTGTCAAATTTGCCCCTATTGGGGTGTGAGCAAAAACAAGTCATTTTTGTGTGTTTCCCTTTAAATGCAAATGAGCTGCTGCTCCCGGCCACTTTCGAGAAGAGGGCGGAGCTTTAACAGCTCACGCTTTGGTTGCTCAACAACAACAAAGCTGGTGAATCTCACGCAGCCAAAATGACGATTGTCAGTAACTGTGTTCAGCATTACATTGTCGGACACTGATGAAGAGACACAGGAAGAAGTTACAACTTATAGAATGCTTCTGGACATTTTTGAATGGTTAGTACATAGTTGATTCAGCTCATTGACTAGCATATGCCGTCATGGTAATCTTTTGTGCAAATCCAGCGTTGAATTGACTCTCCTTTGTGAAGCAGTCTGACGTAAAATGACACCATTGTAACACTAGTGTTGAAGACCATACAAAAATGCATTGGATAAGCACTATTTTAATCACGGTATGTATAGATTGATGAAACACGATGGTGACTTTGTACTTCTGATTTAATCTAAGGTGGTTGGTGACCTGAAGGGTTTGAGAATCACTGCTTCAAAGTAATAGTATTATCATCAACTTGTTTAAATTGCTTTATAATGTGTGGAGGCATTAGACATACAGATGTGCAAGAATCCCACAGAATCTATACTTGCTCACTTGGTCTTTGGCAAACAATCCCCATGGAGCAATTTAGGCAAATGCCTGGGGCACAATAGTAATAGAACAGAACTGCTATCTCAGACGTTCTGCAGCTAATAGATTGTCCCTCTATGGATTTAAACCTGCAACCTTTGCATTTTTAACCATTAGACTACCCGGACCACAGATCTCTAAAACTAACACTCTTACACAAATGTGTTGTTCTGATGTGTGCATGCACATCAGTTAAGTAAAATCCCATATATGGTTGTTGTATGCATATGCTTGTTGAGGAACAGGATTGATAATGCAATGGTTTTTATACTCTTTTTAGCTCAGACTATGCACCAATATATCACATGACTTTCCAAAGACACTTTTTGATGATTATGGTTACAGTGGAGCCCGAGAAGGCTAATTTTCCTTTGAGGACTCATTAGTGCATAGGGAATGTTTGTGGCATAAGGCAGCCTGCAGTCTCTGAATGGCTTATTAACTGTACTCTGACTCTTATGTGGAAAAGAGAGCCTATCCTCTAAATACACCATCATTCCACTCCTCTAGCTCAGCAATGGAGCCTTCATTTGCTTTGTTGCCTACTAGAAAGCAGCTCTAAAAACACCAGGGGTGCAAAAAAAGAGGTTATGCAGCTCCATATAGTTGCACACAAGGCGGGTTTCCAGAGTCATAGATGTTTGATTTTTAAAAACGCATTCATAAAATACCTAAAAATAACTAATAAGATACAATTTTAAATTTGCACAGTGTGATGAACAGCACATTCCAGGGCCCAGTTTATGGCTGGGTTCCTCTCTGTCTGTAACAGTGTACATTGGTTTGCTGCATTTTGACTGGATCTTAGTGGATCTGGAGACTAGTTCTGAAGGTTTTGGCCTGTGGCTGCCATAAAAAATCCTCAGGACCTCTGGATGCAGCAGCAGTGGCTGAAACAAAGGGAGGCTACAATCATTCATCCAAACCCATTCATAAATATGTTTGGAAAACTTAAAACGGATGTGAACTACACGCATCCATTTCATACTTATTCAGAGAAATAAGTATTCTCAGTGACAGCTATTTGCAGTGCAAAATCTTACACAAATTCAGCTGTTAATGTACAAATAAATGAATGCATGACAGTTCAATCTTTTTCCATATTGTCTGAACTCTTATTTGTTTAGAATATTGCAAAAAGTATGGTGGTGGTATGGAAAGTGAGAAATGAATTGGTAAAACTTAACATGTAACACATTTCACTTATTTGTTTGAGGGAAAATAAGGTTGTTCCCCTTATTAGTTTCAGAGAAACAACAGTTTAAGATTACGTAACTCTTCCATAGCCACACTCAACTTAATCACTTGTATTTTATGTCTTATACACTTTATTCCTTTATCATTCATGGTATTCATTTGGTAGTTATGTTAGTTATTATTGCTTGTGTCTTCCTTGTGCTGATAATATGGTAAGAGGCTCTACAAGAGCTATCTCTCACCAATCTTTCAGATAAACCAACTCCCTCCAGTTTACATTAATCCTAAATCACTAGTTGGGACATGTTGGGAGTGTTCTCATACTGCCAAGTTAAAAGTCCTTGACTGGTACCCCAAACTAAGAGGAGGGGGTGTGGGGGAGTGGTCATCTGATGTATTCATAACCACACCCTAAGAGACATGTGACCCAAAAATCACAACATAGGAGATTTTTTTTATTATAAATTCTAAGAGAGTTTTTATGCATCTGTAGATGCTTGTAGCAAGGCTATAACCATGTCTTGAACATTGGAGGGGGACCAATTTTTTATAAAAGTGAAGAAAATTCTAGGTCTAATTCTAGTTGGGAAATAATTATGTTGAACTATGTGCAAATAATATTTGCATTCAAATTTGCACACATGTAGTTTTTACTGTATGCCTAATATGTCGAAAATTCAAAACGGCCATATTTGAGAAAAAAATCGAGTAGTTTTTGCATCACTGGATGTTACTATCACTACCATTTCTATCGCAAAACAGTTGAATTAACTGTTTTACTATTTACAGCTTACTTCACTCTCTTTAAACATTAAACTGATGGTACGATTCATGCTGGAATTCACATTCTGCTTTTGTGAACAGTAAACCCCACCTACATTGATTTGATTGTCCATCTCAAAAATGTTGACATTGACGAGCACTAAAAATGTACCTTTTTGTTATCCCAACAACATACAAAGTGTAACAGCACGTCCTCCGGAAGCATTTGTCGTCCACGTACGTCATTTCAGAAACTCTCCACCTTCCCCAGCTCCACCTGTATAGATCTGCTCTGGGTAATTCATATACGCTATATTGTACAGCAGCAGCATGTCTTACTTGCTCCAAAGTCCCTTTAAGACAAGTCATTTCACTCGGCGGCCATCTTTGAAACGCCTCTCGGGCATCCTGGGCATCATGCAGCTCCTATCTCTTTGAATGGGGAAACATCAAATTCTCCAAAAGTGTTCGCCAACCTTACAATTAAATTTCATATTTGAAATCACCAATGAAATCTGACAACAACTGTCTCATAAATGTTTTTTCTAAACTCTCGAATCATGACAAAAAAATTTATTTTTCAGGCTGGATCAAGCTAATGCGGATGCACAGACCTAAATGCGTGTCTCTTGTGCTTCATTTCGGAGGCGCGCGTCTGACTGTTTCTATAGAAACCAGTGCTTCTAACGGCCGCTGCAGTGACGCGATGACTTTACCAGTCCGCGATTGGTTCTTATTTAGAAGGCGGGACTTGTTCCGCCATATTGCGCGTTACACTTTCTCCCATTCAAAACAATACGAGTGACACGTCTTGTGTTATTCTATAGTCTTTGCTTGCTCAAAGCAGCTTGTCGTGTATGTATTGGCAGTAGCATAGATCATAGCAGATCTATTCCATAACCATGCAAAACACTTCCTGAGTTGTCATGACAGAATAACCTTTCTGAGATGAGACACAACTAATGTAAACTGTTCATTTACAGTGTGCATGTGACTACGGAATGCTGGACAGGCCAAAATACATTTTAAATGATGTAGAGTGATATAAACAGGTTAGTATATGTTTAAACAGTTATTGTAAAGTGTTTTTTTTTATGTGGCAGTGACTGTTTATTTCAGTCAATTTATTTCATTTTTATGTTCCTCATTTTAATAGAATCTTTCAGGTTTTATATCATTTCCAATGTTCAAAGGCCTTAAACAGCTATGTTGATTGCTTATGCCCTATGGCTGGCACCGCACCAGCATTGATGTTACACACTCCTCAACAAATGGGTAGTTGCGCTCCTGGGAAACACTGTGGGTTTTTGTGTATTTATTTGACTTCTCAGTCTGACTGAGGCTTTTGTGTGTGTTGCTGTATGCGTTTATGTCACACTTTCTACAGGCATTTCCTGTTATCTGTTTAATGACAGAATGCAATGTAATTGCCCTCACTGGAGCAGAACTCAAAGAGGTTCATGGGGTTCTCATCTCACTTTGCTGAAGGGAACCATTGTGTTTATTTGTTCTGCGCATCATTATCCCGGGGCTTAATTGATCTTCTTATTGAACATGGCTTTGGCTTCCTTTATTTATCCAGTGCACCACACTCTTAAAGATAAGGGCACCTTATCATTCTTACTCATGGAGGTTCATGTTGAATCATTAGAAATGTTGTAACACTGAGAAACCAGGTTAATTGAACTATTAAAAGAACATACTGTTCGAAATACACTGTGTGCAAGTTATCAAGTGATTTTATTCAGTTGTACACCTTGGGCTGTAAGTGGTAATTTTTAAAATAACCAATAAAAAGTTGCAGATGCTAGCAATGTATTGGAGCTATATTTATATGAAAAAAACGTGATTGTCTTTGGGGGGGAGATAAAGAATAAGTTAATTACTGCTAAATACCAATAATAACATTTAACTAACATTCTTATGCATAATTAGGATAGCAAAACAATTAAGCTAATCAGTTTTAAAATGGTGGAGAAACACTTCCCATATCTTTTGTTAAAGGCCGCACATCCCATCAGACTCTATTATTGTGATGCAACTTCATCTGGCACACAAATTATTCAGTTGCCGACATGGACAGATTGTAGGAATCTCAGTCTTGAAGCAAAATCAGGTTTAATGCCACTTAGTAGTAATATATCCTCTGTATATACTTAAGTTGTAGTTATGGTGACTGATCTTTTACCTTTTTGGCAGCTATCTTGATTTGACTCAAAGTTCTCAATAATTGTCACACTATTTTACACTATTAAAGAGCAACGTCCTTTGTTATCCTTCATAAAAGCTCTTTGTCTGTAAGTATTAATGGGTTTCTAAGAGTCTTGTCTTCATTTATATGTTAATATTTGTGTGATTTTCAAATTTCAAAGCATTGCAAGGGCAGGTGCAGCTGTACTGCTGTTTTCAGTACTTTATTTGTTGAGATAATGGCTTGTTAACTTCAGTTTTGGTAAATCAATTTGCCTCTGTTTAGATGTTGGTTTTGAAGTGGTGTCAGCAAATCTTTTCTGTCGGTTCAGCACACTTAAAGGGATTTACCTCTCTACCTACTTGTGAATGCTTTAAAGGGTTAGTTAACCCAAAAATGAAAATTCTGTCATTTATTACTCACCCTCATGCTGTTCCACACCTGTGAGATCTTCGTTAATCTTCGGAACACAAATGAAGATATTTTAGTTGAAATCCGATGGCTCTGTGAGGCCTGCATAGCCAGCAATGACATTTCCTCTCTCAAGATCCATAAAAGTATAGTGATGGTCGATTTCAAAACACTGCTTCAGGAAGCATCCGAGCATAATGAATCAGCGTATTGAATCATGATTCGGATCGCTTTTCAAACCTGCAAACTGCTGAAATCACATGACTTTGGCGCTCCGAACAGCTGATTCAACACGCTGATTCATTATGTTCCGATGCTTCCTGAAGCAGTGTTTCGAAATTGGCCATCACTAGATAAGTCGTTATTTTGTTTTTTTTTCGGTGCACCAAGAATATTCTTGTTGCTTTTTAATATTAATATTGAACCACTGTACTCACAGGAACTGATTTAAATATGTTTTTATTATGGATCTTGAGAGAGGAAATCCGACGGAGCCATCGGATTTCAACAAAAATATCTTAATTTGTGTTCCAAAGATTAACAAAGGTCTTACGGGTGTAGGGTGGCATGAGGGTAAGTAATAAATGACAGAATTTTCATTTTTGGGTGAACTAACCCTTTAACAATCTCAGAATAAATGTGTTTTGTAAAACTAGAGTTAGAACTGAAAACATCCATGACAAATGCTTATGACTTGTGAAATTGTTGGAATTTGAATGTCAGAAACCCGATGGCATTGACCCATGACCATGTGACATTTAAAATTCAGTGATACTTATATTTGGTGTTCAGAAGCTTGAAACACTTGAATCACTCTCAATTACAAGGATTCAGCTGGAGAGGTTATTATATTGGCAGCACACTCATATTATAACATATTATAATAATTTGTATGAGATGGTGAAATTATATGATGGATTGGATTGTACAAAAACATGCATATACCATCATATAAAACATCATATACCAGTTTGGTTACAAAAATTCTTGCCATTTCATGCAAATTATTAATATTATTATTTGTTGTTGTGGATTTTTTCCTCAGTTGGTATATTATAGTAAGGTATGGGGAAGTTTTCTTCATTGTGCTGTTCTCGTTGAGAATAAACTTGATTGTATGTGGATATCTGGGAAAATAGTTAACAACAATGTGATACTTTTAAAGTATATATATATTTTTTTAATTAATTAATTTTTTTTTTTTTTTTTTTTTTTTTTGCACAGAGACAGCTTCCTGGACCCACTGATGTTTGAATCTTGACACACAAATAAGAAACATGGTTTCTCAGTAAAGTAGGGTTATAGTACAGCTAACTAGCAAGAAAATGTTGCACTTCATGTTAAGTGCAATTATTTTCATTGAAAGCCCACCTTTGAAATGTAGAGACAAGGACAGCTTTGAATGTTGCCAGTATAACATGGGGAATACAGTAATCATCACTGAAGCAAGTGTATACTTGTTTTCAGAAGTATAGGTTTTGAATGCATGCTTCTTAAGCTCATTATGTGCCTTAATTATCTGAAGGACTGCAATTTTGCTGTTTGCAGATCTAAAATGTTGTTAGTCTTGCATCTAAAAGGAAATAAATGCAGAATGACTGTCAATCATGATGTTTACAAGTTTTTTTCCTTCCTACATCTGTGAAAACTTAGATTCTTAGGAACTTAGAAACACATCTGTGTTTATATTCAGGGACTGTTGACTTGGAGAAGATCTACTTTAAAGAGAATAGCCTTTTCTGACAAACATGTCAAGGAATTGTGTCAGATGCCTAAGCTTTTCAGCCTGCATATTCTTTATCGACTTGAGCCTTTGGCTTCTTTATTATTATTTTTTTTAGCAAGCATTATGAACAGAGCCACTGGTATTCTGCAGTTTTGCCAAGGAGTGAATGGTGATAAGTCATGAGTGGGTTTTTTCTGATTAGAGCAACACACACATGATTAGATCATCATTATTGCGGCCTGATGATGCACCCACCCACAGTGCCCAGATAACTCTGCCAGTGTCCTCTATGAGTCTGTCTGCCCACACACTGTCTAGACCCCTAAATGTTCTGTCTGACAGAGCCCAGTTCTCATCACATGAGCTTGTGGAAGCAGTCTGTGAAATGATCATGCCTTTGCAGTTTGGTCTGTGATTTTTAATGAAATTATCATGCTGTCACACAACAGCTTACCATGCTTCACGGTTCTTATAGTTCAAGTCACATTTAGTTACGACTTTGAGAAGCACTGAGATTCTGTTTTGTATACGAATTATTGCATTATGTAAAAATGTGATGATGCCTTCTGTATAGTTAGAAATGTATATGTATGTACTTTTGGACCAAAGCAGTGTTTTAACTTTACTTAGTAAATTATTTTTGTCCAATATAAAGTCATACAGTATTTTGGATGTATATTGTTTAAAGCACATCCTTGCATATAAATGTTACATTTTGTAAAATCACAATATGCTTTACAGATCTTTATTTGAAAGGTATGGTGGCCGAAAGAGCTCAAAGTGCTGTAACTGAAGAAAACACTAGCAAATACATAAAAACACCAGCAAATTAAGAAAACATCTTCATCAGTTTGACAACACGTGTGCTGCAGATATACTCACCACGCAACCAAAATACAGAAACGTGCTGCTAATTCTCACAACTCACAAGCATGTCCCAGCCAGATTCGTCACTTGTTGGGTCTCCTTGAAACATTTCCCTTGTGGTCTTTGCTATTTGCAGCGCATTTCTGTATTTGGTTGCATTGTGAGTATTTGCAGTGCGTTTCTGTATTTGGTTGCATTGTGAGTAGCTGCAGCGCGTTTCTGTATTTGGTTGCATTGTGAGTATTTGCAGTGCGTTTCTGTATTTGGTTGCATTGTGAGTAGCTGCAGCGCGTTTCTGTATTTGAATGTGTTGTGAGTATTTGCAGCGTGTTTCTATATTTGGTTGCATTGTGAGTAGCTGCATCACGTTTCTGTACTTGATTGCGTTGTGAGTATTTGCAGTGTGTTTCTGTATTTGGTTGCATTGCTAGTATTTGATCAGTCAAGTATCAGATAAAAATAGACCATCATAATGTTGTCTGCGAATGTCACTTTATACAGTATGTGAAATTCTAGGAAATAATCTCCCATTTGGGTGTGAGTGAGTTTGAAATGTCACTTTTTGGTCATTATAGCTTAATTTAATGTGAAACAGCTCTTTTCCGAACTGCACAAAGAACTAGAAAGTTTTATGTGAAGTGATAATGTAGAGACACACCAATTCTTAACATTAATAAAATGAAACATGCCATATCTGGCTCTATATTACATTTTTAGAGGAAACAATGAGGGTTACAAACTGTTTAATGTTCATTAACACACTGATTGGAAGTGTATGTTCTAGTTTGTATGTACAGTGTATTTCTGCTCAAAAGAGACACTCAATGCACATAGTCCAACACTGAGAGACTTATTTATATAAATATGTACAAAAAAACCCCACAATTCTCTAATACCAATCAAATGCAAATGTAGTGTATTATTTGGCGGCGCCATCAAATCCCAAAACGTTATGATTTATAACCCAATTTCAGCTGTAAGTGGTGAATGAGATTGACATTTGGGTTAATTTATTCTTTTCTATGCTGTTGCCTATTCTCACAGACCCTTTTCTTTGTCAACCGTCCGCAAGATCAGTCAATAGTAATTGATCGCTGTTGCAGGATAACTCTGCTGCTACTTTGCGATGCATTCAGAGAAGTCATTTATATCATTTCTGCTGCCCATTCATCATAATTTACCTGTTAACAAGCAATTTCGTACACTCATAGAGAGAGCAGATACATTTAGCATATGTGATCACTCACTTCTATTAGAAAACAAACAATGAAGATAAGCTTTAATGCATTCATCTTCCTCATTTATGTCAGCTACTAAAAATAACCTTGACGTCTGGGAGGCTGATGACTTCAGTCCAGAGTTCTGGTAAATTCTGCAAATGTTATTCCTAAACTCTTTGAGGCATAACAAATATATTATATATATTTATATCAGAGTTATTATAATTTAGAAGTAAATATTTGTTAAGGTTTAGATTTGTTATGAAATGCTTTTCGATATCAGCAGATTAACAGATTATAAAAAAAAAAAAAAAAAAAAAAAGTGTAAAAGTGGTTGCTTTCTGGTTCAGTTCAAAAGAGCCCAATTCTGTTATTATATTTTAGTCCTATAGTTCTGATATGACTTGTGTTTAAGTTTATTGGATTTTTTTCATCTGCCTGGTGAAAAATGAGTTGCTTGGTTGTTGGTAAAGGTTGCTCAAAGGTTGAGTTATGTGCCAAACTTTAATATTTGGAAAACTAGTCACAGATACTATGGAAGGATACATATAACTACAGGTGCAGTGCTGCTACTGTATGCATCAAATGGCCTCAGTTTGATGTCACACTTGAATGATGTCTCACTGGGTCTGTGTTGTTGCGGGGCAAGTGTAACCTTTGTATTCCGAGGATAAATTTCACTTATCTCATCTTCCATAGCACAATGGATTGGTGTTTTATTAATTGAGAATCATTAGATTGCTGTTAATGGAAAGTGCTTTTCTGTCTCAACTTCTAATGAATTGACTCCATGATGCTGTGGTTGTGGAGCTTCTGTTAACGCAGTGTAATTCCAAACCTTAATGGACCATTATGCCAGTATCGGGATCATTTGCTTTTTTATGCCTTTGTCTTTCCTTACTCTACAGAAGAGGAAAGCAAGCTCTTTTGTCCGTAAACTCTCTTACCTTGTTTTGTGTGCGTAATAAGGACAAAGGGTCCCAATACTGCATCTTTATGATCTGGTTTATGTTTAGAATAATGCAGATCCCCATATAGATAGAGATCAATAAGGATGCAGATGGAAAATGAGAGCTTCTTTTTACCGTAAGATTTTCGGTCTGGATAAAAGTACTTAAAAAAATTGCTAGACAAAGATTGTCTCAAAGGGTTTCGTTCACCCAAAAATAAAATTAATTACAAACCCTCATATTGTTCCCAGAAGCACTGCACTGTCTATACAACGTAAACAGCGTAGGAAACTGACAGGGAAGAGAATAAATGGTTAAATAAAGTTATTTTTGTTTTGTTTTTGCGCACAAAAAATATTCATGTCGCTTCATAACATTAAGGTTAAACCACTGTAGTCACGTTGACTATTTTAACAATATCTTTACTACTTTTATGGACCTTTAATGTGGTAATTACGTTGCTTTCTCTTTCTCTTTCTCTCAGATTTGATCAAAAATATCATAATTTCCAAAGATGAACTAACCCTTTAAATATTGTACTCATCAAATATGCTAATACTTGACTTGAACCGCCACTTTTTGGGGTTTAACAGATTCCTCAGGTCTTTTTTTTTTAGTCTTTTTATTTATTCCAGTGAGGATATTGCATTTAAAAGTATTGTTCTCTGAGGAACTTGCAACAAAAGTGCTAATTGGTTTCCAATTCCTGCGAGAACTGTCAGCTGATGTTCTAATAATTCCATCTTAAGTACATTTTCTTGAGTACAATAAGATATTTGAGGTAGTTTTATTTGTTTTGCCAGCATAGAGAGACACTCTAATTATGCTACAGTGTTGAACAATACATTCACATACACTACACACTTGTTAGAAGATGCATATTAGTAACTAAAGATACAATGGTCATTTGTATGGGAGAAGTTTCACTAGTGGTCTCAGACTTTTGATCCCCACTGCCCTTATGTATTATTTATTATTTTGTTTAATCTTGTTTGTTCAGTCTCAGAAGTTTATTTGGCTGATGGAACTGTGAACTGAGAAGAGACAACGGCAGAAGCCTTTCTCTGATCTCTCCAGGTGATTATCTGGAGATTAGATTGTGATAAAAAGTTGCACCTTCTTATTTAAATATTCATTTAATCTGTCATTACCTGCAGTGTGCTATCAGTAGAAGGAAGCCCAATTTGAATCGCCCGAAATTCTTTCTCTCAGCTTTCTGATTGCCCATACTGAGCGCTTGACTCTAAAGGGAGATTAGTTTATGGAGATGGGAAAACATGAATTTAATTGCTTTGCAAAGAGTATGCAAAGCATGTTTATTATAAAGCTGAAAGCTAACTCCTCCTTAGCACACATCTCCTCTCTGCCAATATTCCAAAGTATGCTTGTATTCCTAAAATAAATGCAGTAACTAAAACTCTATTTCCGTACGCTCCAGACTGAAAGGCCCTGAAGACACACGATGCACCTCTCAGTTCTTTTCAATTTATCAAAACAGCAAACACTCCTTCATCTCCCTCCCGCAACACACAAGTCAAATCTAACCGAGGAGGAAACCATGCGAGAAAGCAAATAAATTAATTACAGTTATGTAGACAGATCTTGGCTTAAAATATTTGTAGATCTTACCACCAAGTGATGGGGACTTATGGAAAGAGTGGATTTTTGACTGTTAGAGGCATTTGACTGCATTGTGCTGCTCTTTTCAAACATGCTGTGAAAAGTGCTGGAGGTGGATGTGTCGACTACTGCCGTCGGTTTCTCAGCACAAGTATCACGCTGACTGACTCAGCTCCCTCCTACATATGACAGCAGGTAAGGCAGCGCTTTCTGTCTATTTATGTCACCATCTTTTGACTTCCTGTTTTAATTCACTCTATGTCTGTGAAACTTGTCTCTCACTGTGTGTATGTGCACTTCTCTCTTCCTCTTTTGTGATGTGTATTTGTGGATTGTATTTTTCTCTTCCATTCCCATTGTTCAAGCTCTTTACAGAAGCAACTTTGGATTTGGGTTCTACTAAACATGTTATAAAGTTTGAATAACGTGAATCTATGAACCTTTTGCTTTCATTCCTCACATGCACCTTCTTGGCACCTTGCCAGACAGCAACATAGTGTCTGCCCAGATCCGGCCCACATCTGGTCCACGTGTAATCCACATTTACCAGATGTGGGCCGGATCTGGGCCACACTAAGTTGCTGTCTGGGTTGTGAGCCTGAGGCATGATTGAGATGTTAAATCATAACCAGGGAGAAAAGCTCATCTGAGATCAGGGGCCATATGTATAAATCCGCTCAGTGTAAAATTTTAGTGACACGATGACAGGATTTTCGTCTTATTCATAGACTTAGAATAAGTGTAATTCATAAAGATTGCTATAAGATTAGGTCTCAGCTCCTAAATGATTTAAGAGTGCTGGAGAGGTATCCTAACCTATTAAGAGTAACAAGATGGCAGCAGAGAGGAGGAGACCACACACTTTTCAATGAAGATGTAATGTATTGAAGTTATATGATGACAGGGAGTTGATGAGACCATAAGCTTGACTATCAAGGTATTCGTTTTGTAACTGACCTAGTAAGAAATTTAATTCCCACTCTACAAATCAATACTCTAACTGCAGTAATGAAAGTAATAATGACATTTTTTTGGAGACTGAAAAATGCAGCATTACACCAGTGATGACTTGAGCCTATAAATCCACTGTAAGCAGGGTCTTAAATAGCAACATTGTGGCACTAACAACATGAAAAAATGATGTCCAGAAGGCATATTTGTTTTTAATGACCCTACAAGTTCACTTAAACCACCATATTATGAGGAACATTTTTTATACTTTTTAAATATGTTAAATATGAGGGAAGAACAAAACTCTAAACTTGGTATTTATTGTTTGGCAAAAAAAAAAAAAAAAAGGCAGACTATTTTATTATGCAAAAAAAAAAAAAAGGAAAAAAAAGAATAGAATGCGTAGAAAAATAAAAACCTCAGGAAAAATATACATTGACTACAACAATATTTTTTTGTCTCTCTCTCTCATTGAGTCAGTTAGGCATGGCGCTTTTTTCCTAAGTTGAATACAGAAGGCGGTCTGGTGGAAGCTAGATATTTTACTTTATAACTTGTTAAATATCATTTCGCTTCAGAAGGCCTTTATTAAACCCATTTATGATGGATGGATGCAATTTCTTCAACTTCATACTCGTTGGTCCCGTTCACTGCCATTATAGAGCTTGCATGCATCAGGATATTTTACCGATTGTGTTCATCAGAAAGAAGAAGGTCAAATAAACCTATGGCTGTTGGGTGAGTAAATCTTGGGGTAATTTTCATTTTAAAGTATACTAATCCTTTAAAGAGTCAGTCTTTCCTGAAAATAGCTTTTAGCTTCTTTATAAATACTGTAGCACCTAATCTTAAATAAGTATTACTTTTTACTAAGATTTTTTTGACACTTAAGTCAAAGCTTAAGTCTATTCTTAATTTTTGAAAACTTTCATACATACAGCCCCAGGTTTATTTTTCTTTCTTTCTTTTTTTTTTTTGTTGCTAATTTATTGTGTTTTAGCCTGGTTAAGTAAACAAACAAGCAAAAACCCTTTTAACCAGTCCATTCTATAAAACCAGCAAACAGACCAGGGGTGCGTTTCCCAAAGCGAACAATGGTCGCAAGTTCCGTTGTTACCAAAAGAGTTCAATGGGACTTACGACCATAGTTGGCTAACTATGCTTTCGGGAAACACACCCCAGGCTGGTTTAAGGTGTTATTTTCATCAGGGCAGTTACATCATAAATAAACAGTTTCTCTCAAACTGCAGTTATAAATGCATTTGTTCATACAAGTTTTAAAAAACATATCTATTTTAACTTCCTAGATTTTTTTTGTTATTGATATGCAGGACACTGCTGCAAACACATTTTTAGAACGCAGTGAAACATCCTTGAGCTTACTCTTTCTGTGGGAATGTGGGACCTTCAATGCACTTTAAATTTAAAATTTAAATTCTAGTCGCTGCAGGAATTCAATTCAATTCATATTTATTTATATAGCCCTTTTCACAATACATTTCGTTTCAAAGCATCTCTACAGAAAATGCATATTTTTGCATTACAATTTAGAGAAATTTGTTATCAGAGGTGATTATGTCTAAGTAATATCTATTATGTCCAGAAATGTACAGTTGTAAGATAATACAAATCATGTAATTAGCTAACATCATGTATTCAATTAGGCATAAACAATAATCTCTTTAAAACAAGTGATTACAAGTTGTGATCATAAAGATTACAATATACACAACATTTTGCAGTTGTGTATGTCGTTTCAAATTTGGCATCATCTGAAGTCCTGGCAGGAGTTGGCCTCATCTCTTGACAGGTGCTGGGTCATCTGAAATCTTTGTAAGATTCTGGATCCAAACTGGAGCTGGCATACTCTCTAGTTATCTCGGGATAGGCATCAGAACAGAAAAACAAAAGGAAAATAATTAGCATAGCTGCTGTTTATTACATTTTAAGCACAATATAATTGTGCATTACATCTGATATAACTGGAGTACAAGGTTATTAGATGTATTATGTGAATGCTTAGTTAAAGAGATGTGTCTTTAATCTAGATCTAGGAGAGCGAGTCTGAGCCCCGAACATTATTAGGAAGTTCAGGAGCCAAATGTGGAATTAGATATCCTAGGTACTACAAAAACTCCAGAGTTTTGTGACCTTAAAGAGCATGATGGATATAGGGCAATAGAAGATCGGTTGAATACACAGGAGATGAACCATTTAGGGCCTTATAGGTCAGTAGCAATACTTTGTAATCGATACAGAACTTAATAGGTAACCAGTGTAGAGATGATAAAATTGGTGTTATATGATCATATTTTCGTGACCTGGTAAGAACTCTAGCAGCTGCATTTGGACTGAATGTAGCTTGTTTATTGAGGATGCAAGACAATCACCTAATGCATTACAGTAATCCAGTCTTGAGTTCATGAATGCATGAATCATTTGGCCTATATGCAGTATAGTTGCTATGAATATTAGTATTTAGACTCTTAAGTCACACATAAAAATTCATGAATTAACTCTGTTTTCTGTTTTCAAGTTATTCCTGTGATGGCAAAGCTGAATTTTAGTTACTCCAGTCTTCAGTGCCACGTGATCTTTCAGAAATCATTCTAATATGCTGATTTGCTGCTCAAGAATCATTTCTTCTTATTAATGTTTAAAACAGTTGTGCAGTTAAATATTTCTGTGTGATACATTTTAAAAGAAAAGCACCTAGAAATCCTTTGTAACATTATAAATGCCTTTGTCACTATTGATCAATTTAAAATAAGCAGCTAGTGTCTTGTTCCTTTGTTCAAAGCTTCAGTGTTGAGGAAGCTACATTTATACTATAGTCACTCATGCTACTCTTTTATTAAAATTAAATTAATTGTTGATTGAATGAATGAATGAATGAGGCATTTATATAGCGCTTTCCTATGTACAACTGTACACCCAAAGCGCTTTACAATCATATCAGGGGTCTCTCCACAACCACCTCCACAACTCTCCACAACCACCACCAGTGTGCAGCATCCACTTGGATGATTGCCCTCTTTAAACACCACATACTTCCAAGTGTAATTTTTCCCTTTCTCTCCTCCACTGTAGCCAGAACCATTGTCCTTATAAAGGCCTGGGGCGTCATTTATAAAACTTTGCGTAGATTTCATCCTAAAAGTATACGTACACGCAAAAGCTAGATTCTGCGTACGCACAAAAAAAAATCTGATTTATAAAACCATGCGTACGCCAGATCCTGCGCACAAATCCCTTTATAAATCCCAGTCAGCGGAAGATTGTGCGTATGTGCATCTCCACCCTGTCTCCTCCCCGAAATCACCATATATGGAGCTTACGACGCCTAGTTTTACTATGCATAACCTCATCTGCATATCATTTCCATACATATTCCCATCCACGTGACATCCACGGTTAACACCGTCAAAGGTACAAGACATTGGAAAATATTAGATATGGACTATAAATGCAATTTGTGCCACACATTATGTTGATAAAGATAATCCAATATCCTCTTTGTTTTAGAATAAATATATCAAAATATCCATAAAAACAAAATTGTATAAAATACTTCAGATAAAGGTTTTAGAATAGAGATGATTCATTCATTTCCACTGGCCAGATAGTATTTTAATAGTTTTAAACAATTCGAATCAAATTTATGCAGTTTTGCTGATATATATATATATATATATATATATATATATATATATATATATATATATATATATATATATATATATATATATATATATATATATCTTTTAGGAAGTTTATAGGCTATTATTTATAGGCACTTATTTATTGCAGTGTAAATACAATTGTCTGAAACGGCGCGTCACTGACAAAGTATTTTTAAAAGAAAACATGCAAATCTTACCGTTTTACTCAAATTATATCCTTCAAATGGTAATTATTTGAAGATCCTTCACACGAACACCTCCTGCAGCTGTAGTTGTACAGTAAGATATTATTGGACCTATTCAAACTGGACAACGGACATTTCGACCACCGAATCCAGCAGTGTCTTCCATTATATCTAAGTTAAGTGTGCATCACTGATCGTCATTCTTGAAAACATATTTTGTCATAACATCTGCAGTTTAGTTTAAAGAGGAATTATTGTGCTTCCAGCGCTCCTCGCTGCCATTAAAACAGCATGTCACTGGAAAAGTGATCTAAAGTAGCACATCTACCATCTCAATTCATATCACTTTTGTCTCCCCTGAGTGGGAGCATCCATTATGATGATATGTTATATACGCACATACCTTTTTCTAGCCCATTCATTAAAAAAAAAATGGTAAATTCAAAGTATTTGCACATGGTTAAGAATGCTGATAATGATAATTCAGGTTGATGCAATTTGATTTATTGGGTGATGTAAAAGGATAATTTAGAAGTTTTTCATTTTAAATAGTTATTGCTATTTGGGCCAGTTGGTGTCGCAAAAACACATACTCTTCTAAAAGAGTGCGTACGCACGGTCAAGAGCATCCTTACGGTGCGCACTTATTTACGCCAAGTTTACTTTTTATAAATCCCGATATGTGCGTGGAAAAATGCGTACGCATATTTCTATGCCCATTTTGTGCGTACGCAACGTTTATACATCAGGCCCCTGGACCTATGGCCTTGATGCATTTGTATTTATTCTAAACAGTTCCAGCATCTCTGAAGTAGAAGTCTTGTAGTAAGCTCATCACAGTGCTGTCCTTGACTTGTTGATTTGTTTAAGAGATGTACTGCACTTCCAACAGGAATACATTACTGGATGATGAACTCTGAGGCTGTCAGAGAGAGACAAGCAAATAACTATAAGATAACCCTTATGCACAGCCATGCAGATAAATAGTTTGTTGTCTGTTATCTTAATAACGTCTACCCTGAATTGATTTAGAAATGAAAGGAGACTTCCTGTCAACATGCTGAAGACGCTCCCGGATAACTCAACTCATGCTGAGCAAATGTGACTTTACTAGACAGCAGACAGACATGTTCTTTCAAAGACTTTTCCTTCTGTAACTCATGTAAAGTTCTAACCTGTTCCTTTTTGAGTAACATGTCACCCTCATTTCCTTGTGAAAGTGTGAAACTACATGGTTTCTCCAGCCCAGCTGTTCTCCTGTGATGCATATGCTGAACTGCTCTGGTTTAATTGTAATGACGGAGGGAGAGAGTTACAGTCATTACAAAGACCCACTTCTCCATGTGCTGTAATTTTAGCTATGCTCAGAGGGAACATGATTGCATTATTCCTAGGATGTGTCACAGTTACAATTCCCCTTTGTATAATCTTAAAAGTATAATGTTAATTGCAAGGATATGGAATTGACAAAAAGCCAATAATAGGATCAAACACACAGGAAAAACAAAACACAAAAAAAATTATGTTATTGTAAAGTCAAAAGAGGGTCCACCGCTCGGCGACATTGCCCGGCAACAAAATTGCCTCCTCTATCATCACCTTTACTGTATGTATGCGTCGCTCTTTCCTTTTTTATTGACGCACGGCTTTTTTACTGATCCCAAAACACTGAAGTCTTGTACTCCATAGGGTCTAAATGTGTACATTTAAATGAATAACATATATGAATGGCAGCGTTACTTGTGCCATAATGAGTCTAGAGTTTTAGAATGTCTACTGATGATGGTTTCCTTTGTTTCAGAATCAGTGGGAGAACTGAAAACAACGTGAATTCAATGTGAGGTGGATAGATGAGATGTCACTGAGCAAAAGGCATTTGTACATGATGGTATTAGACTAAATTCTATTTTAACCATTGTTTCATTATTTTAAATGTCTTTTTGTAATAATCAGGGGTGCACATACATTTTTTTTGGTCTGGTTCTCAAGGGAGCACCTGAAGATGTTGCTTGGTACCAGGGGTGTAGCCATTATTTCAAAAGTGAGGGGGACACAAATTTTGGGTGTAACACCAGTTATCATCTGACCATTGAATAATAATTTTTTTTTCATCTCATCTCTTGCTTTTAATCTGAAATCAATTCATTTTTAATAAGAAATCAAATACACTTGCTGAACAATAAACAACATCTAATATTTTCCCCTATATTTTATGACAATGATTGGTTTATGTACTACAAACACTTGTGCTTTAAGTCCTTGTGAATTTTATACAATGTAAAAAAAAAAAAAAAAAAAATCACATAATAATTACAGTGCCTATCAAAAATTGTACAATTGAAATATGTCTCTTCTGCTCACCAAGGCTGGATTTATTTAATCAAAAAATGCAGTAAAAACAGTAATATTGTGAAATAGTATTACATTTTAAAATAGCTGTTTACTATGTGAAGATATTGTAAAATGTACAATATTTGTGGTCAAAGCTGAATTTTCAGCATCAGTACTCCAGTCTTCAGTGTCACATGATCCTTCAGAAATCATTCTAATATGCTGATTTGCTGCTCAAGAAACATTTCTGATTATTATAAATGTTGAAAACAATTGTACTGCTTCATATTTGTGTGGAAACCATGATACAATTCAAACATTTGTGGTAAGATTAAAAAGAGAGAAATTAATCCTTTTATTCGTCAAGCATACATTAAATTTATCAAAAGTAAATGCAAATAAGTGATGTTGATTGTCTTCACGTTTCATCAGTCAATGCGTTTCTGCATTTTATTCAGCTGCTGTGAATAGCTGAATTACTTCTACAAAACCATTTTGAACTTTCTGCGAGAGAGCGCCCTCCGGCTTCCAGTATGAATGAAACATTACACGAGAGTGAGCGCTCCATAATGTTTAGATCGCCTCATTTTAGTTTAAGAATAAAACTCGCTCGCAAGTCCCAATTTTCGCCTCTTCTTCCTTCTGCTTTTACTCTATGATGGTTAAATTTAGCAGTTAATGCGTGCCGAACCGTTGGACCTTACGGATTAACTGTGATCCGTTGCCCGCACACCTAATAGCTAAAAGAACAGAAAATATAATGTATATAAACATAATGTATATAAACATCTTTTAAAGTTATAGGGCTAGGTAAAAATTAAAATTCTGCCATTTTCTGTCAATCATTCACTCATGTTGTATGAAATACTACCTTCAGTGGGAAACAAATTGTGAATTTTTGAAGAATATCTTGACTGTGAATACTGGGGCTGTAAAGCTTCAGAATGACCAACACATTATAAATGTATCATAACAGTACATGACTTTATCAGACATCACTACATCTCTTATGACCTTTCATGAACGTGCAATGTAGCAACTTTTGGTCTGTTCCTCACAAAAAGTGATCGTAAGGCTTCAGAAGACAATTGGAATATGGTGCACAAGTCCTTTTTATGGCTTGACAGCCCCAATCCTTATTCACTTTTGCTTCATTGAAAAGAGTGGGCTGGAAATTCACCTATAAACTCAACATTTCGTGTTCTTTGGAAGATAGAAAGTCATAAAGGTTTGGAACGTCATGGATGTGAGTAAAAGATGACGGAATTTTCAATTTTGGGTGAACTACCCTTTTAATCTTCAGGGCCTTTTGAGAAATTCTCTTTTTCACAGCTACGTTTTCCAGCCCTCTCATGTGTGGTGAGATATACGTGCAATATCCTGCCAGCTGTCTGGTTTCACCACCCATCACCTACAGCCCTTAAAAGCTCCAGTCAGCTTTCCCGAACGCATTTAAGTACACCCAACCATGAACAAGATGTCAAACTGTATATGAATTCAATATGAAATCCCCCCTACCATGCATTAGTTCTATATGTATAGTTTACATGGAGCTGGTGACACTGTATAATAATGCAGTTTAACTTCTGTACTTTGAAAAAGTATCAGGCATGTAGGAACAGCAATGTGCAAATTGTCCAACCTAGTAATTTCAAAGAGCTGCCTAAGAATGATTGTAGCTATTCATAAGCTTTGCTTAAAAGCCAATGAGCAATTTAACAGTATGCCACTTTTAGATGCACCTGTGGGATACATTTACACTTGTGAGACCATTTAGCATTTGCATGAAATGGTTTGTATAAAATATTCACATAGTCGATGTTCTATGTTATGTTCTTGTACAAATTTGGCCTCAGGCACACTCACTTTGATATAAAGAGATGTGAAACAACATAACATTTTTGTTGGCTAGTACTGTACATAAAAAGCAGACAAGTCCTAAAGTCTGAGACCATAGTGAAAATCTTTGATTCAAAATCTAATTTAAACCTGAAAAGAAACATGACGTAAAATGAAGAAATATTTAAGATTCTGTCCTATTTCTAGGTCACTACCCAAATAAGCAAATTTGTGAGACTGTTCATGTGAACTCCTTTGTACAGATGGTCAGATGTTCATTCATCGAAGCTTAAAGGGATTTCTTTACATTATCAGGATAATTATTTGAGTGGAAAGTGAATTTCAGAATGTCTTTGCATTTGGTTTGTCCCTTTTGTTTTAATGACAGCTGCACTTGAGCTGCATGATCTTCATGTTTTACTCATACTTGTGTTCAGCAGAACAAAGAAATTCATACAGGTTTGAAACAACTTGAGGGTGAGTAAATGATGACAAATTTTCATTTTGGGGTGAACTATCCCAAAGGATTAGTTCACTTTCAAATTAAAATTTCCTGATAATTTACTCACCCCATGTCATCCAAGATGTTCATGTCTTTCTTTCTTCAGTCGAAAAGAAATTAAGGTTTTTGATGAAAACATTTTTGATGGATTTTTCTCCATACAGTGGACTTCAATGGAGCTCAAACGGTTGAAGGTCAAAATTAGTTTCATTGCAGCTTCAAAACGTTCTACGTGATCCCAGACGAGGAATAAGGGTCTTATCCAGAGAAACCACAAAAAAACAAAAAAGAATATTATTTTATAAGTTTTAACAATAAATGCTCATCTTGAACTAGCTCTCTTCTTCTCTGTTAGAATTCCAGCAGTGTAGACACTAAGTGTATTACTGCCCTCCACAGGTTAAAGTTTGAACTAAATTGTTAAATACTTGCATCTCAAGTGCTGCTGTCATTAAAACAAAAGGGACAAACCAAATGCAAAGACATTCTGAAATTCACTTTCCACTTGAATAATTATGCTGATAATGTAATTAGAAAAATACAAAATTAAGGCATAGTGGTCTCAGACATTTGGTTCCCACTGTATACTGTATATTAGTTGTTCAAATAGTCCACAGGAAGCTCTTAACCATGTGCCTATTTAATTATTTAATATACCTTTCATTTATTTAATCAGCCAATAGCAATCAATCAATGAGTAATGTACGCATGCTGTGTGTAAAAAGCTTGCACCCCAAAACACTTCTTGGTATCGGTTTTTAGTTGCATAGATGTTTCTTCTTCTGTGTCTCCAAATCAATTTGTGCAATCAAGCATTCTGGAATGAGTTAAATTTCCTTCTCTAAACTACACAGAGTCTCCAATGAGTGAACCAGTACATGCAGAAGGGAAGTTCCTCTGAGGCCTGTTGTTGGTGTATTTGTCTCATAGTTTGCAGTCTGTGTGCTTCCATGCGAGCATTGTTTGTTTCTCCTTCATTTTCAACATTTCTTCCCTGGATGCTCTCAACCCCACAGTTCCTGGAGCGAAGCTGAATGGACACATACATCCAAGCATAGAATATATATATGACAGGAGAAAGGGGGGGGGGAGATTAGCAGTAAATGATATTTTCATGGGCAGCCATAATTCAGCCTGCATTTGCAGACATTTGAATAAACACCATAAATTCAGGTGGCAGTGCCTCTTTTCTGGCGGTAATAAAAGGTAAAATGAATTGCAGGGAGGTTTTAATGCATGGCGCGTCTGATGTGGAGTGATAGGCATCTGCCGGGGCACCGGGAGCAAGGAGAACTGGATTGGGGGAGGATGGGAGGGAGGCGATGGTGCCTAGAACTCCATTTCACTTGTAGATTTCCCTCATATTTTCATTTCGCAATTGCTCACCATCCTGCCTGACACGGGTGGCAATAACAAAGGGATGACAGGTGAGAGTATATACTGCCCTCCATGGTAGGAAGAAAGAGAGGTTCATGTTTGACAGGGGCCACAGACCCAGACAACCTGCGGTACTAAATCTACCCTTAGATTGACTGAGAGTGCGAGAAAGACAGAGATGTATTGACTGTCACTGTTGGGCTTGTTTATGCATTTGCTTGATATGTTGGTATGGGAAGTGTGACATATATAGCATACATCATTTAGCTTATCTTTTTGCTTGCATCTATCCGTTTCCAAAAGTACCTTTCATGTGAAAAGTATATGGTTCACTTATACATCCAAAAATTACCAAATTACTGTGTGTATATATATATATATATATATATATATATATATATATATATATATATATATATATATATATATATAATGTACAGTAGATTAGATTGTTAGTTGTTTATTAGTTGTTTCATTCGTTGTTTTAGCAATGATATAATGACAATATATAATTATTTCTCAGTCTCTTTATTAAAATATAACCAGAACATACAGTAAATTTGAATGCAGTATTAAAAAACAAAACAAAAACAAAAAATCAGAAAAAACAGCTTTTATAGGCTAAAGAGGCAGTATTTAGTGACTTCCCCTTAAGCCCAAAGTATAGTTCATTTTTATGTGTATGCGAGGGTCAGCGTATGATGCGTGTACCGCAAATTTAGTCATCTGAAGAGTACGCACGTACTGTACGTGAGCCGCCAGATTTTTTTTTAACCGCACGTATTTGTAAGCACATGTCGCACATGCGCATTTAATTTTTTTTGCAGTAATTAGTTTATCCACAAGGTGGCAACCTTGCCCTTAGGGCCTCGATTCACAAGGTAGTCAAAGAAAAACTGCATAAACAGAACAGAGAGGAACGCATGCAAGCTACAGACAATGGAGGCCTACATAGATGAGAGATTGAGCGAAGAGGTTAGAAAGTAACCTCATTTGTTCATCTCTAGCATGAAAGAATACAAAGTCGTTGACATGGGATGTAATTCGTGGCGAGAGATTGCTCAAAACTGCATATGTGTCGAACGCCTGTGTATGCGTACTAGTCAAGTGAAGTATACTTTAAAAAAACAAAACATACCCAGAGCTTTACACTTCAGCAATAGCAGGACCCTGGCTCTCTTAATCCTAAATGGAACGGAAAAGACTGGAAGGCCAAGAAAACTTTCAAAATCTGATTAGAAGTTTCTCAGAGTTTCTTCTTTGAGAAACTGGAAGAAGTCCAGGAAGTCACACCAAATACTGACTTTAGCTTAAGGAAGCCATTTTGTTCAGATTTTTTTTTTTTTTTTACACTTTGTGTACTTATTTCCTGTATTCTCTGTTTGTATCATAATGCAGAGACTGAAAAATAAATATAAATGGTCATTAAAACATTGCTAAAATAACAAAGCTGATGATGGCCTAAGACTTTTACACAGTACTGTATAAGCCATTTGGTAATATATGTATTTATGTATTTTATCAAAAAAGAACTGTTTTGTAATTTAATCTATTTTAAAATTTAATTTATTCCTGTGATGGAAAAGCTGTATTTCAGCAGATATTACTTTTTTGTGGAAACCATGATACATTGATAAGTTCAACCCAATTTATTTGAAACAGACATTATAAATGTCTTTACTGTCACTTTTGATCTATATAAATGTATCTATATTAATTGATTTTTATCTAAAAATTGGTTGTACTGTCCACCACTAATATATTATAATTATGCAAGAGCTGTATTACGACCATCCAAGGTTAAGTTGCAATAAATAAAAAGGAAACGAAACCCAACTCTCCTCCCAATTGTCAGACCGAAATATAAATAATTTCACAAACAAAGAATATAGCTCCGCTAAATGTTTTATAAAGATGTTGGAAAAAATATATAAGGTTAAGAGCTTTAGAGAGTAACAAAAGAAAGATCAGTGCATGTATAAACTTCAGGGTAACCCACGGCCCAAAATAACAAACAAAAATAGTCTATATGTGAGCAATAAGGTATGAAAGGCTGTGTTGTATCATGAATAAGTCATGGTTGAAGGGTATTGTTAGGCATGGCGCGAAGTGGAGTGACTTATTCACGATACAGCACCAGCCTCGAGTGCCTTATTGCTTTTATAAAACGGTTACCACACAATACAAATATTAAAGCCAAAAATATGTATCAATGCAACTTTCATGAAGTAAAATTGAACTAAAAGCCTTCCTTCTGCCAGAAAAAAAATTGTGTGACCGTGAACAGCAACAGAAGTTACATTATTATTCTGCCATTAGATGGCAGCAAAGACTGTCTTTATTAGTGTGTCAGTCAGTAGCGAAGACTTTTACATTGAAAAGACTGAATTGTTGTGAACACGGAAAAAGACGCAACTGACAAATGGTTTGACTAGTGATGTCAGTCATGGGAAAACCCCTTAACTGTTAAAATGACAAGATAATACATCGGACATTTAAACAGATTTTTTATTATGAAATTAGTACTGACCTGAAGGAAAATGCTCAATCTGAATGCAGGTAATAAACTCGATCTCTTTCTCACAATACACTTCTGCATAATACAGTAAGCTTCAATGAGCAATATCAACTGAGAACAAACAGTTTACGTGGTTGCTAAGGGTGTTGTGTAGTGATACACAGAACCGTTGGGCGAAGTGGTCATAGCCGTGTTTTATCATGAATAAAACACAGCTATTTGCCAATCAGAATCAAGGACAGGAATTAACCGTTTTATTAAAAAAAAAAACACTACACTATCAAAACTATTGAACTACACTATTGAAATTTGTAACAGAAAAAGTAGGGGAGACAGAAGAAGTGAGACCAGACAAGTCACAGCAGTTTGCTTTTGAAGAATGGATGAGATGGTTTTAAACCTGCCACAATCAGTCATCCAATCCAATGAAGATAGGCGGAGCCATTAATCAGCCAACTAAATGATCCTACTGAGGACAAACAGTGAAAAAACACACACACTCAATTCACTAGAATAAATGCATGATATAAAAGAACAAAAACACATCCGTAACAGCTGCCATTAGTTTGCAAAGCAATTGTAAAACTGTAAATTTTCCGATTTGCATCAAGTCAGTCAACCATATGTGCTTTTCACGTTTGGTAATTGTATTTGCATGTAGCAGTCAGAGTTTATAGGTGTGCGTTAACTCTGGCAGCCTGGTGTCTGGCAGCAACTTTGCTTTGTCAACAAAGAGAAATAGATGGTGCTGTTAAATCATTGATTTAAAACATTGACTTTCCACCATGGATGGCAGTTCAGCCAATAGATTACAATTATTTTCACAGAAAACTCCCTTGGTGTGGTTTGAATTTGCTTTAGTTTGCTTGATAGTTTGCTTTGAGTTGAATGTCATTTGAGGTCATTTCGAAATCCTGGTGTATTTATTTATTTATTTATTCATTTTATATTTATGTGGCTTTTATTCGCCATGACAATGAGCTGAGGAGAAAAAGAGACATAAATAGAAGTGATCAGAACAGTGATTCCGTCTTTTAGTCTAGATGTAGCCTTTATGTATAAAGGCCTGTTTTGGCCTAGTCAGTAGACTTGATTTGTTCAGTTCATTGAGCGTATGGAGTCAGGGCCGCAGGCACCTCCATTCCACTCTGATTTCATTTTGACTCGCCTGTAAATGAAAAAGCTGTTGTCCCATCTGCAGAGGTGAAGGGGCAGGGCAATTGGGTGATTTACAACTGCACATCAATACCGCAATGCTTTTTCTTAGCCTGTTTTGTTATTTTGCTCTATAAAATGATGCACATTTGTAGGGTTTGAACGTTATTACCGAATTGATTCTTACAAACCGCTTCAGCAGATAAATCAAATGTCATGTTTTACTCTCGAGTTTTGAATGGCCGTATTTCATGGAATGATTCACCATTGTGAAGGTCACTCAAACACGGTATCAAGGTAATGCAAGAGTTTTTGACTCTGAGGCAAAGAACAATCTGCCTTAACATCTGTAATGACTTTGCATTTGTAGTTTGAACACTAATGTGTCAAATCTGAAGGACTGTCTCATCTGTCAGTCATCCGTTGAACTTTAGTGATGCAGATAATGTGAAACATGCATTTCAAAAGTTCTATTAATACATGAGTATGGCTAAAATTAAAAATGAACTAAATTTGGAAGTATTTTAAAGCAATCTGCACTGACATTTATTGAACTTTTTAAAACGAACAGATGAAAACAAGCAAATAAGGCAGAGATATATCAGTTTCAAATTCATATAAAAATAGCTGCAACTCAAATATGACTAAGCACCTGTCAGTTTAATGTTTGCCAGCTTTAATCAAAATGAGATGTCATGAGTATAACTGCATTGCATTATATGATAATAGATAGGAGCATCAAACACAGTTACCAGTGTCACTACTCTTATGTCACTTAAGATCTTGGCTATGTTTGGAATACCATGCTTGTAGGCTTACTATTTTTACAGCATGTGTTCTATGTTATGCATTCACATTTGGCTATGTTGAGAATAATATAATGCTAAATTTGTATATTTCTGCTGCATACTGTATATGCTAAATACTATATTTGCCAAAACAGAGCATATTGACTTGACCTTTTGACTTGACCTTCTATTTCCAGGGTGACAAATGGATAAATGTCTTATTTTTATCTTTAAAATATTTTTTATTTTATTTTATTTTACTTTGGCATTATAGGCTATGTGGTAAACAGTATGCTCCATATTCCACTTTGTATCAGTTGTACCAGTAACACCTACTATGTACACATAATTTCCCAAAAAAATAATTCACAGGTTCCCACTCACAATATTATTAATAATTTCTTGCGATGAGTATTCATCACCTGTTCCTTGTTCTGTCATTGCTTACATGTTAAATACATTGATTGAACAGTTGATTCATCCATGACTTACCCTGGTTCTCAGTGTTGTCGTCTGCTATGTTTCTTTTAAATAGGACGCTAGTGAAAAGATCCATCTGTTTACCAGAATGTGGAAGAGTAAATATTCACAGTAGAGAAATATCCAGTGAACAGCTGGGCTAGGTGCTGCTGAGTAACATAACACTCAAATTAGCACTGGAATTTGGTCATAAACCCTTGACTCTCTGATTTGCTGATCAGAGACTGCAGATGTCAGAGATTGTTGTAGGCTGTAGAACCTCTTAAATCTATGAAGACTAGACAGGCAAAGCATTATAGGTGTGAATGGTCAGCACTTACAGCTGGTACTGTGGCATAATGACAACTTAATGACAACTTCCGAAGGGAACTGTCCCTCTGTTGACTATTTCTGCTTTAACAGTCTTCAGATGGTAATTTTTTAAAAAATGTGATGTAATTCCAGCAATTACAGGTGCAAGCCTGTGATTTTATTTGGAAAATTGAGTTTTTCTCAGATCACCCAGGAGAAAATTCATTGCTGAATTACCTGTTTTTAACGAATTCCATGATTGTGCAATAATTTAATTCCTATTTGGATTGTCATCTCCATGCTGAATTGGAGGAACTGGCCAAAAATCTATTTGACCACTGCTGCTGCAGGGCTGCTATTTGACATTTTTGCAAGTAACAAGGACAAATATTTGGCGTAAAGATGCTTACTTCAGAGAAAATTAACTAAAGTTATATGTGTGTCATTGATGAATACGGTTTTTAAAAGTTTTAAAAAACATTATTGAGATAATTAATTTTTAAGTTTTATTAAGTGTTAACAATGATATTATGTGATTTTTTATTTTTATTTTTTTATAATCAATTAACACTGCCTTTGTCATTTTTTTACAAGATGGACAAAATTTGTTATTCGGTTTAACAAAAATTTCGGTTTTACCGAATGACACTTTTGGTTATACCAAATGACAATATTTTCAAACAATGCTAACAGGCTTGCTAGCTAGCTAGCGAAAGGACAATTGAACAATTTATATTTAATACAAGTTTTTAAAATATTACAACATCTTCCATGTTTTATAGTGGTTGTACTGAATGACTTGATGTTTCGGGACATCTGAATGAGCAACTGAAAACATGAATTTTTCAAATAGTAAAAAGAGAGGTAAATACTTTGCTTCACAACCATGTGGTCCTTTGCAGGTGTCTGAATGATGTCACATCCTGTCACATGATATTGACCGCATGACTTGATCCAAAATGGTCCCTTTATGTTGGTTACTCCAAATGACATCAAAGAAATTCTTTTTTCCGGACATTCTTTCTTTTAACAAAGCAATGACTTCTACACATAATTTTAATACCATTTTGCACTATGTTGATATATGATGTTATAAAATCATGCCAGAATAATATATATATATATATATACATTTATTACATTTTAAGATATTTTAATCACGTATGAAGTGGCTGTATTAGCCTTTGGACAGTTAAACCGAATGACTTTTTGACACTTCAAAATCTTTAAAGTACCTTTATATGTAGCAAAATAATTAAAACCTTTTGGAGTCAATAAAAAAGATCTAGTTGATGTCATATCTTTGTTTTTATTATTATTAAGACCTTTGGACAATAAAATGACACGTCACTTTTTCAGTGATACTCACAGAGCCAAAGATCATTGGGATATTGAATGCAAGGGTACCACTTTACTTGAAGGGGTGTGCATAAGACTGACATGACACCTTCATAATCTTGACATGACACGTGTCATTAATATGAAGGAGGTTTTATGCATGTTTATGACAACTGTCATTAAGTGTCATTCGCTCAGTTATGTCATTGCATAACTGTACATACAATTGTCTATAATATATATTCTTTTTTGCTTTTTTTGCACTTTGTCTATCTTGTAAATTTGTATATTATTATTTTATTGTTTTTATTATGTGTCTTGTCTTGTCGGTGTCACTCTGTTGCACTGTGGAGCTTCTGTCACTAAAACAAATTCCTAGTATGTGTAAACAACATACCTGGCAATAAAGCTCTTTCTGATTCTGATTCTGATTCTGATTTTTAATGCAAAGATGACATTGTTTGAGATGTCCGAGTTATGACAACTTAAAATACATAAAATAATACATCATAACCTGTCAGTGTCTTTGTCATGACAACTTGACAACTTTAGCTTTATGGGTTAACATTACATTAAACTGTCATGTGGTTGGTTTTGACATTGGCTGTCATGAGGCCATTATAATAGTGTCATGAATATGTATCTTGAGCTCAACTACAGTGGTACAAATTGAACTTGTCATTAAAATGTCATTAAGTGACAATACTCTGACAAATAATTTTATAACAGCGTCATGACTATTTTTCATTTCATGTTTTTTTTTTTTTTTTAAGTTTCCTCCAACAGAAGGCCAGATAATAGACAAAAAGATGATCGTAAAAAAGATGACACTGTTATAAAATAATCGTAACACTTTATTTTAGGGTCTTTTAACTAGTTGCTTATTACTATTAACATTCATATGGCTAAAATATTGGCTATTTATTAGAACTTATAAAGCACATATTAATGCTTTATTCTGCATGACCATATTCTACATTCCTAATCCTAACCAATACCTAAACTTAACAATTAACTATAATAAGCAGTAAATTAAGAGTTTATTGAGGGAAAAGTCATAGTTAATCATTTATATATGTGTTCCCTATACTGAAGTGTTACCAAAATAATGTAATGTAATGTTAACCCATAAAGCTAAAGTTGTCAAGACAAAAACAATGACAGGTTATGATGTGTTGGTATATGTCAAGTTATCGTAACAAAGACATCTTAAACAATGTCATCTTTGCATTAAAAATGACATAACTGAGCGATTGACACTTAATGACAGTTGTCATAAACATGCATAAAACCTCCTTCATATTAATGACACGTGTCATGTCATGATTATGAAGGTGTCACGTCAGTCTTATGCACACCCCTTAAAGTAAAGTGTTACCAATGCAAGCCTTTTTTTTTATGTATCACCGTTTTTAAGAGAGAATTCTGCTTGCCACTGAACTCTTTTCTGTACAACTCTTAGAAGTGTAATTAGCTGCAGTGTGTACGTGTTGTTGCCTGTATGAACAAAATTACATCACAACTCCCTCGTCCTTCTGTGTCATCTGAATGCATGAGGATGCAGTTATTCTTTTACAGACATCAGCTTGAGAACCAATTAGTCCGAATAGTGCTTCTGAGTGTAAGCCAGAAGTACAGAGCATAATTCATCCCTAATTAGCATGTTCTCTTGTCTTTAATTTTAAAAAATGTAAGAAGTTGAGTTAATTCACTGAATTTGTTCTGAATTTATTTTGGTCTCTCATGCTCATTAGCTCTAACAGGGATAAACTGATTAAAACAGATTCAGAGCTGGATAATTCTCAGCTGGAGGACTCTTTCACAGAGTTGAAATTGTTCATTGAGCCACTTGTTCTTCCTAAATCGGCATTTGCATGCAGTCTCAGAGCCGAATCAGTGGAATGATGCTATAAATTCATTCAGTGAAAGACTGTACTGATTTAAAAATGGATTAGTCACAGTTTGACTGACTAATAGGGCAAAATAGTTGGTATCATCTGCCCAGCCGTTCATTGATGTAGAGACTGTTTTGCAAGACCTTAGCTCTCATCAATCAGCAAATTGTTTGTCAGTCCCACATTCTTTAATGGTAACATTTTAGAAAACTGTTCCAGCATTAATGAATAACTACACAGGAAAAAATGAGTAACACAATAATAACATTCTAGTAACTACTATTAACTAACAAGAAACTCTGATTGATGAATTAGTAAGTATTAGCGCTCAGTTGAATGCAGTAGATCATGGTAACCCACTATTAATGACTGAAGTCATTGCAATCATTTGAGGTTTTTGAAAGATTTTGGATAATAATTCACCTTTGGTAATACTTGAGTCATTACTACCATGATCTTCACTCAAGAATACCATTCCAAATAATTAGTAATTCCTTTAGTAGGAAGTAACACTTGAGTCACTACTATCAAAAACTTTACAAAAACGTTGACTTCAGACTTTACAATGACTTCAGTCATTACTAGTGGGTTACCATGATATTCACTTTAGAATTAATTGTACATTATGCATTATTCAGATTAATTATGAGCCTATAGTTCTTAGTAGTCCTCCAGGACGAATGAAATAAATAGTAGTTATTGATAAGCTGATAATGGACTACATCATTCAACTCTGCGCTATTACGTACCAATTCATTAATCAGAGTTTCTTTTTAGTTAATAGTAGTTATTAGAAAGTTAATATTGCATTACTCGTGTGTTCCTGTGTAGTTGTTCATTAATGACGGAACAGTATTCTCAAGTGTTACCCCTTAAATAGTTGAATTAGAGCTATGGTGAATGAATCAGCACAGAGAATACATGAATGCAAAAAGCATCACATTTCAGCACATTTAATTTTCAAACATTTCCATACAGGTGCTTTCATTGGGTTGTTCTGTATTCAGTGATATGTAGAGGTAGTTTGTGTTGAGCTTTCAGTGATGGGAACTCATCAGTAAATATAGAAAATGAGTCTCTTGAGTGGCGGCTCAATCGGGCGGGTGCTGAAACGGGTGATTTGAAGAGATGATCAACATAAAATAATTATACATGAGGTTATCTGACCTTGATTGTGTTACGTTGCATGGTTTACTCATGGGTATGAAGCATAAAAAATGAAAAGGAATAATAGTGCTAAGATAAATAATGGAGTGTAGGTTTGTGTGTTGGAGGTCATTGTGTCCTTTTAGGATTTGAACAATAGAATCCAGATAAATTATATTCCATTGTTGAGACACAAGCAACCATTGAGACAACAGTGGCTCTTCACACTGTTTTGTCCTTCACAATCTGCAACAATTGAACATTTCTGACCATTTTTGGAAACACTTATTTCGAGTAAGCATCAGACAATGAACTGTTAAATCGTTTAGTTTTGTACTTCATGTTTCGCTATAATTTCAACCGTTCTTGAGAGATTGACTATAGTCTCTGTTTCAGCTGGATTTCTACCACTCAACCTTGGTTTATGTGAGTGTTTTTGTGAAGGGATGGACTGGGACTCTGTGTGCTGGCCTAATACAATCCACTGCCTGCTCTATTATCAACTTCTTATTGATTTTTATTGTATTTCTGAAAACAGCTATTTTTACATTACATTACTTTTTACACAAAGTGGTTGAGGAATATGTAATGCAATATGATCATAGATACCTAAATCTTCCATTATTAATAAACTAGGTATTGGAGATGCATTTGATTGCATTTATTTTTGATTTTACTGAATTTAATAATTCAGACTGCTGAAATTCAGTAAGTGACCATGTTTGACTTGACTAGCAGGTGAGGAAATATGGTTAACGCAATTTCACAAAGTACAACATGTTCCATTTATTCCATTTAACAAATCAGATTTGAGGGACACGTTTTCAGTTTATGTCAAGTTTAGGCTTATAAGCAGGTTTAGGTGTTTCTACATCAGTGTTATTCACCTATCATTCCTCTCCTATTTTAGGGATAAGTTATGGTTAGGGTTAGAGTTAGGGGTAAGGAAAGGGTTAGGACTATGTTTTCAGATAGGATTGTTCCAGGACCAACAAAATATCTTGATACAGGAACATGTCTTACTTGGCAAAATAACGGCAAAAGAGGAAACTTGTGTACAGATACAGAAGCAACAATATTTGGTTGGGACTGCTGGTGGCGAGAAAGAAAGTGCCTAGTGAGCTTCTCGGAAAAAGTTGCTTTTGGACGCAATTTGTTTTAATTGCACACTAGATAAATTAAATGCCTGTTTTAAGTGTTGTGCAGTGCATTCAATGCTGCCCTAGAGAGCATTGTCTGACAGCTGCATCAGGATCTGTCACTTTGGCTTAAATGGTTCCTCTTGATGGTGTCGGAACATTTTATTTCTTTAAATTCTTATTTACTTTGTATCCATATATCTGTGTGTGTTTGTAACCACAGCGTGTTGCCCTTGATTCCGATTTAACCGGTTGCATTACCTGAAAAATGTCTTTTAATGCCTGGAGTCACCAAGGTAAAAACAAAAAACAAAACAAAAAAAAAACAGTTACTGCATCTTGAAATCATTTTAATTCCAGTAAACACTGGGTCTCATTCACTAAGCATGCATACGCACAAATTTGTGCATAAAATCTATATAGGAACCTTTTATACAAACAAATCATGATTCACCAAAAACTTCTAAATTTACGAAAAAAATGTTAAAAAGTTATATTTCATCTTATAAAATGGTTAGTTCCTGCCCTTGATTCTGATTCACAGTTCTGTGTGTCACTACACAACACCCTTAGCAACCACTCTTAGCATCGCAAACTGAATTGAAGCTTACTGTATCATGTAGAACTAGAAGAGTATTTTAAGAAAGAGATCGAGCGAGTTTACCTGCATTCAGATTGAGCATTTTCCTTCAGGTCAGTTTTATGTTCACAGTAAAACATCTGTTTAAATGTCTGATCTATTATCTTGTCCTTTTAACAGTTAAGGAAGTTTTCCCGTGACTGACAGCACTAGTCAAAGCATTTGTCAGTTGCGTCTTGTTCCGTTTTCAAAACAATTCAGTCCTTTCAATGTAAAAGTCTTCGCTAATGACTGATACACTCATAAAGACTTTGCCGCCATCTGATGGCGTAATATTGTAACTTCTGTTGCTGTTCACGGTCAGGGACTATTTTTTTTCTGGCGAAAGAAAGGCCTTTAGTGAAAATTTACTTCATGAAAGTTGCACTGATACAAATTTTTGGCTTTAATATTTGTATCGTGTGGTAACCATTTTATAAAAGCAATAAGGTACGTTGTTAGTGGAGTGTCTGCAATCCCTTCGGCCATGACTTATTCACAATACAGCACAGCCTCTCATACTTTATTGCTTACTTAAAATGACATATTATATTATATTATATTATATTATATTATATTATATTATATTATATTATATTATATTATATTATATTATATTATATTATATTAATTGTATTATATTTTAAAATGAATAAATAATACAATTTAATTGAATTTTAAATATATTTAATCATATACAGTAAAAGCTGGGTTATAGCTTCAGCTGCAAGGTTTCTCTGAATAACACCATTCTACATGTGTCCAGCTGGCTAATGAAATCTGTGTCCCAATTCAGAGGCTCCATCCTTCAAAGGCCATGCAGGTTGGACCGAGCATTGTTAAATTGGACAGTCTAGCCTACGGATGATTGTTCTTGTTGCCTAGCAATTATGACAGCTGCCATTGATGAGTGGCAGTTGTACTGGACTTTTTTTTTAAGTTATATTAAACTGTATGACTCTGAAAACAAAACAGGGTTCACAAACTGTCTAAATATGTTCACTATGGTCAATTTCTGTATATAATAATGAGTATAAACTTTATACAACTTTATATAATCACATATTAGTAAGATATAAGCCAACATTTGAACTGCTTTAAAGTTGATATATATATATATATATATATATATATATATAAAAGGTATATTTGTATAATTAGATATTTAAGTAAGCTGAAACCCAATACTTATGTCCAAACCCGGTTCCAAAAAAGTTGGGACACTGTACAAATTGTGAATAAAAACAGAATGCAATGATGTGGAAGTTTCAAATTTCAATATTTTATTCAGAATACAACATAGATGGCATATCAAATGTTTAAACTGAGAAAATAAGGACTGAGGAGACAAGTTGCTCATGTTTAGGAATAGGAATGTTGTCCCATTCTTGTCTAATACAGGCCTCTAGTTGCTCAACTGTCTTAGGTCTTCTTTGTCGCATCTTCCTCTTTATGATGCGCCAAATGTTTTCTATGGGTGAAAGATCTGAACTGCAGGCTGGCCATTTCAGTACCTGGATCCTTCTTCTACGCAGCCATGATCAAGTTTAGATATTACGTTTTTTTTGACCTATAGAGTTTTAGCCGGCAACGGCGAATGGAACGGTGGATTGTGTTCACCGACAATGTTTTCTGGAAGTATTCCTGAGCCCATGTTGTGATTTCCATTACAGTAGCATTCCTGTATGTGATGCAGTGCCGTCTAAGGGCCTGAAGATCACGGGCATCCAGTATGGTTTTCCAGCCTTGACCCTTGCGCACAGAGATTGTTCCAGAGTTGTACTCCTTTCTGATATTGCTCCACTATTTTTTACCACAGCATTGGGGGAATTGGCGATCCTCTGCCCATCTTGACTTCTGAGAGACACTGCCACTCTGAGAGGCTCTTTTTATACCCAATCATGTTGCCAATTGACCTAGTAAGTCGCAAATTGGTCCTCCAGCTGTTCCTTATATGTACATCTAACTTTTCCAGCCTCTTATTGCTACCTGTCCCAACTTTTTTTTGGATTGTGTAGCTCTCATGAAATCCAAAATGAGCCAATATTTGGCATGACATTTCAAAATGTCTCACTTTCAACATTTGATATGTTATTTATATTCTATTGTGAATAAAATATAAGTTTATGAGATTTGTAAATTATTGCATTCCTTTTTTATTCACAACTTTTTTGGAATTGGGTTTGTAAGTGTAATTCTGCAATTTCTCAAAAAAAAAAAAAAAATCCTGTCATCACCAGCACACAATGAATTCTGGGGTAGGTAAGTCCCCTCAGGATTCATCTGTTGTATCCTTCATTGCACGGGAAACAAAAGATACATTTGGAGTCTGCATTTGAAATATCCTTAGAATTTAGACAGTCTTCATCAGCCTTTGAAGGATGCAGCCTTTGAATTGGGACGCAGCTTTAGAATACTCCAAATTCACTAACATTAGAACGAGATTAAGGGACTGTTTACATGACAACATTTTCAACTAAAAACAGAAAACGTTTTATGTGTTTTTGCTGTCCATTTACACAACAAAGGTTTTTTTGGGCATGAAAACACAAGTTTTTGAAAACGGGGTTCAAATTATGTACGCTAAGAACAAATTCATATGCGTACACACGTGTTGTATGTACAAAGGCAAAATAATTCACGCAATTATTAGTGAATGAGACCCATTTACTTTTAGCGGTACAGGTTGAAAAAATTAACTTTGACTAGATTGTGGTATGTTGCTTTTTTTCCTGATGAAATGATGCAGGCTGGATCCCCACTGAGAGCCTATTGAAAAGCTCAGAGTGGGAAAAATTACTTTTTCATTTTTGTTTTCTATGTTTATGGATGTTTGCTTTCACAACACGTTAATATTTGTGTGTGTGGCGAGGGGTTTATCCACAAGTTCATGTGTATAGTAAAGTAAAGATGATGTGTTTGCTATGGCCAAGGTAGACATTTAATTGACACAGGCCAGAGTAATTTATTATGACTAATAAGACTAATGCTTTATAGTTATCAGACTAATTTATTCTTAAGCTATAACAATAGTTTATGGAAATCAAGGCATGTTCTGGAGTTCACTGTCCATGAGGCCACCTGCTCCAGCTGATGAATTGGTGCTTGTAAATTCTGTCAGTAAAGAGTTTATGCATCTAGGGGAGAAATGTTCCTGAATTTATTGCAAAAGAGCTTTGGGCACATTAGAAAGCACAAATCCACATGTTACATGAGTTTGAATTTAGTTACATGTGTTTTGATTTTAGTTTGAAAAGCTTTAGAGGTTCTGTCATACAAGACAGAACCCTTCACACTAGATTTAAGGTCACCTCAAGAGGTTAAAAACCTCAAATTGTTCACAAATGACTGAGCAACTACAGTAGCATATTTATAAAGACTTTTGCTGCCATGTGACTTGACACACTCTGTTCTCTATAAAAGCTGACCCTTTTAGCAGACATTTGTTTATTGATATTAATAAACTTTATTATTATTGATGTAGTGTTTCTCTTTATAATAACTGCTTTTGTGGCTTTTGGCACAACACAGCACCAAATTAAAAATTGAAATATGACATGGGAAGCAAAACCGTTGCTATAATATATATATAGTATTATTAATTCCATTTAGCATTATTTTTTCCTGCAGAACAAACCTTAAAACCCATTTTCGGGTCGTGACCCACCAGTTGAGAATCAGTGATCTAATGGACCCTCATTTCACATTCATCTAATCCTAGTAAATGTCCACTTAAGTGGAAGGGAACATTATTTGTGCAGTTAAGTGCATTCAAAAGCACAATATTAATATGTAGAGCCAGACATCCTTTTTTGTGCAAATTGTTCCTTTTAATGATGTTTCATTAACAAAGTTCGGGAGGAGCACGTTCAAATAGTCAACTCAATTAGCGTGACAAGAGGTATATATACAGCAGACTTACCTTGTTGTTGTTTCAAATTCTGATTTTATTTCTTCTGTAGACAACAAAAATTGGGCAGGATGTTAATTTTTCACCTTTCCAAACCATGAAAGTTAATGGTGTCTTGGGGCCGTCAATGAACAAAATCATCTTAAAAGTTAAAGGGTTAGTTCTAGGGATGGGACAATTAATCGTTGAATCGCAAATCGATAAATGATTCTCATTCAGTTCTGTGATTTTTCTGAATACATCACAATTCTCCCTCCAATCGAGTCTGAGCTTAGATGGCACTCTGTGCTTTAGAAACAGTCATACTTGAACTTGATGCACACAGCACTTGAAACTTTTATAAAATAATCATTCATAAAGTTCGAAAAGGTTGAAGCGAATTGCTATTTACATTGATCTTGCGTCACAAAAGCATTCTGAGGTGCAAGTACATAGCCAAACGCACGAGCGTTCTTCTTCGTCAGCATTTGAGCGTGCAGTTAAAAACTAGCCTAGAGCGCCATCTGCTGTTAAAAACTAAGCTCAAAATCGATTCAAGAGAGAATGATGTTTTATTAACAAAGTTCAGGAGGAGCACGTTCAGATAATCAACTCAATTAGCATGACAAGAGGTGTATCTCAGAATCGATCCATGAATCGAGATGAATCGATTTATTGTCCCAGCCCTAGTTAGTTCACCCCAAAATGAAAATTCTGTCTTTAATTACTCACCTTCATATCGTTCCGAACCCGTAAGACCTTCGTTCATTCTCAGAACACAAATTAAGATTTTTGATGAAATTTGAGAGCTTTCTGACTCCTCCATAGACAGCAATTTAACCACAACATTCAAGGTCCAGAAAAGTAGTAAAGACATCATTAAAATAGTCCACGTGACTACAGTGACGAGAATATATTTTGTGCGCAAAAACAAAACAAAAATAAAGACTTTATTCAACAATATCTTCTGTATCATTCTCATACGTTGTTTACGTTCAACGCTTCCAGGTTCTACATCAGAGCGTCAGCTCAATACTGATGCAGGAGCCGCCAATAACGAGTCGCCATTTTGACGTAGAACCTGGAAGCGCGGAATGTAAACAGCGTAGGAGAATGACACAGGTGAACTAATCCTTTTAGGATACATAATATGCCAATATTAAAGATATGCATGCTCATTTTCCTGATTTATATTACCCTTTCCATCATAGGTTACTTAGAGTTAATCTTTAAAAACACTGGTAAATGTAATCATTAACAAATCTCAAATATCTATTTTTCATGCTGTACATTATAATGTTGTGATGCCTAAATTCACTGGTAGTTTTATTTTTATTTATTTAGATAAAAAACATTATTCACTTAAAACCTCACTTAAAGTTATGATATGGCTTTATAAGATGTGTATATATAGCCAGGGGTGCAAATAACTTTTTTGATCTGGTTCTCAATGGGGCACCTGGAGATGTTGCTCGGTACTCACACTTTACGTGACACACTTATCGTAAAAGCTGTCCTCATCACTTTCCTCCTGACTGCTCTCCTCACTATCTTCTTTTCTCTTGAACGTGGTAGATGATGATAATGATTTTTATTTTATTTTATAAACATTAAAGGTGATAAAGAGGATCTTTTCATCGACTGAGAAACCAAAGACTGTTACTGAGTTTTTGAAATGAGCGTAAGAACAGCCCCCCTCCTTCACAGCTCATTTAGAGGGAACGCCTCCCAAAACTCGCGCACGAGTATTGGAACTCGAGTGTTTACCACCGGCATTCGCTGTGTCGGGTTAGTGGATTCATTATGTCGGACTCATCGCAGGTAACTCATAATCTGCAGTTGTTACTCCCGTCTCCTGACAAAAACATTGCATGCGGCGCCTGTGGAGTGTGGAAAGTTACTGGAGCGCGCAGCCGCGCTCATCTCTCACAACGAACGTCATGGCAGTGACAGACAAGCCGGAGGGTCAGTCGGCTGATTGGCTGATGTTTTTAAGGCCCTACCTCGTGTACAGATGATGTATATTAATATTATTCCTTTCAGTGCACCTAATAAATAGTCTTTTATCAGTTAGTAAAGACAGTTTCAAGTAATATTGCAAAAATTTATAAAACAAAACATCCTCTTTAGCACCTTTAATGACACAGACAACAGCAAGAACATTAGGCTTCTGTCACTTTAAGAAGGAAAGCACGGACTGAATAACTGACACACATCCGGTTTCTTTCTCAACTGTTCACTTATGACGTAACCGAGAGAATACTTGCCGAGACAGGTTTTCACATACTTTTGTGTGTATGTGTCCGTTCAAGCGCATGTAAACAAGAAAGGGGAATTAATTCGTTGTTTGAGTGTTGTCTGACTGTCTCTCTCTCTCTCTGCATGCGCATTTCGGGGGTGCAAGGCTGTGCGCACATAACAGCTTGTGAGTCCCGATTTTCACCTCTTTCACTTTTAAAATCATATGAATGAGTTAAATAGTGAGACAAAACACGTCCAAATGATAAACTTTCACTCTATGATGGTTAAATTTAGCAGTTAATCTGCGAATCACATGCGTGCCGAACCGTTGGACCTTATCCTTACGGATCACGGATTAACTGCGATCCGTTGCACACCTAATAATTAAAGAACACACTTACCATCATAATTGCGATCTTAACAGAGATGGAGAAAAATCCCACTCCAGTAAATAAATGTGAACCTGTGAACGGTCCTCAAAAATTGTTGGTACTCAAAAGCGCTTCCCTCCATGCTTTCTGGTGCGCATCGTTTATTTTTTACCACGCATGCGTACCTGCGTACCACTTATGTGCACCCCTGTATATACTGTTTAATTTATATTGACAGCCTCTGGTCATGTTTCACTTTCATTGTATAGAAAAGAGTCAAGTCAAGTCAAGTCAAATTTATTTATATAGCGCTTTTACAATTGGTAATTGTTTCAAAGCAGCTTTACATATTAGAAGCACAGAAAAAAAGGGAAGTGGTTAAAACTGTACAAACAAGCGTGGTAATATGTAACATATACAAGATGGTGCTACATTAAGCCAATGTCGGCTGACTCCCAGGGGTGGAAAAAACCCCCTAGGAGAAAAACCCAGCGTGCTAGCACTGGGAAAAAAGTCCTAGGAGGGAAAAAAACCCTTGGAAGATATATATATGTAAATGTATATGGATATCAAAATCTGAATTGTACATTTTTATTATAGAGATTAAAAATCGATTATATATAAATATATGTAAGCGGATACGGGGATTAAAAATCTGAATTATAGATGCAGCCAGAATTGGATCTTTAGGCCCATTGTCTCCTGGGCTACGTTGTAGTCAGGTCCAGACGCAGGTTCTCCATCTGATCTGGATACGGCCTGGATCCAGCACCCGGCAAACCTCAGGATAAGCAGAGAGACAGATATTAGCGTAGATGCCATTCTAGAGCAGTGTGAACATTCTGCTGAACTTCTCTATTCTGTTCTACAGAAGAAAGAAAGTCATACAGGTTTGGAACAGCATGAGTAAATGATGACAGAATGTTCGTTTTTGGGTGAACTGTCCCTTTAAACATATGTAACATAATAAATGAATAATAAAAAAAGCATGGGGAGAAAATGCTAAAGCCGCTTAGAGATAAATGCGTGTTGTTTGGGAGAAAATGGAGAGACATAATAAAGAGAGTACAGGCTGTAATAAAGCATCAAATGGAGGGACCATCAATCTGCTCCAGCAGTGCTGGCACGTGGGAGCTTTCCCTGGCCCTGCTCCGATTCTGGCAGTGCATCACCTGCTCACTCCCAAGGACAAAAGCTTCTCGCCTGCACAGGGAGAGGGAGTACTGCTCCACTGGACACCATCCTGTACCTGCTGAGAAGGAGGCTTTTGCCTCACCTAGTGTCCATTATTTGTAATTACATCCATACATCCAGATCAAGAGGACAGTGTGCAAATGAGGGTGTGGATTCAGTCCAGCTGGCATATACTGACTTTGTTGGGCAGTGAGCGGTAGAAGGTCCATGTATTGTACTGCAAACATGACCGTGGCTGGCATTTAAAAAATAAAAAAACAAAAAAGAACCATTGCATTGTGTCGCGCCATGCCCTTGTTTTCGTTACGGCAAATTTATTTAATCAGTCTGAATAATTGGGCAACATGCAGATAGATGTTTTCATTTACTTGTTTGGTTAAGGTTCAGCTCTCTGGAGACTGGTGGTGTTTCTTCACCTGGACATTGATTGCATTATCTATTACTTCACACAGTGAGCAGAAAGGATGGAAAACCATTATGAAAGTAAATCAAATTGATTCACCTGTTGCTTTCAATTAATATGAAGGAAGAGATCACTTGTTAACTGATTGTTGGATCGATGCTGCATTGAAAGCATACCTTTGGTTTTTGTTTGGGAGATGCTCGCTTATACAATCGGCCCTGGTGAAAAGAAAAGAAGAGGCATCTGTGGTAAGAGTACTCTGTACACAAACACCTAATAAAGAAATGACCTTAAAAAAACCTGTGTGGTTGCTGTTTGTCAGTAAACCTCTACTTGCAGCTCTCAGAAGGTAACACTGCTTGATATAATGCAACTATATGAAGCAGGTTTCTTTGAGGTAAGTACCATCCTTGTAAACACTTATTTTATTCCTTTCAGTCTTGTTGATTTATCTGTTTTATTATATGATATTATGCAGTTCTGTGCCTCTTTGCCATTTTTCATTATTATTGTTGAATTTGCCCTCCGTACTCTGTGTTCTTTTCCCTTTTTAGAGAGGGAGGAGTGGATTGTTTCCCATAAAGAATATTTTCCAGCGTTCTTACTCCCATTCAATACCAGGAGACATTTTCATCCCTCCCTTTTCAAGACAAGATAACAAGACGTCAAGATAACAGGATGTCAAGATAAGTCCAAAAAGTAAAAAAGCTCCATTTGTGCCATTTTTCACAGCAATCAATTTTGCAAATGGAATTATATAAAGCCATTTGCAAAAGTTAACTCAATGTACAACTTTATGTATATTGTGTATTTATAAATTGTATAATTTACCACATTTTCATAATCAGTTCAAGGATATGGTCAAAGTCTCACACATTTTTAGATATTCCAGTCTAAGATGTTGATTTGGTTGTTGCTAAAATGGACGAACAAGTAAAGTTCAGTCTTTGTTTTTTCATTTATTTCATTTTTATAGAGAAGTAGCAGGTGTATGAATATTGAATCAGGAGAATTATTCCTTTGGTATTCACTCCTGAAGAGGAGATATGTTATCTTAAAATGTTTTGCTCTTGTCTTGACATTTTAATCGTTCTCATATGGTTTTGTTTTGCAGTTCTTCATTTTTCACTTAAAATTGCAGGTAGCTTCCTCTTCATCGCCTCCTTGACAATCCAACATACTGGAACATTTTTCTTCACCCCGCACACCCTTTTAGTTTTAACGTATGCGTTTTAGACAAATCCACAGCAGCCGTAATGCTATTTCCAGCCCGGATCCTTCGATAAAGAGATATAGCGCAACAATCCTGCAACATTGTCTTGAGAAAGCAATTCCTCAGGACGTCACAACAATTCCTAGCCTCATTTTTCAGAGAGAGAGGGAATAGAGGGAGGGTGGGGGGGTAGAGATGATGGCTCCTGAGGTGATGGTACGCATCATAACCCCTCCCCTTTATCTACTCCAAAAAGATGTATGCACAAATCTATCCATTTGTATGTTGCTGCAGAGAGTTGTGGGTAGAATATGAATGGATTAAGCAGAGTCTTTCATTATCTTTTAGTCTCGATTCATCTTCTTCCTTCGAGAAATGAAAAAGTTTCTGTTCTTTTGCAGCCAGTCAAAGTTTTAACAGGAACTCTGATTGGGAATGGCAATGACAGGCAGGGAGAGACTTGATGAAACTGTAACGTTTCGGCCTAATGGGAAACATTTGGTATTTTCTGATTTATCATTTTTTTCTGTGTTTTTAACATCCTTTAATGCTGAAATAGTTAACTAAGATGTCTGGATATTGTACAGAGGTCCATGATCTGCAGTTCAGTGTTTTTCTGTGAGCATTTGGCCTCACTGTCTTTCATAACAGGAAGTGTCACGTTCCCTTGACGAGCGTCTAAGACATGTTAATATAACAGGGCCAAAGGAGTGCTCAAAGAAGCATGGCTGTATTCCCATACCAAATATAAATGTGTCTTTGTTTTTGAACGTTTTGGCATGAAACTCCCTTGATTGTTGGTCAAAGGATATTTGTTTGTGCTCTGTGTGGGGTTCGTGGATCTTTGGACACTGTTTAGTTGTACTTGCCCCCATGACTCAATAGCCCATGTCATGCTTCATGGTACGTATGGGAAATAACAAATAAGTAAAGTAAACTAATATCCAGGTACAAACTTAAAATGCTAAAAATTCATGTAAATCGTTACAAGAATTTGAGTTTGAGCTCCTTGCTGGGATGTTTGTGGGTTGTCCTTGATAAAATACTACTTGTCTGGCACATAAATTATAATGTATTTGTTATATATACCATTGTTGGTTATTTTAGCTATTTATTATATTCTGAATAACTTCTTACCATGTGAAATTTTGGAGCCACTGTGACTCAGATGTTCAGATCAGTTCTCGCGATTACCTGTGGTCTTTTTTGGACAGTGTGTCAGACTGTTACTGAGATTTTAATAAATATTCTGTCTTTTTTTTTTAGCACAGACTGTCTGGACATGACAAGTGACTGAAATACAGTGATTCTGTCAGACACTGCCCATGGTCAAAGGAATATTTTCATCATGGGAAAAAAAAATCTTTTATAAAAAAGTTTCTGGTAGAACTTTAAGTCAGAGAGAGTTTTGCTGAGCATGATAAAATCAAAAAAAAAAGAGAATGCTGTTGTAGCTGTTGTGTCGTTGTCATTCAAGTCAGTCGGTGTGCTGCAGTTTCGAAAGGAAAAATCCAGAAACACAGATGCCAATTTAACCCACATGGTTGCAAAAAAAAAAAAATAAAGACTTCACTGTAGATGCTGTTGTAAAAGTTTAGTGAATTTGTTGTTATAAAGAAAATGACCTTGAAAGTCCAGCATCATTTCAAATCATCCTACAAATTTGAGATTTTCTTTATCAAAATCATGAAACTTTGAGGTTTTAACAACTGGGCATCAAGTGCAGGGTTAACACTTGAAATAGTTAACCCTGGGTCATTCTAAACCCCAGGTAAACGGAATCCTGGGTTATCTTTATTCACGTTTCACACTGCTCATATACCCGTGGTTAACAGTTAATGCTGTGTTTTCATAAGCTGTCGTTTCACATTGCACATTCCATTCGCGGTGTCATTAGTGTTACTGATGGACAAACCCAGCTCTTGACCTGTTTACATAAGGCTCTAGCTCTATTTAAGGCTCTAGCATTGCGTGTCCTCATATTACACATAACTGTTTCTGAGTGAACTTTTTGAACTATAAAGGTAAGAATGAAACGGTCTCTTTTTCACTCCAGCTGTTGCGTTTTCCATCGCCGTTTGACATTTTTCCTATCATATGCAGAAATTATATATTTAATGAATTTAGTGAATTTAAGGCACGTGATTGGTTGCCGGTTGCTAAGCATCTAGTTATAACATTCTAACACCACATCTTTTTCACACTGTACAAGTTTGGCACCAATGCGGGGTTAACACCGCAAAGGGTTTTCATAACCCCTGGTAAAAAGCGGTGCTAACCCCGCATTTAAATTACAAGTTTGAAACGCTTCTTTACCCAGGGTTAAAAGCGGTGTTTAGAACGAAGATAACCTTGGGTTATGTGCAGTGTGAAAAGTCCTGATTTGTTCAGTTTTTCTAGTTTTGTTCATAGTTTTTCAAGATGATTGTATATCATGCAACCAATTCATATGTCAATTTCGTATCACTATATCCTAAGTTCCTTAGGTATTCTGAAACTTTGATTTGATTGACTAACTATTGAAGATTGTTTCCTTATAGCTTTTTAAAATCTCTTTTATTTGTTTATTTTTTTAGCTACACTGACTATGCATGGTTATAGTTGCATTTTATTGTTTGCATATAGGATTTTACCTCCTCCCATCCAAAACCCAATCATAACAGACCTGTGACCCATATGTCACAACACACCAGCTGATAGTCATTGATCTAGAGCACAGTCTATAAAGTTAAGATTGATGACCAATCATAAACCCTGTCTAAGCAGTTTTTCTCTTATTAAAAAAAAAAAATTAAGCATGACATATTAAAAGCACAGCAAGCTCCCTCTGGAACAATGCACATCCCATTATTCTATAGTCTAATACTGTTTCCATTATGTGAGTTAATGTGAAATCTACCACCCTATTAAACTACCATCCATTATCTTTCCAAACATAAAGTTTGAAATCAGTGAAAAATGAAGAAATGCAATGCAAAGGTGCTGAGACTATTACTTGAGCATCAATGCGAGCATGTCAGGTTCATGCGAGCGTCAAAGAAGAAACCCCCCTATAAATCTATTGGTGGTGGACTCCAATGCTCTGCTCACGAGGCTGCAGTTCTATTTGGGAAGTTGGCAGCTCGAGGCAGAGGGGCTTTACTCTCGCGACTCTGGAATTATGAACAGCGCTGGTCCGAGCATCTCGTTTTGAACATTATTCCCACTTATCTGAGACCATGGAGTTCGGAACCCGCATTTTCATCGCATTCCTCGTTTCCCAGGTAGGCGCGAGAGGTTTCATTCGGTTGTGTTCAGGAATATCGCTTGAGCGGCTTTTTTTTTTTTTTTTGCATTACTTTAGTGTAGGAAAAATAGTGAAATTATTTTGTGAGCGTATTGCACTTAAAACTCGCTGAGCAGGAGTTGAACTGAGATAATAGTTATAGCTGAATGCCACGACAAAAAGAATAGTAATGAAACGTTATTATTTAGCCTATTTTATTTATTTATCACAGTAGTGATGTCTCTAATGCATTGAACGTTGACGTTAGACGTTTAGTCAAGTCCGTTCGTGTGAATTAGTCTAATGCACTGGGTTGAGATGGGTGCAAATCACGAGCAAACTCAGTCTCAGATCGCATCTATATTCCGCTCAGCTCTGAAGTTGAGCGCTCCTTTGGCTCCCTTCATCAGGAGACATTCACACGACGGGCTGACTCACGGAGCCCTTCTCCATTCACTAAAGACAGCAAAGTCAGTAAATAAGCGAACAAATAAACGATTCAACCCCTATCTAGTGATTTGAAATCGGTAAAACTAGCCTAAATAAACCATTAACGAACAAATCAGCTATTAAGATAATACATTTTCCGTTTACTTCTGAGAGAATTCAAAGAAGCAAGATCAACGAATTGTAATCAAACAAATGAAACAAGCGATTAACCACCGTTTTATTCACTTCAAACGAGACTGATAAATGAATACAATAAGTGATCGACTGCGTCCCTATTTAATCGAATAGCTGAAAGGAAATTGATAAACGAACTAAACCGACTATTAAAATGAGCTATTAACCTTTAAGGAGAAGCGCACGTTCACTTCAGACAACTGGAATCAAATGGAGCGTGTAAAGAAGTCAGTCGATTCAGTTTAAGATGCAGGTATCCGTCTTTTGATTTTGAAACAGCTGGTTTCTAGCCTGTCTAAGATGGTCATTTGCTGGATCAAGCTGATTGTCCATCTTGGATCTGCAACAAAACTACAGCTACAAGTGGCCAATTTGGCTATTGGGACATTTGTAGCTGGTTAACCACCTGCTTGCACCAACTAATAACCAGCTAGAAGCCAGCTACCATCTTCAGCTACCAACCGCTTTTACAAACTCTCCTTTTGGTTCCAGTTATTTTGAGATTTTCTTTCCTAAATCAAAGCGATTTAGAACCGCTGGTCACCTGAGGTTCTTAATAGTTAATATTGTCTTGTTCTTTGCATTACAGCAGTCAGTGGCATAGCCAGTTGGACATTGTTATGGCCACTTGCATTTAAAATGCTGATGGCTCATTTGTAAGCTACTGCTTAACTATTAATTCCTTGTACAGGATAATAAACAACAGGTGTCGTGGTTGTTGATGGTTTTTCCTCTCACAGATTAAATGCCATTATTTGCCCAGAAAATGATTTATAATGCTCTGTCAATGTATGGTCCTTAAATGTGACCGCTGTGGCCATTTGAAGATATCATGCATTTGATAGACGTTTTTTTTGTTTTAGTTAAACGTTTTATTATGGACGTAAGGTAATTTATAACTTAACATGCCCTCAGCATGTGATACATGCATTATTCACAATATTGAATTTAAATACATCTTTACTGTTGTGTATCACACGGAAAGCTCCAGGCTTTGTTTGGAGGTTAAAAAAAGACACTTTATTCTTAAGAACTTCAAGAAAGCTATCATTTTGTACTTATTATTTATACTTATTAGGCATTAGTCACATTTCAGCTCTTCTTTGATGCTTCACTGGGCTTGTACATTTATAGCTGTGAATCATCTCAGTGATCTGAATCTTCAGGGAGTCTGCACAGATTACAGCACGATTTTTTTTTTTTTTTTTAACAATTCATTGTAAGCAAGATGTTGTCTATGTTTGGCTTTAAAGCTTCATACAATGCTCTCTACATGGTTGTCTTGCCCTCACCTTCTACCTGGCCAGAGGTGCAAAATCCCTTTTTTCCTCTCTTGCTCCGTGTGTGATCAAGTGAGAAGGATCTTATTTATAGTCGCACAGGTAGGGCGCCAAGTTTCCCTTGCGTATCGGAGCCTGTGAATTTCCCCCTCTATAAATCCCTGTTTCCAAAATGAAACGTTAAGCAGTCGCGAGCCGCTGCAATGATTCAGAATAAGCACGGCATACCCGTGAGGTAGAGACATTTATCTTTTGCTCTCTCTCCCCCATTGCTTTTATGTTTTATTTTATTTACTTATCTATTTACCCAGTTTCCCCAGCACGGCTTTAGGAAATGGGAAAAAGGGAGAGAGAAATGGAAGGGAAAATAATTTCCCTCACTTTGCAAGACCCCTAAGTGGCAAGAATTCTTTGGGACAAAACATGCTGTCCAATATCTCAGGTAATAGATAAGTTAGTGTGGCCATTTAAAGTTTCAAGAGGATGTTGTTTGCTCAAGGATGCTCATACTTGCTTTAAATCTTGTATAGGCCACACTTAACGCTTTTCAATTTCCATTTGCATCCCTTTCCCCTTTGACGACCTTGTGGTGTGACACGGACGGTGTGCGTTTGATGACTTAGCCGACACTTATGTGTTACTCCGGTGATTCATCAGTCTTAATGAGAGAAAGAGGCGCTGCTTTAGGCTGGTGTCATTTCTATTTATTGCAAGGGTAACAGGTGCACATCGCTTCAGCCAGGGCATAACGCACAAACACACACACACACAATCACACTTTCCCTTTAGTCGCAAAGCCTAAAGGCAGTCATGCAGAAGCGCTGGCTTCAGCTGTGTCCACTCTCTGTGTCTAGTGTGCTCATCACCAGCTACGGAGTGTGTATATATATATATATATATATATAGCGTCCTCAGCGAATGGCGAGGTGAAGTAGCAACCCTGTTGCTTGATATTTTTACTTCATATTTGCGATTCCGATTAATGATGTCAAAATGCAAAGCATCTTAAATATTTAAGAGTTTTCCATTTACTCTGTTTAGATCCTTTACTTTACATTAGCAGTACTATAAATGCATTATGTTGCAGTTCCATTGGTTTTGTGGTTTCCTCGCCAAGGAGGTAAATAAATTAGGTAGGGATGGTCGGGAATGCTGTTACAGCACATTTGATTCAAAAAGATCAACCCTGCTCTCAAAATATTTTGCAACAATTTGGCTTTCTTCATTAAAGCAGAACTCAGTAAGATTTGCGAAGCTCCCCCTACAGGTTCCTTCGGTGAATCACTAGATATTGATGAATAAAGTCATTATTTTGTTTTTTTTTTGGGTTCACGAGCCGCAGGGTTTAATTTGGATTTGTCTATGGAAGTTTTCGACTCTTATTGTTCAAGTTCCCAATCACTGCTATTATTTGACTGACAGACGGCAGCGGTTGCAGTTGAAAATCATAATTTGCGTTCGATTGAAGAAAAAAAGTCCTCTACATCTTGGATGCCCTGGGGGTAAGCAGATAAACATCAAATTTTCATTTTTGGGTGAACTATCCCTTTAAGGTTGAACCTATGGAAGCCCGTTTCCGCCACAGTTGAGTAAAAAAATATAATTCTGTAAGTCATAATAATGAGAAACTTTCTCATAATAATGACTTAGTTTCTCATAATAATGAGAAACTTTCTCATAAATATGACTTAGTATCTCATAATAATGAGAAACTTTCTCGTAATAATGACTTAGTTTCTAATAATAATGAGAATATTTCTCGTAATTATGAGTTATTTTCTCGTAATAATGACTTAACATCTCATAATAACGAGAAAGTTTCTCATAATAATGACTTAGTTTCTCATAATAACGAGAAACTTTCTTGTAATAATGAGAAACTTCGACGCATGCACAAAGCAGCGGAGCAGTGACACGCTAGCGACATCCGCTGGTCAAATGCGAGAACTCCGCATCCATGGCACGTTCAAAAGTGTAATCTATATATCATTAAATAAATAACATTATTGATAAATTATCAGTAGCCAAAAGAGACGGGATAGTCTTCTTTTGTAACATTCATTTGTATGTTTGTGTATGAACAAGCAGAAACACAGTTTCTGTGTCATTATTAAGTCATTATTATGAGAAACTTTCTCAATATAATGAGATGCAAAGTCATAATTATGAGAAACTTTCTCATTATTATGACTTACAGAATTATATTTTTTTACTCAACTGTGGCGGAAACTGTTTTAGTTGTTTTAAATATGTTTTTAGTAGCTTTCTAGGCATTGAAAGTGTTAATGGTCATGCTGGCAATGTAGGCCTCATTGAGCCATCAGATTTTATGAAAAATATCTTAATTTGTGTTCCGAAGATGAACAAAGGTCTTACGGGTGTGGAACGACATGAGGGTGAGTAATTAATGACAGATTTTTTAACATATAAAAATTAAAGCTAATTCAAAATATTAATGAATACTATTGTAGTATTCAAATAATACTAAAATAACACCAGGATGCAACAATATAAGAATTCTGATTGACACCAATAAGCTGGTGTTATGGTGGTTGATAACCAATAAATAGCAATATTAAAATCTGTACAGTTTTCTCTAAATAAATAATACAGAAAAATACTAAAATTATGTATTAATTAAATAATAAGCTGAAAAAAAAAAATTAAATGTTAAAATGGAACTTGGATATCAAAACATTATAATGTAAAGAATGAAAAATGTTATTATTTGGCTTACAAAATGGTGTTGTATTCACCAGCAGGGGTTAACAGCCAATACTAACTTGACCCCTGGTCCTCGCAATGCCCTGATTCTGAAGCACAGAGAGAATTTGGGAGGTCTGGTTTCTCTTTAACCTTGCAGAGGGACTGTACTGTGACTTGTACTTTAATCTCTGAATTGCGCCATTAGGAGGAAGCTTGTGTTACCAGAGTGAGAAATCTTGATTAATTCGCACACTAGCTATTGAGCACAATACGCTAAATGAAGGTCTGGTAATGATGGAGATAATGAGAGCACCCAGTCATTAGCACTGCAGTGGATCTGAATGGATCGCTCCCTGTGTCGACCCTCCTTTGTACTCGCTACCCAGCCTCTACCAAGGTCACTGCTTTTGCTGCATAGGTTAGGTTTGATTTTTGTCTTAATTGTGCAACTCCTTCATGGCAGATATGTTGTGCGTGCATGTGGGTTATAGTTGATGGTGAAGAATGGGTGATTACAGAACGCTCCTGGTGGGGATGTTGCACTTGTCTACAGTCTCAGAGATCAAGACCCACTGACCTACAGCATCTCTCTTGGCTCCCGAAGTGGGAGAACAGTGTATGTTGGAGATGTATTGTTAAGGCACAAATTTGTGCGTTTGGCTTATAGTGCGCTCTGGAGTAGGCGCTAAGTCAAAAGGCTTGGGTAATGGAAAGAGATATCAAAGCAGAACGATTTGTTTAGCTTTTTGGGCATTAAGCAGCAGGAAGAGACAGGTCAAGAATTATTTGTTTGTAATGGTAAAAACTTTTTAGACTATAAATTCACTAACTACTTAGGCTGTAAATGCTTTGAAGATGCTCATAGATAAATACACACAATCATTTTGAACCCATTTCCTTTCCTTTCCTTTCCTTTCCTTTCCTTTCCTTTCCTTTCCTTTCCTTTCCTTTCCTTTCCTTTCCTTTCCTTTCCTTTCCTTTCCTTTCCTTTCCTTTCCTTTCCCCTTTTTAACATATAACTGTAACATTGTCGTTTTTATGTGAGCATAATCTTTCTCAGATAGCTTGTGTCTTCAAATTCACCACCTCTCTGGCCATTTTCTAGCATTTCAAACATCTCTGCAATCAAATATGGCACTGTTACATGTCACATGTCAGGTTTGATGTATCATTGATATCAGATGTCCATCAAATATCATGTACATAATCAAATATTACCTTGTACTGCCATATTTCCTTTGATAGCTACAGTGGAAGGTGACTTTTTAGTGACCATCGATTAGATTTTCTATATTTTTATTTTATTATGCTTTTTATTTTATTATGATTTTGGGGCTTGAGCACACCTTTCCCTGTTTACTTGAAATTTATGGCATTTTAAGTGCCCAGGATATTCTTTTAAAGTCTCGCTTTGTGTTTTTTTGTCAACAGAATAAAATTAATAGATTTTATAACTGCATGAGTGCGAGTAAATGATGACAGAAATTAATTTTTTTGGCTGAACTATCCCTTTTTGAGATGTAAGCAAAGATGAAGATAAAAGATAATATGTCCCAGAGCTGCTCACTCATTTCAACCAAGACCATATCAGCAATTCCAACTCATTATATGAATGTAACTGATTTGGAGACATTGACAGTCTGGGGAAAATTAAAGCTCACTTGTGTTCAAGTTTGCTCCGTTTTTGAGTTGCATTAGAGTTCCCACGCGTTGATTTTGCAGAATGAGATCTCACATTGTCAGTCCTCTCATTTCACAAGGTTCTATCCATCCCAAGTGCACTTCTTTCCCTCTTTCCCTGTTTATCTTCTCTCTGTTTGCATAGATCATCCCACCGTCAGGCAGATAATTGTGAGGAGAGCCTCAAAAGCCTGGATCTTCTAATCCACTTTTCAAACACCGTGTGGCATGCCAGGCCTGCAAAATGTCCCTGGACCGCCTCTTCCCTCAGAGAGAAGTGGAAATTTTATATAATATTCCTGTATTTGCATATTGATTCATAGGCAATTACTGCTGGAATCTTTTCTTTCAGAATATCTAAAACCACCCAGACGGCCTAGTCTGCATTAGCCAATCCAAATATAATTGCAATGACTCATGCCGTAAACATGGATGGCTCTATCTGTGACACTGGATCTCACTAGTTGGAAGCAGAAATTAATTGAATGGTATCCATGTGGCGTTTGTCTAACTATATGTGTTTGTTGTGCACGGTGTGCACCTGTGGAGCCGGAGGCAATATGGGGATTTGTATCAGAGACATGCACACGTACACAGATTTCACAGTGAGAACAGCCGAATGTCACGGTAAACATGATACGTGTTTATCTCTAGATGCTTATGCGGCACAATTCTTGTGTATTAAGGGGAACCAGAGAATACTAATGGTAGGAATAATGGCAGTGTAACAGAGTGGTGTTTTCCAATGTGTGTGCATATTCTTTGAGAAAGATGTTTTTGGGTATGATTGATGACAGGAACAGTGATAAATGGAAGACAGAGATCTGATTTGTGATAAGCAGACAGGATGTGCCCTGCAGCCTTGACCACCGCTGTTCTGATCTTTCTGTCTTTCATAGTTCATGCACATAATCATAAATGTGGATCTCATAGTCAAGAAAAAAAATGAAAATATTAGGTGAAAATATGAAATGAAGTCTTAAATGTCATTGATATTTCCATAGTAAATATTTTTCAAGTTATGCTCTGCTCTAAAATATTTTGACTTGATATGAGCAACTTTTTCCTCTACACATAAGCAATAAGTTGTTATTTTTAGGTTTGATAATTTGTTTGCCAGTTTTGCTTTAGTTTTAATAGCTGGTTGCTCTTTAGAGCTGCACAAATCTGGATAACATGAGAATCAGGATTTTTTTGTTTAAAATAGAGATCACGATTCTCCAATGATTTTGAACAGACAACTAAACAAAATATCATGTAACAAAATATAAATTACTGCAGTCTATTTAAAAAGGTTTAATTATTTTTAATTAATCATTATTATTTTTTAATGGTTTTGAATGAATGTTTCATTGACTCACTAATATACTTGTTTCATTACTGGATGAATCAGTGTTTTTGAACAAATCTTCTGAATAAATAATTCAATGACAAACACATTTTTTAACAGTCACTTGTCGCAACCTAGTGGCATAACAATGTAATGGTACAATTGTTATTTGAAGTTAGTTTCAAAAGGTGATTTTGAAAAGTGTTTTTAACTCCAACCGTTGCTGTCTGTCAGTCAAATAATGCTAGTGGATGGGAACTTCTACAATAACAGTAAATAAAACTTGCATAGACAAGTCCAAATTAAACCCTGCAGCTTGTGACGACACATTGATGTCCTAAGACACGAAACGATCAGTTTGTGTGTGAAACCGAACAGTATTTATATAATGTTTTTACCTCTAATACACCACTATGTCCAACTGCATTCATCACTCGATTGGTTTGGTCTGATCGCGCTCTGACAACGGCAGTGATGTCTCGCTCTCATTGAAGTATATGCGCGAGACATCACTGCCGCTGTCAGAGCGCGATCAGACCAAACGAATCGAGTGATGAATGCAGTTGGACATAGTGGTGTATTAGAGGTAAAAAATGATATAAATACTGATCGGTTTCTCGCACAAACCGATCGTTTCGTGTCTTAAGACATCAATGTGTCGTCACGAGGCGCAGGGTTTAATTTGGATTTGTCTAAGCAAGTTTTATTTACTCTTATAGTCCAAGTTCCCGCTGACTTGCATTATTTCACTGACAGACGGCAACGGTTGGAGTTAAAAATCATAATTTGTGTTCTACTGAAGAAACAAAGACACCTACATCTTGGATTCGCTGGGGGTAAGCAGATAAACATCACATTTTCATTTTTGGGTGAACTATCCCTTTAAAGTTTATTACTTCTGTGATAATTTAAATATTTGTAACAGAAATAACTCTTCTTTATGGTTCAAAAACTGCTTTCTCTGGATCAGCGGCAGCATGAACAGAGATTTGAATGTTCCAGTATGATTTTGTCAAAGGTTTAATAGACACAGGCGAATCGTTGTCGATAATAAATAAGATCGAGATTGCGATCTTTTTATGATTACTCATGCGGCTCTATTGTTGTTGTGCTTTAGCTGTTAGATTGCTTGATTGACCAGGATGATTGTGCTCCATCTAGCTGAACGATGTAAACTGCCAATTGGGGTCAGATGAGCCTAAAGCCAGTCTTATCATTCAGTTTTTCTTTAAGAACGATTAATCGACTACTCATTTAGGCACTGACTAGTTGTTAGGTCGACTGACTAGTCGATTTTGAAAATGTCATTTTACACATCCCCATAAGCCCTTAAAAATCTGTTTCATAAAAGTCATCCCCATCTAAAATGATAGATTGCTTTTCCTCCCCACATAATCTAATTGGACGGCGATATTGAGCGCTTTGATCTGCTACATCTTGGCTCGTTGCTGTTTTTGCATTGATTACAGAAGATCAAATCATCCAACTAAACCCTACCTTGACTGTAATCCTTTATTTTCTTTTTTTGCATTGATCTCTTCCCTATATGGCTCTCGCATGCCTGCAGGAGAGCCTCAACCTCAGCTGGGCTGTGACTAACACCTTTCTTCCCTTCTCTACAGCCGTGTCTCAGATAGGACTTGGGTAACTGGCAGAGATGTGAAGGGACATCAGGTTCCACATCTCTCTCTCTCTCTCCCTCACTTTCTCTAAGTGTGGCTCACTCTGTTTTCTTTAATTTGCCATGATTCACAGCAGATCGCCCCAGCTAGGTGCCACATCTGAGAGAGGGCAAATCAATCTCTGCCTTGCAATCTCCCCTCCCAACCCCCACTCTCAACACCCGTAGTACCCACTCCCGCCTTATAGATGGCGATATAGTGCCAGCAATTCTGAAGGGACACTGCCTGCCACACAAAAAACAACAACAGGTGAGCATGAGCACCTCTGAGTGAGTTTGTCTGCCTGCCAAGGTAATGTAAGAATGTAGATTAAACAATCTATCTGTTTAGAAGATCAACAAGTGTTCAGTGCTGCCGACTTGATGCCGACTTTGTTACTGTAAGACAGACCTTTGGATTTATTGTACTTGATGGAGCTGTTGAGTAAGAAGAATGTGCTTTTTTCAAGGCTTGGCTCTTCTTCTGAAGGCTAAAGTTTAACTGTCTCACTGTAAATGCAATCAATGCCTCATTCTTGAGGGGTTTTTATTCTTCATGGTGGAAGAGAATAGTGTGTGTGCGAGTGCAACTTACTAGAGCAAATTTAGTCGCCTCTTTAGCTTTATTTGTTCTGCATGGTACGTCAAGTGTATTTAGACTCACGTTTTGAAATTATTCCACTTTGCACCACTTAAAAAAACATGAACATTGGGGTGGACCAATATTTTATTAACGTAATTAAATGATGGGTTTAAAGCGATTTTTAGGGAATTATCAAAAAGAAGAACATTAAAAATTATTGTAAACTCATTTACCTAATATGCTGAAAACGGCTCTACGAGTTACATAAATTATAGCCTATATTTTCCAAAATGGCAAAATTTGCTTCATTGGATATTTCTGTCATCTGTTTAATATTTTTTATCGTAAAACACTAAAAAAACTTCTTACCTTGAACTCTACCACCATTAAATCTGAAGTGTTACACTGCAGTTCATGTTTGGCTACTGTAAACAATGGATCTGTGATTTGATTGGCCATCTGAATCAAATTGACTGACAAGATTAAGGGTACATTTACACAACAATGATGTACTAAAATTGGAAAAGTTTTTTCTTTGTACAGATGACAGTGCTATCAAAACTATTCCTGTTCACACAGATCCGTGCAAACAACTAAAATTGCTGTATTACGCATGCCAGACGAGTATTTGGAATGTCACTTTGTAAAGAGAAATTATGCGCCTGCGCACATACGCATTCTTTTACAGAGCACTGACCTCGCGCATGCCAATCCACCTTATTTTTACAGTTTGATATTCTTCTCCTTATTTCCTAGTGGCTAATAAATCGGAATTCTCGCACATTCACAGACAACTACTTATTTCTGTGTTGAAAAATAAGGTGGATAGACTAAACACATAATACGCATGTGGTCACCATTTTCACAGATTCACATTTTTACAGTTTACATGGAGAAAACTTCCACTTTGAAACACGTTTTCAAAAGTTTGCGTTTTCAGGCCACCAAAACGTCGTTGCCGTGTAAATGAATGGCCAAAACGCATAAAAGGTTTTCCGTTTTTAACGGTGTTGTGTAACAACAGCCCATAAAAAATGTAACTTTATCCTACTATTTGGTAATGGCTGTGGTTGCATAGAATTAATGAAGTGCATTCATTTGTGCATTCCATGCTAATGCATGTTGAGTTTATCGATGTATGCAAATACATTAGCAGCTAAAAGGAAAAGAAACATTTCAGGGACATAATTGGAGGGAATGAAACACCCTACACTGCTAAGCTCCTCTCTTATAAAGACCCAACCTCCTTTGAAGGATTTCTAAGAAAAGAAGACAAATCCTCTATCCCGAGAAACCTTTTCTGCTCCAGTATAAAAACTGGCATGATGCTGATGTGGCAGGGAGCGATTGTTGATTAGCGTATCAGAAATCTCTGTGTTTAAGCTGCTTTGCGGGACTATTTTTGGGAAAGGCTTCTGTTGTTGTGGATGGTTGAAAGGGAACTTATGGACACCGTTTTGAATGTGTATTTCTGTAGTTGGGTGTCAGGCGTATTGGCCCTCATCCTCTTAACCTGTCACCCACATGCACAAGCAGCATGGTGCGGTTTTCTCGCATACTTCTTTCTCTGTGCATCTGTCTTTTTCTGTCTTCATTCAAGTCACAGAAAGTCCCTAGAGGCACAGATTAGTTTCTGCAAAGGCTTTATAATCAGAACTTTTGAAAGGGTTGACAGCGCTGTGAAGACCTCATTAGACCTTGAAATAAAGTAGAATGGATGTACTTTAGTAAAAGTATTAAAGTAAGGACTCTGCATACTTCAGAAACATTTCTCAGTTTTTTTCCGATGGGTAAACAAGTGACAAGAACAAAGAATCCTTTGTATTCGCTTGATGAATCAGACATCACTACTGAAGTGCAAATTAATATTGTCTGAAGATCACATGTATCTAGTGCAGAAAGCAAATGTTCATATTAAAAGGAAGCAGAGATTTTTATTGTGAAATATATACACATAGACTTTTCAAAGCTGGGTTGTACAGTGGTGATTTGCTTCAAAATTGGACTTGGATTGGATGTCAGGTTTTTTTTTTTTTTTTTTGTATTATATGTAATTCTTGATGCATTTCAATATTCTAGCTAATAAAAGTGGATATAATATTTTGCTGTTTTTTTTTAATAAAATGTAAATGTGCATGGGATATTTTAGACTAATGATCAATTTAAGTCATATTGAACCAGGAATCTACATACATGTACTATTGATTTTTAATGGACCATATATTGAGATTCATTGACAGTAAACAAATCATTTTGTAAGTCGGACACCATTTACTGGTGTATGTCTACCCCAAGTTGCATACTTACTATTTTAAGCCTTTTATGTAGTGCAAAAGGAGGGACTGCAGGTGATGGCGATTTAGCGGTAATCAGGGAACCGGCTTTACTGACGAAATGCGCCTGACAATCGCATGCGATATATCGCCCAGCCCTAATCAATGTCATTCTTGTGAAAACGAAACAGTAAAAAACAATGGAGGACATACAGCAGATCTTGTTCTTGCTTCTCGGAATGTGGCTGTTTGTCACAAGAAGAAACGGTAATGTGTTTCAACTTAAGAAAATGGCACCTCTTGTGTTGTCATTCCCCTTTTAGCACACACAAGTGATGATTCTCTGTCAACCAATCAATGTTCTGCAGTGAGTCTAGCTCCACCCTTTAGTACTGGACTATTGTGCTAAGTATCCCAATGGAAGGGTCCCAAAAAAGTGGTACGGTTCGGAATTAGGGTACCATTCACAACTTCTGACAATGGAAATGGCAAAAATTACGTACCGTAATTACGTACTGTACTGTACAGTACCGTACCGCTCTGTGAAAACGAGGCCTAATTACATGCTGTGGAAAAAATCATTAGAGTACGTTTTACAAGAAAATGCAATTTCAGATTTTTTGTACTTCATAATTTCACATTTATTTCAGTGTGTTACTTACAGTTTCTTTGTACTTATTTGTGAAATTTACTAGTAATTTCTAGGGCTGGGAGGGATGATACATTGATTCTCGATCGATACAATGAATCTGGATCGATCCTGATATTTTCTCTCTCTAATCGATTCTAAGCTTAGTTTTAACAGCAGATGGCGCTCTAAGCTAGTTTTTAACTGCACACTCTCAAATGCTCACTAAGAAGAGTGCTGGACAGCGCTCGTGTGTTTGGTTGAGTCACGTAAGTGGTTAAATATTTGCACCTCGGCTTAGAATGCTTTTATGATGCAAGATTTGTAATTTGCTTCAACCTTTTCAAACTTTATGAATGATTATTTTAGGTTTAAGTGGTGTGTGTAAAGGAACTGGAAGCAGGCAGTGTACGAGTGTTTCTAAAACATGTATAGTAGTGCCATCTGCTGTTAAAAACTAAGCTCAGAATCGATTCGAGAGAGAGAATTGTGATACATTGGAAAATATCAGAATCACTCCAGATTCTTTGTATCGCGAATCGAGATTCGATGTATTGTCCCAGCCCAGTGAAAACTGTTTCTGTATTTTTTTTTTCAGCGTTTTTTTTAGATATTATTAAAGTACCATTCTTTGCTTGGTCAGGTATTTTTAATTCATCAGTTATCAGTTTATTTCATGAGAAGATGATTTTGGAGTGAATATCACACACACGCCACGCCACTCCCCACAAGGGTTGGTATTACTATTCTTAGGTCCCTAAAAGGATAATACCCCCCCACCCATCCACGCACAAATAGATGTTAGTACATATTTTGTCATTATTAATTTGACATCTGTGCTTCACCATTCCTAAAAACACACTCTGAACACATGCATTTACAGTGTAGAATATTTGTTTTTGTGATTTACCTCACTGTTTCCCTTTAGACACAGAGGCACATGTAATTATCTGGTTTGAGCAAGCCCATCTGCAAAGTTTGGATTGTGTAGGTGGGTCTCCAGAAAATATGTATTGCATTAGATTTGGTTTTCATTAGAATTTCATGTCCTGGCTGTCATATCCTGCACGCTTTGCTGGACGCAATTTTACGCTCCTTTGGACCCACATGGACAGGCTGATCCCCACCTCTCATTTTGCCAGCTATCACACTGTCCAAGCGTCACACGAGCTAGACGGTTAGCAGCATCTCTCCATCTTGCTCCGGCGATACAGATGGCACGTGTCACGGCCTCTGTCAACTTTTAAGACTCGCAAAATACACAAACCATCAATCTACACAAGCATCCAAGATTGTTTATCCTTCTGCGCGTTGACTGAATCAATGGGAGATAATTTGTCGTGTCACGGTGCTAATAGAATACTAGACGGACAGCGCGGCATGGCAGGGAACAAAATATCATCCTCACCCAGTCCTCATTGAAATGCCACAGGGTCCTGTTTGCTTAACATGACAAATACGGGCTGATTGTTAGACAGAGTGAAAGTTAACCTTCACAGCACATCTTCAAACAATGAACTCGGTAACTAATTTATAGCCTTGCGCATACGGATGTGTGAATTCTTGTGCTGCTGGCAATTAAACTTTGCCAGGTTTGCTGTTGTAACCGTAATGCTCACTACATTTTTCCACATTTGATTGACGGAGCGTGCACATCGGCCGTATGCTTCAGGAACGCAAGCTTCTGTCATCTCAATTTTGCATTAATCTCTTCCAATTAAACCCTGTTTTGCATTCGCTTGTATTTCAGAGACCGTACCGATCTGCAGATTTCTGCATTAGAGACAGACAAACCCCTCTGAGCCATCATACCCTACTGACATCCATTCGCCACGAAAAAAAGTGAAGGAAGAATAACAGACACTCTGAATCTAATTCTGAATCTGCTCACTGAATATTTAGTCCTTTACCAAATAAAGTATCTGGGGGCGACACAGCTGTTGCACCACCTACCGAATGGCTCTGGTGGGGTGTGTTGGCTGTAGGGCTGATGGGCACGTGGTGATTGTGTCCTGAAGTGCCCAAATAATGACACAGCTGTCGCTGTATGCCTTTTTTAAAAATTGAGATTGTGCCAGTGGCATTTTCAGCCGTCATTGTAAGTCCTGTTGTTAGTGACCCTCACCTCCCTCTTGAGTTTTACAGACAGAGCCTGCGTGTGGGAGAATGTGGGCATGTGTTCGTGGCACTTGCATCTGCTGGCTGTGTATTTTTGGTATCACTTAATGAATTTGGATTAAGCTGGGCTTCTGCAGAAGCACTTTTATTTGTAATTAGAAAGCAGTAATAATGAGAGACATATTGTATGTCAGGGCTGTTATTATGAAGTATTTTATTTGGGATGTTAGACAGGAGATGACATTTAAACATTATAAAAGGAAGTGCATAAGGCGAAGTGTGTAATTTCTGCACCACTAGTGGCACAAAAATACATGAGGACCTGTACTTCAGTCCAGTTGAATTTCAGAATGTGCTGGGCTATCTGGTGCGACTCATTTATAGTTATCAATGCACTGTAACTTTTGGTATATTTTTATACTTGCATATATTTTTAATAGTTTTAATTTTAGTTGACAGTAGCAACACTGATCACTCTGATCAGAATGTGCCATTCTTCTTTAATTGGTTTATGCGATAAATGTGCATTTAGATAAGCATTTTTCCCAGTTGCTTTGGATTTGGGCTAGACCAAGTTGTTGTTTGTGGCATCCATAGTCTCCTAATTGCAGAGGAGACATTTTGGAGCCACTTTAGCCCACATGGCTTAATGCAGCAGAAACAATGGCCATTAAACATGTCCAGGGTGAGAGATTCTCTAGATGTCTATGGCTGTTATTTTTAGGCTTGTGTGAACAGTGTCTGCGACTGCTCCTACTCCGTGGCCATTAATCCCTCGCTCCTGTGCCTGACAGAATGAAGAAAGTAGCTTTATTTTCTTAATGACCTGTTTACTCAGCCATGTTTATGTGCAGCTGAGAGGTCACATTCCCTGTGTGTTTCATTAAACGCCTCTGGATTCCACTTCGCAATCCCAAGAAACTGAGCCACAGCATCCATACTCCAAAAAGAGACTCATTCTTGTGATATTTCTCTTACCTGCTGGTGTAGAAAAAAACATTTAGAACAAAGATGTCTTCTATTATATATTGCATTGTATTTAAATGTGCAATACGTAAGATTTTTGCAGTAAAATATCCAAAAACCACTAGGCCAGTGTTATATAGTTTATTCACTTGAGTACTTACAATATCCCACATTTTTCCAACTATTTGTAAATTGTGAGAAAATTGCAATTTTAATCAAGGCTCCGGGACGTGTGAGGAGTCGCCTGTCAATTGCATCATACCCGCGTTACCCTCAGTTTCCGTTTTTATTTTATAGAAAAAATGGAAACACCAAAGACGCTTTAATATATTAATGTTTCAATAGACAAGGGAAAAACTGTTTTGATATATTTATAGACAGAAAACTAATTTTGTTATATAGCTCAACACGTTTAGTCTTATTGTTTAAATCTAATCTTCTTGATTTTTATTCATTTTTTTTGCGAGTACCATGCTTTTACCATGCCTCAGAGAAAAACACTATTTTGTCAAGTAGCTAACATAGCATAATCAGATGCAACTTTATTTTTAGTAACAATAATACAGCATTTTCTCCATCTTACAATACGTTTTAAAATTAATTGCATGCCATTTATCAACACAAACCATCCAGTCTTTAATATGATATTCTAAAATTGATCTAGCTTACTGCAGTGTGTCTCAATCAAGTGTCTCACAGCCGCCGCCGAGCGAACGCACAGAGTAACGTTATAACATTTTCAACACACTCAAATGTATCTAATATGATAAACAGAGCTGCATTATCTCATACTCATGACCGGAAAAGCGGAAGCGGTGCCAGCGACAGTGTCATAATAAAAGTTCCGTTGCTCAATCGCTCCAGCGGCCTCGTTCAGCTCCCACAACACTCGGTCCTGCTCTGCTTCATACTACAGTAACATTAATAATCTCATCCATGAACATGATTTCTTCCCGAGTCCTATCCCTATTCTTTTGCACCGTCCGTTCTGGTGAAGACCACATGTCCCAAGATTCCACGCTCAAACTTGGCGTCATCAAGCTACGCCTTTGTTTTGAATAGACCTCTAGCGACTTCTAGTGGACAAAAATCCTACATACTGCACCTTTAAAGTCCCCATTAAATTTAAATTGAAGTTTTTTGGCTTTTAGTATGAAAATGTTAGCCTTACTGTTAACTATAAGTTAGCGTGCTCCAAAACAATTACAAAATTTTCATTTAAAAGTTATAAAATCGGTCACTTGTTCACACATTAACTATTTTCTACATAATGGACTATGTAGGAGATACGAAACAATTAAGACAGTGTAAATATGCTTTCCAATATGCTTTCCATTAGCATCATGTGAACTGCCGCAGAGTGCACAGTGTGCTCCGGTCCAGAGACACGATAGCGCAGAGCGGATCATATGCATGAGACCAGAAAACATATCGGACCCATTCAAATTCTGCACAGAATGCTATTTTAGAGATTAGGAGTAGAAACGGTTAGAGATTAGAAGGAAACTGAGGCTTTACCGAGCTCAACAGCTCTGGCCGAGCTGTGATATAAACTAAACGCTATTGGATATTTTAAAAAAAGGGGAGGGGCTGTATGATATGTCCCGCCCTGTCTTCCTGTTTCAGTGGAAATTACATCAACACATTGAATAATGCTACGCAGTTCAAGGCACTTCAGTGGGCCTTTTAATTTTAATATTAATATTTTATGTATTTAATTTAATTTATATACTGTACCATAAAATACCTCATACTCTAAGGTATTTCAAAGAATTCAGTGGTATTACCATAGTATACTTTATATAAGGTACCTTGGTATTACTGTGAAGTGAAAATGTACTGAAGGAGAACTAAAGGGATAGAGGAAAAAGAAAAAAAAAGGCAAAGGTTATACAGGGGAGAGTATTTCTTCTGTACGACTGCCTGCAGGTGATGGGCGGAAAGCTTGATTGGGAGAAGGTGAATTGTGGCTCTGCAATGAGTCCTGACAGGCACATCTTTCAGCCACAGATTTACCTACCATCTTACCTATGCAGGGTGTAAGACAATCCAGTGGAACCAATGAATATTTATATGGCAGACGATGGGATGTTTGATTAGGGGGGTATGCTGGACTTTCTCTAACTGTTTGGAAGTGAGCTGGTAGGGAAAAGAAATAACCTGACCACTCTTCCATTTCCATTTTTTTTTTTTTTTGTGGAGAAAGGTCATTTATACATGCTGCCTGGAGGCGAGCATACAACTGACAGCATTGAAATAAATCCATGTGCAACTCTTTACCTGTGCACAAAAAATTGCTTGAATAGAAGCATAATGGCCGTGGTGTCAAATAAAAGCTTAAACCTTACACTTTTTAGCCTGACCTTGCATTAATTTACTGTACACCTCATCCTCCAAGTAATTTTCTTGGCTATCTACTTCATTGTTAGCAGAGAGATTAAGATAATTCCTGCACATATTTTGTATAGCACAGGTGTTTCTGGGAAGGCATCCAAAGCCCAAACGAGTTGCAACGCCCTCTCAACGTTATGGTGTAGTAATAAGGCCTCCACATTGATTATTTTTATTCAACTTATTCATGATTTCCACCCATATTTGACCCTTCACCTCTAATGTTGTTTACACATTCAAAGAATTTCGACCGCACTTAAGTTGTGAGGAAATGATGCTGGTGCTGTTTCAGATTTCAGAGCCCATTGCATTTTCAAAGCAAGAGCTACCTTTTGTCAATACTGCTTTTTTCCTCAGGCTTGCTGTTGATTTTTAGGGTTTTATGGTTGACCAACAAGACAAAGATAAAGGATGGATTTTATTTTCAGAGGATATGTTGGGCTGCTAAATCCATACTTTTAACCCTATATAAGTGTTGGGCAAAAGTCAGAATTTATCCATTAAAACTGTCAAATAAGACCTTGTCAAGCCAACATTCAACATTCTTGACAAACTTTTCTTGTATAGTTACTGTTATGATAATTTCTTTGAAGTTCAGTTAATTCTACAACGTTTGTACATTCCAATTTACACTGAATCATGATACTTCAAATAATAAGAAAATGTAAGAATTTCTAGAGTGATTGACTATGAGAGAGACAACCGTACAATTAATATAATGGGTTTTATTTCTTGTGCAGTTACTAATCTCACAGGTGACACATTGGTTATTACCTAATGCGTTTTTAGTAGAGTGCAAATTTGATGCATTGGATAAAATCACATAAGTGATGCATAACTGAAATGGATTAGCTGGCAATCCAATGGTGTCTTTTTCTGCAGAGTAATGGAATGTAAATGCACTGATTGAGACAGCACCTCTCACTTCTGTCGTCCTTTTCCAAATGTTTTTGAAAAGGGAGATTAAAGAAAAAGAGCTGTTGTTTGATGTTCCGCTCTTGTTATTGTTTTCTGTTGTGGTTTTTATCGCAACAACAGGAGCACCAGGCTAATAGTCAGCCCCGCCACAGGGAATAACAAATCACACTCGTGTTTGAGTTGGTGTGTGGCTGCATAAAGACTCCATATTTTAACAGTTCCAGTGCTGTAGAAAGGCCTTCATGCTTTAAAGATGCAGGAGTTTGGGCTTAGAGAGAGAGAGAGATGTTCATTGGATGGGTTATTGAATGAGAGACAAAGACTTTCCGCAGTAATTTGAGCTTTGATGTTAAAGTTTAAAAAGTTGCTTTCATATGAAAACGCAAAAACATGATAGAAAGCGCTGTCAAGAGCATGCCAAACTTACAAGTGGCGATATAACCCTAACTGAAGAAGATGAGGCTTCAGGTAATTGCAGAGATTCGTGTAGAAGGAAATCTCCTTTGTTTGACCATCCAAAAATGTATGAAATTAGGAATCAGTGGTTAAGATTCATTTATAACACTGTTCCTATTCAACCCAAATGTTAGCCTGTGTACAGCACATTTTGTTGAGGACAGATTCCTGAACTTGGGAGTGTACAACGCCGGCTTACACACCTAAATAAATTAGAAATATACATTTATTAATTTAGCAGACACTTTTATCCAAAGCGACTTATGCTGGATTCAGATTACAGCCCGATTTTGGCGCGTTGTGGAAATTCGTAAACAACAATGGCCGTCGGGAGCAAGAATCGATCGTTTCATCTTGTATAGTGTGTCATAGTGGGTGACAACAGATGCTGTGTCTGCGACACTTCACAACAGAAAGACTAGAATGTTTCATTTTTCAATTTCCATCACATCTGTGACATTGACCAATAGGAGCACAGAAGCTCTTCCGTTCACAGCTTTCAGACACAACTTTCAGCTCTTGTGAAGTCGCTAGTTCCGCCTTCTCAATGACATCACACACATCACTAAAGACGGCTAGTGATGATTGGTCGGGATACTACGTGTTTCTTGTCCACAATGTAACAAGAATTTAAGAGTCAAAAACGTATAATCTGACAAATGACTATCATAATTCATCTTAAGAAAGCAGTAAACATGAGAAGCGCTAGTAATATAAAGTTTCTGTCATCTAGAACAAGGCTAGAGATTATGAAAGAGTGAGAGCATAGATGAAGGAATACTAAAAGCATATTTTTATTTAAGCAGAATGCAGTTAAGTGCTCACAGAAGAGATGAGTTTCTTAAAAAAGGGTGAGGGATTCAGCTGTCTGAATTGGGTTTGGAAGATCATTCCACCAGCAAGGAACAGTGAACGAAAACGTCCTTGAGAGTGATTTTGTGCCTCTCTGCAATTGAAGCACGAGGCACCGCTCACTTACCGACAGCTAGCTTCTGGAGGGGGTGTAGACTCGTAAGAGAGCAGAGGTAGGATGGTGCAGGGCCGTGGCTGTTCTGTAGGCAAGCACCAATGTTTTGAACTTAATGCGAGCCGCAAACGGAAGCCAGTGTGGAGAGATAAACAGGGGTGGGCTTATTGAAGAGAAGTCTTGCTGCTGTGTTTTTTTTAATCATTTGCAGAGGTTTGTTTGCACATGTTTGAAGTCCAGCAAGAAGAGCATTACAATAGTCCAGCCTAGAAATGACAACTGCCTGGACGAAAAGCTGTGTTGCATGCTTTGTTGGGAAGGGCCTAATCTTCCTAATGTTTTGTGGTGCAAACCTGCATGATCGTGCTGTTTTTGCAATGTGATCTTTAAAGGTCAGCTGATCATCAAGGATTACTCCAAGATTCTTGGCCGAACTTGATGGGATTATCAATAAGGATTATGAAAGCTGGATGGTAAACTGGTGCTGCACTAATGGAGTGGCTGGGAAGATGAGCAGCTCTGTTTTAGCTTTATGTTAATATACACTTAAGTTAACTCTTTTATGTTGTCACCGTTATAACATTGTATCTGAAAGGTAAGAGAGTTACAAAAAATTGATCATCTGCATTTTTTAGAATCTGACATTGACTCGAACTGATACAGCAATACAAACAACATTTTTAACTGACTGTTTACAATTGTTTTAGAAGCCTTGGAAGCTAAAACTCGCAATTATGGTAAGGGGCGTTACATTTCCGACACACTTGAGGTGTTTGGCCAATCACAATGCACTGGGTCACCTGGCCAATCAGAGTACTCTGTGCTTTTCAGAAGGAGTTGCTTTAAATCAGCATGTTTCAGACAGACTGGGAATAGAGGTACTGCAATAATGCACAGAATGTGAACAAGAGCATTAAAGCATGTTAACCTGTTCTATTATAATAAATAAACAAAATAATGAACTTTTAAAATAGCATCATATGATGCTTTAAACTCCCTAAACACTCCGGAATTGTTCTGAGATATTATCATGATGTTGGCAAAGTTCCAACGTGATATCCAGTAGTATTCACTTTAGGTTTTACTTGTAGCTCTCAGGAGTGTTTATGGGAAAAGGTTCTTAAGGGATTCTTCAGAGAAATTCCAAAGAGACCCAGTTCAGCGCCCTGTGGCACTCCTTCAAATGGCTGTGTCTGGAAAGATGAGAGAGCACATCCAAGAGAAATCCTGGTGTTTGTGAGCAAGAAGACAGGGGCAGAGAGACAGACAGACAGGGTCTCTGAGGTTTGATGAGCCACTTCTAGCCACTGGGAAAGAGCAAGGGAATTCCACGGGGAGGCTGTTGCCATCCTATCTCAGAGAAGAGGTCAGGTAAAGTGAATCTTGTGTGTACGTGTTGGGGAAAACATAGTTAGGGCGGTGTGAAAGGACGGTCCAAGGGGATTGCTGATTAGACTGTAAGAGAGTCTGGAGTGTGTCTGGGTTTTTAGCGTCTCTATGCAGCCAAGTTTGAGCTCCAATCCCCTGAGACCCATATTAGGCGGCGAGAGGAATATAAACCAACAACACTTAAACCTCTTCATGGACACTTTACTGTGATGTGTCACATTGTATAGCATAGTTGGACAACTCGTATAGGTTATAAGAAATGAATGTGAGCGGACGCAGTTGCAGAGTAGACGGCAAATATAAAGCACAGCAGTTGAAGACCTCCCTGAAGGTGACTTTTTTTTAGGGATATAAGCTCATTACTTTCCAGTAAGCTGTGGAAAAAACAATAGCAATAAAAACACATATCTATACTGATAAAAGTGTGTCTTCTGAAAAAGAGACTGCAGGCAGTAACCAAGGTGATGTGTATGTCTTTGGCATGTAAATTATGATTGAAGATTTTCCCTTGAGCTTTTTGCTGTAGCATCTGAAGTAAATCACAGATGTGATGCCCTGAAAAGACAACTCCTGAATGTATAGAGACTGTATGCAAAAGTTTAACAACACATCAAATGATGTGACATTAATGTGTTTGCAGTTGACACTACTTAGAAAATATCAAAGAAGCTAGCTGAAACACTGACATGCAGAGGGCGTGATTCTGTCATTCATATCAATTTTACAGCTATATAAGCTCTTCATGTTTTACACCGTTTTAATAACGGGTCTGTTTTTGTTTGTCGGTTGACGGTTACTCTTGGACTGTGCCAATTAGAGTCCATCATCTCTCAAACTGTTACGTGCTACGTGCGGAAAGAAATGCATATATAAAAATAAAAAATGATTATTAATCTCAATTCCTCCTTCAATATTGGTTCCCCTGGCATTTTTATTAAGGCATGTTCTGCCAAAACCACCCACATCAGTGAATGTCCTTAACACTTGTGTCTCACTCTTCATTTTCACTGCCTTTTTGTTATCCTCCATTCTCTCCGTCCTCCCACTCCCATGTTCTTGCTGACCTCCGTAATCATTGCATCGTGGTGCCACCTGTCCAGTTCAAATGTCGTTCTTATGGAAAAGACTGATATGCACCACACTGTTGGTTACTATGGCAAAAATAAAGCTCTACATAGCCTCAGGGAAAAGGCTTCCACTTTGACTTTGAAGCTCTTTTCACTTCATATTTGTGTCTCCAAGCAAACTATACAATATTATACTGAACTGTGAGAGGTAAGAAATTAGTCACAAGAGAAAATAGTAGTACTTACCTGCAGGCATATTTTGTTTGGATAAAAATTACCAGTGATCATTAGAATACTTTTATGTCTTCCAAGACATTTAATTTTTAAGGCACTAGACTCTCCTGATGCAGTTTCCCATAATTTAGGCAATACCAGAATGCATTGTGATGAGGTCAATATATTTGTTATGTGCATTCTAGATATCCCTATTTCTTTTAGTACAAGTCAAGACTTTGATTAAATTTTTTTTAAATGAATAAACATTAAATAATTTGACATGCTATGTTTTTTAATGATGATTAGAGTCATGCATCATAATATGGAGTCTCTCATGTTCTTCACTTGAGGAGCGCTATTGGTGTGGAATGTATGCGTGAGTATTAACGGAATTGCTGCCTATGTAGAGTGTTTCAAATCAGAATCTAATGGTGTTTCATTTCAGTTAGTTCCATAGACTGTATAAAACATGGATGTAGAATCCGTGACGTCTGTGACATCACCCGTAAGTTTCTGAAGAGCATTTTTGAAGCCTAAAGTGCCAAGACTTACCTTACCAAGACTAAATGTTTTTTTTTTCTTCTTTGGTCTGGACCAAATGAACCAAACGAACCGAACTACAAGTGTGAACGCACCGCCTAAGTTAGCTCAGGCTAAGGAGCTATCTATCTATCTTAGATACTATATAAAATATTAATAAAGATAACAAACTATACATCATTTGAAAGTTCTAGGGGGACACGGTCTATCCGGGTTTCAAGAGAGAGAACAGAAGGTTGCCGCTTGGTTAGTTCCTGCACTGCTCACTAAATTTTGTAACAGAGAATGTAGTGTATGCTCAATTTACACGTCCTATTTTGTGAAAATGTCTTTTCCAGTAATTTATATATTTGCCTTTGTCATTATACCAAAGCTAATTATTATAAATAAAAAATGAGTTTACATGTCTTTGTCTGCCCTATTTTTTACTCAAACTTTCAGTCCTTTACTCCAAACTTTAGACCTTCTCAAGACTCGAGTTTGGTTGTCCTGTAGAAGCAACATAACTTTCTCAGGATAGGTTTGGCTTTCACCTTTTTATGTGTTCAGGGTGAGCTAAAACATTTGGAAAGAGTCAAAGCATTTCCAGGCTGGCTCAGCTGTATGCTTTCTCTCAGGTGAGTGAAACGCAAACTTTCAGTTGACCCATGTTTGAAAACCCCTAGTCATAAAAAAAAGAAAAAAAGAAAAAGAAAAAAACTTTAGAAGAATTTGTTGAATTTTTTTTTTCAATTTATTCACAAAAATTAACATATTAGTCTTGATTGATCAGTCAGTGTCAGTGTATTAATTTCATAAAGCAATTACAATTCTTTAAAGTTCAATATTTTCCACATTCTTTAGTACCCTCTTGGATTCCTAATAGAGTGGAGGATCATCTGTATCTTGCCTGGTTTCATTACACTGACTTCTGCCCAGCACAGCAGAGGCTACAGTCCTGACCATGATTTAGAGGTATTCAGTGTAATTATTCCCTTTGCTTTTTGGCTGCAAATTTATCTTTGTCTTGGCCTCATACCTCACAGCCATCCAATCTCACCAGCTGAGGATAAAAGAACTGCAAAGTACTATTCAACTCTTTTAAATGGATTTCAGGGCTGATGGGGGTGAATAGTAGGCTTGAGACTGATGGAATTAACCAGTGTTGGATTACAGAGAAGTTTGGTGGTGTGGGTTGGTGTGATAGATTAACTGAGTTATTGCCATGAGGTGCCAGATTGAACGAAACCTTGCAACTATAAAAGGAAGTGAGGGTAAGAGGCCGCAGTTGGAAAAAAATAAGAAGGCTGAGAGGAATGAGGGGAGAGGAACGGTTTGTCTGCTCTGTGTGAGCAATCGAACAATGCACGGCTGGTTGGGAAGATGAAGGTGGCCTCAGTGCTGGAGAAAATGTTGCTGATATGGATGCAGGAAGTAATTTATTCTCCCCATTTTGAGCAAAGCTTACTTCATATCTATTGCCATTTTCAGCTGAAAGTAGATAACAGGGGTGACGGGTTTTCCAATTGACCAAAAGTAGAGGCACACAAATTTCAGAGCTGGACTTCACTGCTGGTGGCTAGACCCACTGATAGAAGATATTTGAAGAGATTTGACAAAATCTGCAGGTGGGTTGAGGCAATTTGACTCTGCATAACACTGATCCATCCATGTAAAACCAGTTTATGTGGTAAATCGATTTGACTAAACAACGCAGCCCTCAACTTTTTAATACTTTTAAGGATGCATTCATTTGCATTAAAAGTGACAGTAATGTTACAAAATTGCTAATTCAAATAAATGCTGTTCTTTTAAACTATTCTTTTTATCAAAAAATCCTGTAAATATGTATCCACAAATATATTAAGCAGCACAAACATTTTCAACATTGATAATGTTTAAAAAGATTTCTGAAAGATCATGACACTGAAGTCTGGAGTAATGGCTGCTGAAAATGGCAGCCTTGGGGACCCGAACCTAAATCTTTGATCAGAACTGTATAAAGTGACATTTATTAGAAATATAAAGAAATTTCGAGATCAAGTTCAAGTTCCAATTACAGAAAACAGTCATATTGTGAAATATAAAGTCACATTTGGGAGATAAGTCACCATTACCTTTTTATTTTTGTCACTCTGATGCAGAAATGGGCTTCTGATGCAGAAATGGGCTCCATAATCAAGAGTATCATTACCGCTATATAAAAAAAAAAAGTCAGACACCGAACCCAGTGAGAAAACAAAGCCTATGAGCAGATATACAGTATGGCTCATGATAGAGTGCCATCAGAAGTTAGAACACTGCAACTGACCTTATACTCCAAACCCAATGTTCATGGTCTGCTGTGCACAGTCCAGTTTTTACCAGGAAACCTTCATCTTTTCCGTAAAGCATAAATGCCTGTTTCCTAGAGAGCAAGGCTTTGAATGAACATTCACAGTGTGTAAAGAATAAACTACCTATACTTATATCACACACTCAACACTCTTGGAGAGTGTCAGCTGTCCCTTATCTCTTTCTTCCTCATCCTGTTTTTAAAATTCAGAGGGTGACTTGTGCCTGATACAACAGTTTCCTATCTTTAATTTGCTTAAAATCCAACACCTTGCTTTCCAAACCTCAGGGTACATCTCTGCTCAATTTCACACTTACCGTCCAGAAGAATGTCCTAATTCAATTTAAGCCTGTTTAAGAAAGCAGGGGCTTTCCGTCTCCGGGGTAAGTTTATCTCAGCAAGAGGCCAGGCATGTCACATCTGAACAACCACACACAGCCATTTCCCATTAGTAGCTAGAATGAAGTATGTAAATCAGTCTTGGGGGCTTGAAACCCATTAGGACGACCCAACAACTCACCCTGCAAGTACCCTGCAACAATCTTTTGCTCTTAGTTACTGCAAGGTCAGCTGTTCTCCGAGCTCATGTTGCTTGTGTGTACTGTCTTTCAGCATTACCTTCAGGCAGATGACAGGATCCTTATAACTTCCCATGGTAATGAGAGCTTCACTCTCTGCAAACTGAATGGTTTGAGCCCTTAACAGCATGAGCAGAGAAGCCAAGGATGGTGCAGCTAATCCAAAGAGACTCTAGATCTCTGTCTTATGTTGCTTAAATGAAATGCAACTGCATCTAAATGCACAGTGATACAATTTTTCAGGTTTTCATTGTTGGTCTTTTCGGCTAATCTTGTGTATGACAATCAAACACGAAGCTTACACTAGTACAGACAAAAGTCGTGTGATGTGGTCCTACTGACATTTAGATGTTCATCTGATACCGCCCTTAAGACTTTGAAAGGGGGTTAATTGGGCAGCAGTTGTCGAGTTTCAGTTGCTGTAATTATCCTCATGTTTAAATTCATGCCAGGTTAACAAACTCTGAAAAGACCAGCATGTCAATCCAGGTTGGTTTATTTTGGTTAGTGCAGGATTGGTTTTGGTATAGCTGGTGGGTTATGCTGTTTTCCACACTTCTGTCCTTACAGTTTTACTTTTACCTTACTAGCATATTAAAAAATGATATACTTTTATTCAGTGATCATGTATAACATAGTTTGTAGCTAGATGATATTTATGTGCAATTTTTGTAATGCAAAGGAGGCTTGATCTGACTTTTTTGACCAGTAATTTTCCATGACTTTTCCTGTTGTTTGTGATTTGCTAGATATGGATTATATAGACATCACTCTAATAAAGAGTCATTTAAGCAATCAAATACTTTAGAATTTGGCATAAGTATAAAAAGTGATGTTGAACATATCATTTCTTTGATTTTTCAGTGACCTTTTAAGATGATTTTTTCCAGGTACCTTGAAAAAATCCTGGTCATCCACAATGGTATTTCTAATGACTTTGTTGAACCGAGAAGTTTAGCTTGTTAAGCTAGTAAAAATGAATAAAGGAACACCAGAATTCTTTATTTTTCTTTCTCCACTCTGTCAGCCGTCTATCTCTGTCTATACAATTGACAATTCAAATTGTTACTTCCTACATTCCTGAATCAGTCCCTGTAATGAACAGATGTTGTATAAACGATAAAGGTCAGGTGATGATGATCAATAGTCTTTAGGGTAAGTGCATCATAAGCATTGAAACAGTAAGCTTGTACAGTTGTAGACATCATGCACACAATAAACCGTGCTAGACAGTATTACAAATGATGAATGTTGTGTAAGAATTAGATCCCTTTGAATTCATGGATTTGAATTTGAATTGAATTAGACACTAAATTGGAATTTGTATTAGCCTGTATTTGTTGTTACATCCATCCATCCTTCCATTCAGCCATCTAGACATTAAAACTTTGACTTTTCTTGTGAAAAATTAGTTCTTTGAATTTTATTTTATATATGAACTTTAAAGACTTGAAAAATTTAGCTTTTTTGGTTATTTTTTTATTTGTTCATTTTTTTTTTAATTCCTTCTACACACTTTTTGCTGCTACAATTCAAATTCAACTTTGAGTTCAATTCAGTTCAGATCTGTGCTCTGACTAATACAGCTATAACATTTATGGTACAGCGCAGTTTAACATTTTGAGAAATTGAATTGACCCCAAACTCTTCCACAGTGTTCTCGTAGTCCCAGTGCACCGGCTTGACCTGGTGTTCGCATTGAAAAATAAATAATTCAAGCTTTAGTAGTTGAATGCAAATAATATAATGATAAAAAAAAAAAAAACAACAAAAAATAAACATTTTCATTTATCAAGCCTCAGCCTGCTTGGCTTGCTATGCTCTGCTTAGTCCTCTGACATGATGAAGGTCATAGCTTTGACTGTTTTCTTTCCTCAGTGCATTTCGCTGGCACCCTCAATGGCTGATCTTTGGCTCCTACCTCATTCGCTGCAGAGGTCAGGCTTTGAAATCCTTTAGTGGGCAGCTACATACGGATCCACTCACATGAATGTGACATGCTATTGTCAGGGTTAACCACCAACCTTGCGCAGCTGAAAGCACCTAGAGACCCCAAGCCTGCAATGACATTTCCTCACCGCGCCGGTGCCAGCCTGCATGTCATTTTCTTTTGATACCTCCCCTTCCTCCATTGTGTGGGTGTCTACACGTAAGAGACAGCTTGGCAGGGAGATGGAGACGTGCACATAAAGAGAGGACCACAGGCGTTTGCGCACGCCTCTGTTGCCTGACTGCCTGGAGAGGTACGCCGGTCTCAGTAGACACCAGGTTTGTTTGCGTCCGTTTATCAGCAAGGTGCAGTCAGTATGTGCCCCGTTTAGCTTCTGCAGATGGCGTTGTGCCTGTGTTTGTGTGGGCGGGAGCCCGTCGATGTCAGTTTGGGGGTCCCTAGGAGGCCCTCCTTCCCTGTCTGTTCTCCATCACAGGCCTCCGTTGTTCTCCATTCATTCTCTGCCAGCCATTTTTGTCCTGAAGTGTGCAGTAGTCAATTCACAGCACCCACAGTCAGGGTTGTGCGCCATTAAGAATAGAATTACATTGCAATTCAAGTAGAATTTGAATTAAAGGTGCATTAGGACATTTTCAGAGAGGCTAGCAATAGTGAGCTAGTTTTCAATTCATAACATCCCACCTTCCCTACAAAGTGCTATCAAAAGACACGCCTACTCCAAAACACATGAATGCACACATACACACAGCTGCTCTCAGCAAAGTGTCACAAGAGACTGTGTTGAACTACCTCATGTCTAAAAGCACATAACATTACAATAATAATGAACGTAAACAACTTAGAGAGCTTGATTCATTAGAGATTAGAAAGCAGATTCATTTCGGTGTTGATACTGTTGACATGGAAACGCATAATTCCGAGTCTGACTGAACAGCTCCAGTAGGTTGTTTGCAGTCACGAGGTTCTGGTTACGCGCGAAATTCCGGTGGAGGGCAAGCAGTGAAAATTAGAATGGAAGAGATGGGGAAAAGACCTTTCTTTGCTGGTTTAGAAAGGTATAAACAGAAAATCACAACATATGTTGGACGCGATCCTTATGTTATGAAGAGTAGCGACTTTTCCGCTGAATTAAAAGACTTTCCTGCCATCGAGGAGGCAGATATAGAGGATGTGAAGCTGCCGTCACGACGTGTTCAGTTCTAGTATGGGTTTCTTTATATCGCGCTGCCTTTCTACTAGTGAAGTTAGGGTAGTATTTTTGATTTTCTGTTGTAATTGTGAAAAATGTCGCCATTGTAGGTAATTTATGCTGAATCGAGAATTGTAATAGGAACTCACGTTCGTGGAAAAAAAAAAATGGACTGTACAATTTTCGCCTTGGTTGAGAAGGTGAGGGAAGACGACTAGCAAATGTAGTAATGTCACTAAATAAACCAACTGCCTTTCACTCAAAATATTCACATACTTTGCTGAGTTTTGTATTTGGTTTCTGTAATAATTAACATTGTGTTTTAGAATATGATCACTCAGCTTGTGAATGATTATAACTTGCACACAACCACTTCAAAACTGTTCACAAGCTTCTATGGGTTTGATTTTGGTTGTCATTTGTTGAAATAAATACAAAAATACAGCGTGTCTGTGTCCTGAACGTGACCCTCCGATTCTCCTCCGTGGTCATATGGGAAAGTGAATATTTACAAAAACAACATTAAAACTAGTTACATTTACACGCTTCCCACAAATAAATGGATCGACTTCTGTCAGCTTGTTGAACACATTTTTTTTATTTGGACATTTTCTACCATACGATGGCTGAAGCAGCAGCGCGTGACACTGTTCTCATGGTAACCAGAACAACATTGTGAATACTACAAAACTGAAGCGAAAACACCAATTTATAATTAAATAGGATAAAATATCTTCTCCTCCCTGCAAACGATAGCATGAAGAATGTGAATATTTAACCAAGTCAAAAAGGTAAGCAGGTAACCATATTCATTTAAGTATCAGCAGACGCAAAACAGTATAAAAGGCGACAACTTTTAAAGTTAAAAAACGAAATAAGTTATAAAAAACGGTATAAGTTATGTAAACGATATAAACACCTTCTGGGTTCTCGATTTTATCGATTTGAGCAACCATAAATGACGCAAAACATGCAAATTTTAAGTTTTTGATTGGATTCCTATGTAGAAAATACACTCCCTGCCCTCCAGACTCATTCGCGCTGCTGCTGTGACGTCATGTGCAAACAACCTATTAGAACATCACGGGTTGCCATCTCTTAATTACAGTAGTTATAGCGTGAACGCAGCACAAGCTAGTTGTTTTGATTCGGTAGGACCTGTAAAAGGTGGCTGCTGTTTGTTTATGTTGCTCTGTAACTGACATCTGTCTACTTTAATGTGGCTCTTTAATGTGTTGTGACAGATTACCGTAGTTCCTCAGTTCAAGCAGCTCGTGAATAGATCACCTCTTCCGACTAGTTTATTTATAGCATCAAATAAACATTATTGAACATCAGATAGAATGTTGTTTTAACCACGGAAAGTAAGCACACACAATTTTTCATGTTCACAACGTTAATCTACTAACTCCCCTGACTGCTTTGTTGGACAAAACGGCGGATTCTGCGTTATGATTGGTTAGATCGCCTGTCAATCAAACTCCCGGCGAAGGTCATTTGGCTTGGCAAAGCCTGTAAAATGTAAAAAAGTTCTTGAAGTTTGAAAGTTTACAGGTGTTATATTATTAACTCAAAGCTGAATTCAGTTTAAGGTGGCAAACAGTTTGCATAAATGCAATGGTTTAATTTTTAACAAGAAAATCTTGATAGTTTGTTTGATAGTTTTTTGAATTACAAATCGGTAAATTCCTCTTCTTGTCATTACAGTTCAACTTCCCATGGGATGTGTATGTTTCAAGAATTTCCTGTTCTTTGTTTCTGAATTGTGCTAAACCCTGCTTCCAGCTGAGCTGGTGTTTCACCCAGAACTGTTCTCAGTGGACTATTTTAGAGAAACAAAGACAATAAATGAAGGTCACAATCCGCAGAACTGCTACCAGTATGGTTGGGCGAACACCACAGCAAGCCGGTTATAGAGGCATTAACCCCAAACCAAAAGCTGTGAACCTTCTCAAGACTCGAGTTTGGTCATTCTGTAGAAGCATGTTAACTTTCTCAGGATAGGTTTGGCTTTAACTTTTTTTGTTATGTGTTCAGGGTGAGCTAAAACATTGGGAAAGAGTCAAGTGCAGCTCGAATTTCCAGACTGACTCAGCTGTATCTCTCAGTTGAGTGAAATGCAAATGCCTGTGGGAAAGTTTTCACCTCCCACCCATGAATATTTACAGCACTTCAGGATGCAGAGGTGAGGCAAAATACAGTTTCATCATTAAATACAACCGCTGTGGAGCATTTTGTTTTAGTAATGCTTCTGCTTGAGATCAATTACCTACGTAAATTAATTTTTGCATGGATTAGCTTTCCACGTCAAACGACAGCTCATCACACCTTGGTTATTATACGGCATGGAAATGGGAGATATGGGGCACTACGGAGGTGATGAATAATGTGTGTCAGTGTGTGCGTGATGGATTTTTCACTTTCAGTCCTCTCACATGCAGAGGCCGAACACTTTGCGGATTGAGAGGGAGTTTAGCTTTAACCACAGGTTTAAATGAAGACCCGTTTTCATAGATCAGCCCCACATTTAAATGCATGAAAGAGTAGAAGGGGGGTCATAGATCACAATATGACTTGGAGAGCTCCGGCAGCCCCAGGCGCTGTGACAACCTGATCCTCATTCACGATCGCACCAAATTCATGCTATTAGCTTTGGAAATCAGTGGTATGTGGTGTGAAACACATACAAAAACTACCTTGTATAAAAAAAAAGTATAAAAAGTTTATAAAAAGAATACTTTACCAAAAAAGTCATAATTATCCTCATCATTCAAAACCTATATGACTTTATTTCTTCAATGAAGATTTACATTTACAAAAAGTCAACTCGTTGTAATATAATGAAAACTGGGGCTATAAAACTTCATAGAAGTATAATAATAGTGGTTCATAATATTTATACTTTTATATTCCAAGTATTCTAAAATTATTAAATGACATTTTTTGTGAAATTTCTTATAATGTCTTTATTTATTGATAATGTTCCACTCCAGTAACTAGTGTGACCGAATCATTGATTCATTGAGCAGAATTAATAACTGGCTCATTCACATCAGTACTTTATTTTAATGAATGCTCTAACATATGCTCATCACATAGTTTGAGAAAATTTAGAATATAATGCCATTTGAACCACTTTTGTAATCAATTTATGGTGCTATTTGGAGCTTGACAACAACTTGGTGTGAGTAAATAACTCAATACATTTTGGGTCAGCAATTTCTTCAAAAATATGTTTACTCCTCATATATTCCCAGAGCCCATTTTTTGGATGTATACACATTTCTGCCTGGTGAACATTCACCAGTGTGTTCACCATTGGGCATGGATCAGTCATGGAGAAGCTGCAAATAGTTGTGTGCAACCATGCTGATGGTGTGAGATGCAGCAGCAGGCTGTGAAATTGAGAGGATGGTCTGTCAAAGGTGTTGGGATACCGATGGGCTGGAGTTTGGGTGCTGCGGATTGAAGGATTGGAAGTGTGGAAAATGTGATTAAATTCCCCTGCTTTTCGTCTGTGGTCTTTATCTTAACCCTACCCGAGGCACACAGGCTGCATACTGAGTGACACATTGATTACTGCTGTTAAATCACCTATATAGGGGCTTGTAAAGCTGGAAATACGTTTTGGTGTAAGTCTTTAGGAAAATGCCTGCGACATACATATTCAGCAGGCAAATGGTTAGATAGTATGGGCTACATAACTGGCAGAATAAAAAAAAGATGGAGAACAAAATGTAGAAGCAAAATAAATGCATGCATCCATCATCCGTTCAGTGCAGTGCAAGTGTGATGTTTGGTTTTGGGAAGAAATGAACTGTTATGGCCAAAATCTAGCCTGAAGATAGATGCTTGAATGTAGTTTTGGGCGTGCATGCCATTTCTATAATGGACTGATTCAAAGTCCAGGAAGTCATGCACATTAGTTGTGTTCTAAATGGACATTTCTGTCAGTTACTATAGCAGAAAACCAATGAATGGCCAGTGCTGTTTTCCCATGATGCCCGAGGACAGTAATTTCAGTGAAGCTGATGTCAGACGTCCATAGCTCTGTTTTGAATCATACAGAAAGAGATGTCCTTTGAAAAATCTATTTCTCGGACATGTCGCACAGACAGCCAGACATTTCTACAGTGAGGCAAAATATTCATGTTAACAAACACAGGAATATAGGCACAGACACATTTCCCCGCAATACACATTGTTTGAAAGTGTGTGGATTTTATGCATTGCATGCAAGTGTGAGAAACTGGGTGCTTTATGTATGTATATACAGTGTGTACGGAAAGTGTTCAGACCCCCTTAAATTTTTCACTCCGTTATATTGCAGCCATTTGCTAAAATCATTTAAGTTCATTTTTTTCCTCATTAATGTACACACAGCACCCCATATTGACAGAAAAACACAGAATTGTTGACATTTTTGCAGATTTATTAAAAAAGAAAAACTGAAATATCACATGGTCCCAAGTATTCAGACCCTTTGCTGTGACACTCATATATTTAACTCAAGCTGTCCATTTCTTCTGATCATCCTTGAGATGATTCTATACCTTCATTTGAGTCCAGCTGTGTTTGATTATACTGATTGGACTTGATTAGGAAAGCCACACACCTGTCTATATAAGACCTTACAGCTCGCAGTGCATGTCAGAGCAAATGAGAATCATGAGGTCAAAGGAACTTCCTGAAGAGCTCAGAGACAGAATTGTGGAAAGGCACAGATCTGGCCAAGGTTACAAAAAAAATTCTGCTGCACTTAAGGTTCCTAAGAGCACAGTGGCCTCCATAATCCTTAAATGGAAGACGTTTGGGATGACCAGAACCCTTCCTAGAGCTGGCCGTCCGGCCAAACTGAGCTATCGGGGGAGAAGAGCATTGGTGAGAGAGGTAAAGAAGAACACAAAGATCACTGTGGCTGAGCTCCAGAGATGCAGTTGGGAGATGGGAGAAAGTTGTAGAAAGTCAACCATCACTGCAGCCCTCCACCAGTCGGGGCTTTATGGCAGAGTGGCCCGAGGGAAGCCTCTCCTCAGTGCAAGACACATGAAAGCCTGCATGGAGTTTGCTAAAAAACACCTGAAGGACTCCAAGATGGTGAGAAATAAGATTCTCTGGTCTGATGAGAGCAAGATGTTTGGCCTTAATTCTAAGCGGTATGTGTGGAGAAAACCAGTCAATATGGGGTTCTGTGTACATTAATGAGGGAAAAAATGAACTTAGATGATTTTAGCAAATGGCTGTTTTCTTCTATAACAAAGAGTGAAAAATTTAAGGGGGTCTGAATACTTTTCGTACCCACTGTATGTACGAATATTCTTGTTTTTCTTTGTAGATGATGATTTAATTTCTTGACACTTCACAGGTTATTTCATTTAGATTTGGGGCTTAATCATTTTCATATTTTGTGTTGAAACCCCTTCTTTTGAAAAGATGTTTTTAAAAAATTTAATTTCCTGAATCATTTCCTGATTTTTTTTTTTTGTTGTTGTTGAATAACATTTTAATTTACACATTTTAGGTGGTGACTTTGTCTATTTCATATTTTGTGTTGAACACCCACCGCCCCCACCATTCCCCCACAATATTAGTTTTTTTCAGAATAGTTTTTTTCACTCATTATCATTTTCTGTCTTAATATTACCTTTTGGAGTATGAATCTCACAGTTTGTCAGAACTTGCACGCAGCCACCACAAAACTGTTCATAAGCCTCTAGGGATTTGATTATGGATGTCGCATTTGAAATAAATATGGAAAATATGTTTCGGTGTCTGTCCACTGACTATGAATATGAATATCTCTCCATGGCCATGGGAAAGTGAATAATTACAATGACAAAAATAAAACTTCAGTTACATTTAAACATTTCCAACAAAGAAATGGATCAAATTCTTTCAGCTTGTTGAACACGTTTTTATTTGGACATTTCTACTGTGTGACATTTGAAGCAGCAGTGAGTGTCAAGCACATGACATTGTTTTTATGGTTGAAACAACAATATACAAAGAGAAAATCACTTTTGTGACTTTAACAAAGATTAATTATATTTAAGTTTACATTATTTTACATTAGATTATTCAATTTCTGTACCTGAATACTGTTAGACTTACCTAAAAAACATAAAGCACGATTTTATTTGTATCTTTGTTCTTTTGCATTTATCTATGCTTGTAATTTGTTATTTTTTTTTTCCATGCAGATTCACTCCCCTACAAAATAACTCCAATCATTCTACAATGATTCATTCTTTCCAAACAAAAACTGTTTATATCGCAATATACATCACAAAATATTGCAATGTCATTTTTTTCCAATATCGTGCAGCAGACATACTTAATCACTCTACAGTTTGATTTCTTTAGATTTCTTTCTTTCCTTATTTCTTCTGTTTATTATGTTTGGCAAGTCTGTGTTTTCAGTCTGTTTAATAGTGCAGATATTAATAGTGCACTATCCCTCTGTTGGCCTGCTTATTTAACACCTTTCCAAACTGAGCATTTCAGACTTGGTACTAGTATAATCGCCACCTCTTTTAGCATCTCTGCATCTCTCTGACTGTCGTTGTGGGGAATTGCTTTTTTTTGGACACTTCATGTCTGCCACAGATAAGAACACTTTGATTTCTTGTTTTTCTGTTTGTGCCAGTTGGAATAATGTGTTCCTGTTGGAAATGTGCTATAATGTTTGCTTAGGCGTAATGGCAGCTGTTTCACCTGTCAGTGTTCCTGACGTTGTGCTTCTAGCATGTGCTAATAATGTCTTTGCATGATGACAGTGCAGGCAGGGAGGACCTGCAGCTTTTCAGATGGGTGTCTAGTCTGGGTTTCATTTGTTTCTTGTTGCCCATGCTCAGGTATGGCTGTGGAGGGCAAGAACTGTAGTAGCAGACATTGCATCATCATCTTGCAAACTCTGCCAATGCAAACTGGAGTATGTTTGTGCTCTCTCCTCTCTCTCTCTCTCTCTCTCTCTCTCTCTCTCTCTCTCTCTCTCTCTCTCTTTTTAAAGCCCTTTATACACCTGGTATTAAGATCTGTCTCTGGTGAGCATTCACATGTGGTCAGATGTGACAGTTCTCTGTTGTTGGTATTAATTTATTTTCTGCTGTGAAATTAAATTTTTTGTCCCAAATGTACTTGAATTTCAATTTTAGCCCAAATATGATGTTTTGTGAGTTTTCAAGTATTTTAGTCAAATGCTAAACTTTTAAAGTGCTTCACATTATTTTTGTCACCACATATTGATCAAGAATACTGAAGAAGGTTTGTGTAGATTTTAGCTTAATTATTTGCAGCCATTACTTCAGCATTCATTGTCACATGATCCTTTAAAAATCATTCTGAAATGCTGATTTGGTGCTTAAAGGTGCTATAGAGGATGTTTTATTTTATACATTTTTGCAATATTACTTGAAACTGTCTTTACTAACTGATAAAAGAGTATTTATTAGGTGCACTGAAAGGAATAATATCAATATACATCATCTGTGCACGAGGTAGAGCCTTAAAAACATCAGCCAATCGTTTACGTGATCATCGCATAAACGATTGGCCCTCTGGCTTGTCAATCACTGCCATTACGTTCCTTGTGAGAAACGTGCGCGCTCCAGTAACTTTCCACACTCCACAGGTGCCGCATGCAATGTTTTTGACAGGAGACAGGAGTAACAACTGCAGATTATGAGTTACCTGCGGTGAGTCCGACATAATGAATCCACTAACACGATACAGCGAATGCCGGTGGTAAACACTCGTGTTCCAATACTCGTGCATGAGTTTTGGGAGGCGTTCCCTCGAAATGAGCTGTGAAGGAGGGGGGTTGTTCTTACGCATGCGCTCATTTCAAAAACTCACTAACAGTCTTTGGTTTCTCAGTCGTCGAAAACATCCTCTATAGCACCTTTAAGTAAGTTTTTTTTTCTCTCTGAAAACAGTTGTGATTCATAATGTTTAAGTGGAAACTGAGATACATTGTTTTTTCATGATTCTTTCAATAGAAAGTTTAAAAGAGCAACAACTTTCTGTCACTTTTGATCAATTTAATGAATCCTTGCTGAATAAAAATATTCCTTTAAAACAAATTTTATAAACTCCAAACTTTTGAACGGTAGTTTAAATTGTAATATATTCGGTCCCACTTTATATTAAGTGGCCTTAACTACTATGTACTTAAATTTAAATTAATCATTTGATACAATGCACTTATTGTGTACATACATGTTTTTACATTGTACTTAAATTTTAAAAACACCTGCATGTAATTACATCTGTAATTAATTTCTGTAATTACATTTATAATTACACTGTTGACCCATCCTTTACACCTTACCCCTTCCCTTAAACCTACCCATATCACCAAAGCTTTCCCTAACCTTACCCATATCCCACCTCATATCCCACCCTGTTTTGCAATTCAATATGAACCCAATAAGTACATTGTACTTATTTTTTGATGTAAGTACATAGTAGTTAAGGCCACTTAATATAAAGTGGGACCATATATTCAAAGTAAAACATTTAAGTTAAAAAAAAGGCGAAAATGTTTTAGAACAATTGCTGTCTACCTGGGATCACATTGCCTGAAATTGATGCGTAAACATATGATTACTTTGCAAAATGAAAACTTTTTTTGAACACAGTCAGACACCATACCACCTTTGCAATTTATCCCTTTAGAATCAGCTTATCCCACAGATGTATTGTCATACAAGACCTTAATGGTTGTATTTGCTACACTGATATGATGCATTGAAAAACCGATGCTTTAGATTTGTCAAAATGCTTTAGGCCTCTTGCTTTATCCGTTCTCCCATGGATATTGTCTTGAAATTGGTTCGGCTCAGAATTCACAATAGTAATGTTGTTTTGAATTTTTTTTTTTTTTTTTTTTCTGATCAGGCAAAGATGGAGCTAGAGAAAGAATGAGAAACTATAACCAATTCGCAAGCCTACGGGTTAGATTGCTGCCTTAAAATAAACACTTACCATAACTTCTCAATTCTCACGTTATCAAACATTCTCCATATTGACGGATTTGAAATAGAATATTCTTTCACCTGGTACACTATTTCTTCACCTTACACTCAAGCAGAAAGTTATCTTCAAACATACATCTTTGCTTTGCGCCCGCTAGTTGTAGCGCCCAGAGCACCTTGTCACCACGCCTTTTGATAATTAACTTAAAAGAAAATGAAGGCATAATCTTGTGTGTCTTTCTTCTGTTTTCTGACAAGATTATCCCCATTTACAGCCGTGCTTGTGTGGCAGAGGTTGAGTGCTATGAGAGGGCTGTCGCATTATTGCATTTATCTCCTCATGGTCTTGTCTATTTAATGAGTCTTTCAGCCTGACAACGTCAAATGTGCTACCCACTTCACTTTGAGATGCCTCTCTTCTCCATAAGCTCCTCTAAGTAGATGTTTCAGCTGTAATTTAATGGACCTTTATTGTTGTTAAGTGAAGGTTATTTTAAGTGTTTAATTACTGGTCTTAAATCACTTATTTAAGTGGATGAATGGGGGAAATATCAGCTCTTTAAAACCACTCCAGTTCATGACCTCCATGCAGAGAGGCCAGATGAAGTGTGAACAACAGATTACATATGCAGCATCATCGTTAATGTGTTTATTAGGGGTGGTCACAAGCATAGGCGCCGATCCCGTGGGTGCCCCAGCCCCCGAATGGTCGAGCACCCATGGAAAAATACCAGATATTCTCCATTGATTTTAACCAATAGAAAATCAATTGTAGCTTTCAGACACGATCTTTACCCTTTTTATAGTTAATTTAAGGCCATTTCTATGGCGATATTTTAATATCAAACGACAAGAGCGCATCCAAGTGACACAAATGGCTCTGATCTCAATCAGATACATGTGCACTCTCCAACATAAACTTTCCTTGCACCAGATATCAGCGAGAGCATGACTCACGACAACACTCGTGAAAAGAATGTGCTTTTGGGTCAAAATTGTCATATTACTGCACGGATATAATGCAAATAAAACATTAATTTGACGTTGATTTGAGTTAAATAAGAAGCGAACTAGCGCTGAAACATGTTCTTTTTGAAATCATGCGCTGTGGCTCATTCTAAGTTAGTCTTCTGACATACGCGTCAATCTATCACTTGACTCTTCTTTCCACGGAAATCACTAACAAAATGCACACAGACATGTCCCTGCTCTTGATATACAAATATTAATTAACTTCTTTGAACTTTATGAGGGAAAAAAAATGATATGAGGGCAAATTCGAACCACTGATAATTACAGCACGAGTACTTAGAAATGAGCGTGAATTAACTTTCATTTGTAATTTTGGATATTTTGGATTAGTTATCCCTGTTCAAAAAACAGCATCTACTGGTAAGGTATGTTTTGAAGCATGGCAGCTGGTTTTGAGCAACTAGCTCCAGCTCAGGAGCAGTTTATATCTAGCTCAGGACCAGCTTAAACCAGCACATGACCAACTAAAGACCAGCTTAAACCAGCTCAAGCCAGCTTCAAAACATACCTAACCAGCATATACTGTTTTTTTGTACAGGGATGATTTGTGTTTTGGGTTGTTTCTTGTGGTCTGATTGGTTAAAGTTGAGGCATCAAGTGTAGTTGTGTCCGAAATACGACTTTCAGAGTATGTACTGTATTCAACAAAGAACTTACTTCTTGACTTTTGACGAAGTGGGTTTTATTTAGGTGTGCAGTTGAGAATACATTCCCACATTATATGTCATCTTTGCATTGTTCTTTTGACGTACCTCACCAACCCCAAACTTTTTTTGAATAGTAGTGAACCTTTACTTTCCTGTTACAGCCATGGTTAGGTTTAGTCTTCAGGGATTGGATTTTATAGTTTTCTTTTGGTCTGAGACGTAAGTTTTTATATGACTCAATTGTACAATTTTGCCATCCATTAGGAAAAAATTACTCATGAGAACAGGTTTTTGTCAACAATTTTTTGTTCCTACTTCAATTCTATTTGGCAATTCCTCAGCTCATGTGGCCTCATGGGATAGAAAGTAGTCCATGAGATAAACACTTCAGAATATTCAGTTGGGATATTTTCCACTTACACATTGAGTACTCTGATACTATTATTGAAAAAATCTGTTTGTTGAGGGTGTAATTTACACACAGGGTGCTTTCTTATGTTCGAAAACAGCACAAATGTTGGAATTAAATGGAATAAAACAAATTTGTATATGGTTTTAACAGCTGTAAATTTACAAATGCAATGCACATGTTGTGTGAAACTGAGTGAGATGTACGTCTGGTGCATCTGTACCTACACCAATAATTATGATATAACAGATGCCTCTTCCCAGCAAGTAAAATATCCAAAATGCATATCCATAGTTTTCAAGCATACTTGGGATGACGGACGGTCGATATGGCTTCATTTGTTATGCATATACACTGCCTCTTCACTGTTTACAGCAGTCCTCACAAGGTTAACAGATCACTCCAGTCAGCTCATTCATAAAGCATGTGTTTTGCATTTATGGAATCGAAAGAAGGGTGAGTGGTGAAAAATGAAAGCGTTCGCAAATCCATCACATTGTGATATGCTGTCTTGCCCGACTTTTTTTCCCAAAAGAATTCCACTGCATGGACACCCTAAGGTAGGGTTCCGCCTGCCAGCGTGAAGGGCACAGGCGGTCACACTGGGCATCAATCATGCAGCAGGACATAGTGCCAGTGTAAAGCTTTGATAAAGAGTGTCGTTTGAGCTGAAACCCCGTCAAGGACTTATTAAAGGCCTGCCTCACTGTGATTAACGATCCGGTCCGTTCTGCCAAGACCAGTCTCTCCAGGAAGAGTAGAAGGTGAGGATGTGAGGAAAGAGTACAGGTGCACCTTAACTCTCTGAGGGAGAATGTGAGAACACAAATAAGTTCAATACTAGTACAAATGACTTTTAATTATCCTGCTCGCACACAGCCCTCACAAGCACATTCTCATGGGTACTGTATATGTTCATCTATCTTTTTTATTTTCCAGTATCTGTAATAAACTTATCAGTGATAGGGAACAACAAACTAAAAGTGTTTTAGCCGTTATCAAACTTGTACAACAAATAGCGTTTTAACATGATTAAACCTTACAGTGCTGTTTCTGTAATATAGCCTTTTGTAGTATAACATACCGATGTAACAGTCACTAAAATGTTCACTCTTTCTCTAGTCATTTTAGTGAATCCGTTTGCTCAGACAGTTCACTTGCCGTAAATGCACTGGTTCAGTAAAACGATTCACTGATTCATTAGGGTCTACATGCTGTTTACACCACCTTTCTTGTAGCAGTATATACAAAACAATATTTAGTACTTAGTTAAATACTGCTCTTGGTCATAATGTTTTATTTAGCTATATTAAAGGATTAGTTCACTTTAAAATGAAAATTACCCCAGGCTTTACTCACTCTGTAGCCATCCTAGGTGTATATGACCTTTCTGATGAACACAATCGGAGATATATTAATAAATATCCTGACGCATCTGAGCTTTATAATGGCAGTGAGTGATACCAATGAGTATGAGCTGAAGAAAGTGTCTTCATCCACATCCATCCATCCATCCATCCATCATAAACATACTCCACATGGCTCTGGGGGGTAAATAAAGGCCTTCTGAAGCGAAGCGATGGGTTGGTGTAAAAAAATAAATCCATATTTAACAAGTTATGAAGTAAAATATCTAGCTTTCACCAGACCGCCTTCCGTATTGAAATTACGGGAAAAATTGAACTGGCGTTGCGTCAGTTAAGCTTTTTCCGTCAGTTGAATTGGGGAGGTGTAGGACATAGTGCAAGATTTTTTTTTTTAACTGTGAGAGTTTTACACTTTCTTCGTAAGTTGAATACAGAAGGCGGTCTGGCGGAAGCTAGATATTTTTTTACTAGTTTAACACTATTTTTTATTTTTTTTTAATTGTCTTTTTTACTTGTTCTTGTTGATTGTTACTATACTTGTTTCCTAAATGTTTTTATACTCTGAGCTGCATCTTATATTATGCAAATACTTATATGCAAATTATGCAAATATATATATATATATATATATATATATATATATATATATATAATAAAACTATACACCATCATATAGACTATATATATTAGTGTATATGATGGTATGTTACACAAAAAAATAAAATAAATAAAAAATAAATGTATCTTGTAGTTTGGCCAGCTAAAGTTTCAAAGTTGCTTCCCAAGTGCTGATTTTATACATATTGTAAATCCGTTTCCCCCTTTTTTCTCTCTCTGAGCTACAGAAGGCAGAATAGATCCACATATTGCACGCAGTTCCACATGTCACTAGTCTGCACATCTTTCAAATATCAAAGCTGTTATTTGATGGTGTCTCTTGTATGAAGTGAATTATTAAATTTGCTTTTCGAGCCCAGCCTTTTCAGCACAAAAGTCAGGCCAGGCCGAGAGAGAAACGCCTCTGAAGGGAACCGCACATGTCCTCCCATGAATGCAGAGAGTCTCTTTGATGGGCATCACATACTCTACATGCATTCTCATACGTTGAGTGTTATCAGCTAAGCTGCAAGCACACACAAAATACACACGTTTGCCATTGTGTACAGCTGTACGCACTTCACTATGTTAATGTTTCATGGAGGAGCAGAGCTGTACATCAGCTTTTGCGCTGGCATTTAGAAAGCCTGAGTGCCTAAAGCCCTGTGGGTTTACCATTTTCAAACATCCATGCGTATTTCCTGCAATTTCCACCTTTTCTCTAAGATTGACAGATGCGAAAAATACACAATATACAGTAGAGGAGCTGTTTGCCCCCTGGTGTAGTTTTCACTATTCTATATGTTCTGGCTCTTTTTTTTTTTTTTTTACTTCCTGCATGACAGTGCAGTTTTAAATCCTTGATTGTCAGTTTTCCACTTGGCATGCATTGCATTTTTAACTAGTGTTCCAAGGATGATTTCCCCCCCTCTTTTACTAGGATTGATTGAGCATGTTTTTCAATTATTTATGATGCTATATATATTGCTCAAATGCTGGCTGGGAGCTATAGCGATGCATACGTATGTGGTTGCAATACTAGAGACTCACATCACTGTGAAGTGTATGAATGTGAAACAGGAAGCTCTGTTAATGAGCCCTTATTGGTGATTAGCTCTGTTCTGAGTCTAAGCCTCATACTGACAGAGAACAGTGCATTGAACTTGTGTGCTACTTTGTGTTGTATTTTTGGATTTATTACAGTTCCCTTCTAAGAACACCCACCTCTCCCTGTAGGAAAGAGGAATCACAAATGAGATCCCTTTTATATCTCAAATGCTTCTCCTAGACAGCAAAGCAACTAAGATGGGAAGCAAATGTAAACTTTTAAAGTTTTAAAGCTTAAAGGGTTAGTTCACCCAAAAATGAAAATTCTGTCATTAATTACTCATCCTCATGTTGTTCCACACCCATAAGACCTTCATTCATCTTCAGAACACAAATTAAGATATTTTTCATAAAATCGGATGGCTCTGTGAGGCCTGCATTGCCAGCAAGATAATTAACATTTTCAATGCCCAGAAAGCTACTAAAAACATATTTAGAACTGTTCATGTGACTACAGTGGTTCAACCTTAATGTTATGAAGTGACGAGAATACTTTTTGTGTGCCAAGAAAACCTTTTTCAACAATATCTAGTGATGGGCAATTTCAAAACACTGCTTCATGAAGCCTCGAAGCTTTATGAATCTTTTGTCTCGAATCAGTGGTTCGGAGCACGTATCAAACTGCCAAAGTCACGCCCACCAGTGGTGAACCATTAAAAATTCGGAAATACTGGTGGACGAAGCCTCGTTTACTGAAATCACGTGACTTTGGCAGTTTAATACGCGCTCTGAACCACCGATTCGAAACAAAAGATTCGTAAAGCTTTGAAGCTTAATGAAGCAGTGTTTTGAAATCGCCCATCACTAGATATTGTTGAATAAAGTCATTATTATTATTATTATTTATTTTTTATTTTTTTTGGGGGGACACAAAGTATTCTCATCGCTTTGTAACATTAAGGTTGAACCACTGTAGTCACATGAACTGTTTTAAATAAGTGTTTAATAGGTTTCTGAGCATTGAAAGTGTTAATGGTCTTGCTGGCAATGCATGCCTTGCTGAGCCATTGGATTTTATGAAAAATATCTTAATTTGTGTTTTGAAGATGAATGAAGCTTTTAAGCGTGTGGAACGACATGAGGATGAGTAATTAAAGAAAGAATTTTCATTTTTGGGTGAACTAACCCTTTAAAAAGGTTTATTCACCCCAAAATTTCAATCCTGCCATTATTTATGAACCCTCATGTTTTTCTAAACCTAAATGACTTTTCTTCTTCTTAAAAAAAGTGTGATTTTGAAGTCCTGGTCACTACGATGCAATTAAAATTAATAAGGCTTTACAATAGGTTTCAGCTTATGAAGCACCCTAAAAATGTTATATGACTCATGAGCTTCAGAACACTTGGAATTTATTACATATAATAATATTGTGTGAGAAAATTTAAGCATGAAAGTGAGTAAATGATGACAGAATGTTAATTTTTGAGTGAGCTATCTCTTTACGTCTCCTATTTCTCCAATTTTTCTCCTGAAAAGATTCTATGGAGATTCAAAAGAGATATCAACATGTGCACAGAACAAATTCTTCCAAAACCAAATGATCTGAGTGGTGCCATTAATAGCGTGGCGCTCTGTATTTTTATTGTATGTCAACAGTTGTCTCATTTTTTTCTATTTCTCCTAAGGAATTTTAGGAGGCACATCTGAGACGACTTGATACTTACTGTAACATAACTGTGATCTCAATTACATGTAAGTCTCCTGAGCTATGAAACCACAACCTCAGAGGCAAAAACTTTTCCTCTGGGTCCAGAGAGACACTCGGGAGACTTCATGCATTGGCATGTCTTTAGTGTGGTGGAGAGTTGCTCCATTGAGACTGTGCCCACATGCTAAACCTTGTAAACAGCATGTTTGTCTATATATAGTGGAGGTGTCCTAGATTGGAAGCTCAAAAACCTGCATGTGGTCTCTATATATCATAGAGCCGTTAGATCTGTTTGGTCTGGGAAAGGCTGTGTTTGTGAAAGTCATCTGATGGATTATTGTAATGAAGTCTATGTTGTTTACCAGCATCCTCCTGCTGTCTTTTCAATGCCTTTTCTCATATATTTTCCTTCACTCTTTCCCTGTCTCTTTCATTGTAGTGTTTATAGGCTCAGATTAATCCCAGCATGCTTGCATAGAACATCATCAAAACATCATCACATAATGAAACAGAAGATGTGAAATGCATTTAGATTATACCGAATGAGGATTTATACGAGGAAAGGACAAACATGCTTTCTTGACAGAATTAGTACAGTGTATATATATATATATATATATATATATATATATATATATATATATATATATATATATATATACAATTTCCCCAGCTTTCAGCTCCTCTGGTCGTCCACATTAGTGTGGTTGTCTTGAAACAGCCTACATGAATTATTCAATCAACCAGCTGATTTTCTCAATTAGATATTGCATTGCCTCTTAATCAGTGTTTTGTTAACCAACGCACAATTTCCCCGCTTGTATGCGCAATTTGCAGAATAGTCTGCCCATAGGAATGGAGACGGTTAAAATGTGCAATTTACTTTGACAAATATCACAAATTTGTGCATTTATATCAAATTAAGCTTCTGTGCGAGACAGCGAGCAAATGTAAGGACACTCATGCATTAAATTCAATTGAGAACGCTGTCAATAATTGAAAACAAATCTATTTATACCAGTATCTGCACATATAATCTTGGTCTGTGATGATGAATGAGGCCAAGGACAAAAACAGACATTATATTGTAGTAAAACATGACTGGATAGTGATTTGGAGGAGGAAGACGGGGATCAGGTAGCTCTAGTCGTGACTATCTATCTATCTCTATCTCTCTATCTCGCACTGGACAACAGTAGCAGCATGTACGTTTATATTTCTATAAACAGATCAGATCAGCATTTCAAGTAATTTCAAGTTCTTTTCGATTCAGACATGACTGTAAATGATGAGTGGGTGAGTTGTTAAAGAAGTACTGTCACCCTCTGAAACATTATCCACTGGTGTCTGGAGAATTTTAATTTAGAGTTGTTATAATGTATATCTGTACCACTTAATTTTCTTTATTTTTTATTTTTTTCTTCTTCTGCCTCAAAAAAAAAAAAAAACCCACCCCTTTCATCATTCTCTGGACATAATAAAGATGACCGCTCAACAACACGTTTGTTATCAGACTAAAAGCAGTGGGCGATATTTTCAGACAGCCCAGCACAATTGGGAGCTCTCAGATCTGAAAGAAATTAATGAGTCTTCAACTTTCGTTCAAAGCTGTGGCAGGTAACTCAGTGGGGGAGTGGATCTTTTTTTTTCTGTGCTCTAGCTTTCCACAGAAAGTGTGGTGCTTCAAATTTATATTGCAGACAGTCAACATCTTTCTTGCTCGTTTGCATGAACCACATGTCAGTTTAAACCTGCACTTTATTTGAGCTTCAAAAGCAGCCACTCAGTGTTAGGTTAGTGATAAAGTGTGACTTTATATGTGAATCTCCCTCTGGTTTATACAACTTCTATTTTTTATTTTTTTATTTTATTTTATTTTATTTTATTTTATTTTATTTTATTTTATTTTATTTTATTTTATTTTATTTTATTTTATTTTATTTTATTTTATTTATTTTATTTTATTTTATTTTATTTTATTTTATTTTATTTTATTTTATTTTATTTTATTTTATTTTATTTTATTTTATTTTATTTTATTTTATTTTATTTTATTTTATTTTATTTTATTTTATTTTATTTTATTTTATTTTATTTTATTTTATTTTATTTTATTAAAAACCACTGAGCAGGTACAAACCTTCATATTGGATTGCATTACCTGACTTTAATGCTGATTTTAACCCAGGTTTGCAGTCTATGCTCGTCTTGTCCAATCCAGTCAGAGTTGACTGATTTCACAGAATATTGCATAGTATATGATGGGTACAGACTCTGATTTCTTACCCTCAGACTGTAATTCCATCTAGCCAGAGTATATCAAACGAGTTTGAAATCGAGCAGTATAAAAATCTCCACAACTCAAACTCACAGTAGAGCTTTAGCTATATAGGTACAGCTTAAATTTAACATCATTTAATAAGTAAGCAATTAACATTTGTTAGCTTGCCGCAAGTGACTATATGTAACATCGAATCTCAACAGCATAATTTGTTGTTTTTGTATAGACTTGATAGTTGTGTGATCCTCAGTTATATGGTATGTGATGCCTTGGTTATTGTTGTTTTATTTTTGTACTGATATTAATTGATAGGCCCAGCAGTCGTCATCAGCCATGAAGTTTGCTCATCTGCGGAAAACCTATTAATTTTATTCTCGGAGCAGTGTATTAAGTACCTAATGTTCTCTTGTAAATTACCTGACAAACTCCTGACACCAGCCACCCTTGCTATTCTTCCAAAATGACAATTTCTTGTCAAGATGTATTGTTTTGAATTTATGAGGAGAACTCAATTAACATGGGTTTAATTCTGTTTATTTGGCATATTGGAAACAAATAATGATTTTTTTCTTAGTTCCTGACTCCATGCCAGACAGCTACCCTTCAAGGAAAGAAAATGAACTTACTTTCTGGCAGTTACCAATGGAGACTCTAATAATGAATGTGACATCTCTCCGCCTGCCTGCCTGCCTGTCTGTCTGTCTGTCTGTTTGTCTCTATTTTTTCAAGTTTTTAATTTCAGCACGCTCCCATCTGTGTTTCTTGACTGCTATGTGAAAACCTGCTTTTAATTAGCTGAAGAAATGGAGGAAAGGTTAATGGGTTCACATAGTGGGTGGAGACAACATGCCATACTGGTTGACAGTGCCTGACAGGGGTGTGTGTGTGTGTATATATGCATGTGTATTTGTTTACCTGTGCAGTTTGGTGTGCCTACACATCTATCCGTTTCGAACAACTTGCCCTGCAAGCATTTAAAACCCGGGGCATCCTTCATTTTGGTAACGGACCATGTTTTGAAGAGGTTATTGCATGCACTCCAATACGAATTGAGGCCTATTTATAATTTACATTTCATTTTGCACTCTCCTTTTTGACCCAGCCTTCCATTTAAACCGCTTTGTTTGCTTTGCGCAGACCCAGGTGAGAGACCTTGAATCAAGGGCACTGAACATCCAGGGAGACTTTCATCCATGTCCTTTCAGAAGAGTTCTGCAGATCCCTTCAAAATAGCTAAACTTCAGCAAAAGCAAGTGATCTGATTTCCGAGAAGAGCTGGACTGTGTTTTAAAAATCATGAAAGCAAACCAGTGGACATACTTTACTTCTTTTTTTTTTTTTTTTTTTTTTTTTTTTGGTAAAAGGAAAAAACTGAATTTTTTGTCAGTGTACTGTAGGTGCTCAGATGTTTGGAATGGTACTACCGAATATATAAAGGTTAGAATCATTAATGTGTGTGTGTGTGTGTGTGTGTGTGTGTTTCAAAGTCACTAATGCTCACGAGGCTGCATCTATTTTGTTAAAAATACATTAAGTTCTTGTGATGCTGTGACATATTATTACAATTTAAAATAAGAGCTTTCTGTTTTAACATATAATTTAAAATATAATTTATTCCTGTGATGGCAAAGATGAATTTTTAGTGGGCATTACTTCAGTCTTCAGTGTCACAAGATCCTTCATCTTATTCAAAATCTCATTCTTATTTGCAGATTTGGTGCTCAGTTTTTATGAATTATTATTGGTGCACAAATATTAATAATAGACTTATTTTATTATCAGTGTTGAAAATATTAATATTCATATTTTTGTGTAAACCGTGATACATTTTTTTTTCAGGATTCCTGGAGTGTATTTTTGATCAAATAAATGCAGCCTTGGTGAGCAAAAATATTCTTTCAAAAAATGTAAGTTTTCCAATTTTATAATATGTGTTTAGTTGTAAACCGCATTGTGCCTTATTTTACCAGTTGTTATCAGATCATCCCCATTGGGTTTTATTAGCAGGTGTAAACAGGGCATTGGTGCATTGGTTTCCAGATCCATGACTCTCTGTTTGGTATTTGCACTGCTGGATGTGCGCGTGTGCCTGTGAATATGGTGGGGCAGATCGGACTCTGCCGCTCTGATGGGTCTTTTATTCCAGTCTGTTGCCTACAGTGCATGACATGGCACCATTGCAGCAGTGCCACGCTGTGATTTACGGGTGTGATGGGCGCAAGTCGTTGTGGTCTGGTATAGAGTCAGCTGTGAAGAAGTTATCCATGCCATCTGTCCTTTATGCCTTCTGCCCCCATCTGCGTGGAGTCCCTCTTGTCACATTCTCTGCACTACGCTCTCATATCCTCCCTTGTCCATTTTTTTTTTTTTTTTTTGGTTCTGTCCCTGACAGATTTCAAGGCACCTTCACATGCTCAGACTTTGTCAAAGATTTCAATGGATTTCCATTAAGGTTTTTTGCTGAGGCTAGTTACCGTGCCACTTTTTGGTCTGTTGTCTTTCAAGGTCAGTTTTATGAGGCTAGAACAATCGTATTTTAAAAGAAAACGTCACTATCAAAATGGAAATTTCAATCATTATTTGTTTAACCTCATGTTGTTTCCAAACCTGTATAGCTTTCTTTTTTTTTCTTTTTTTTTAAATAAAAAAATAAATAAAAAGAAAATTAATAATATACTAGTCTCTGGATTCAATCTAAATAAATGCATTTTTTCTCTAAAGAAAAACAGGGAAGACTGATATTTAAGATTTAGTAATTCTGTCATTATTTACTTACCCCCACGAACCATTAAAGTTGTTCAGAAAAGTTGGAATACAGTGGACAAATCTTATGAATTCATTCAATGCCTTTGTACGAGAAACAGAGTTCACCTCCATTAAGCTGCACTGTAAACCCTAACACTCAAAATACTTAATTGGTTTGAGTAGGACAAACTTAAATTAAATAAATTAGTTCAGTTAAATTAGTCTCTCTTGTTGCATTCTCTGCAGTATGCTCTCATATCCTCCCTTGACCATTTTTTTTGGTTCTGTCACTGACAGATTTCAAGGCACCTTCACATGCTCAGACTTTGTCAAAGACTTCAATGGAGTTTTTTGCTGAGGCTAGTTACTGTGCCACTTTTTGTCTGTTGTCTTTCAAGGTTAGTTTTATGAGGCTAGAACAATCATATTTTAAAAGAAAATGTCACTATCAAAAGGGAAATTTCAATCATTATTTGCTTACCTGCATATTGTTTCGAAACCTGTATGTTTTTTTCTTTTTTTCTTTTTCTTTTTTTATTAAAAATATCCTGGTCTCTGGTTTCAGTCTAATGAAAGTAAATGATAGCTGGGACTGTCTAGCTCAAATCAGAAAGTGGTCTGTATAACTGTATTACAAGTCTTCTAAAACCATTCATGAACAGACCAAAATGTCTGAAATAATTTTTTTACCAGTGTTTATTTCATGAAGAAATTGTTCTTTTGATTCTTTTCAATTAATTGCTTAATACAATTCACAAAACGGTCTGATTGATTTGTTCACGAATTGGATTGGTTCTTGAGTTCCCACTAACTTAACTCCCTTAGGTCCGAAAACGAGCTGGCGCGTTTTGCAGGATTTTTTTCACATTGCAGAAAAATAGTCTTAAAATACTCTGTCATTTCTTGTCATAGAGACATAAGTAATATATCAATTGAAACTATAGAATGTCTTCTTTTATTTGTGTACACTCAGAGTAAAAACACAATGCTTTTTGTAAAATAAAGAAAACTAACATGATGCGTGATCTTTCCTCTCCCTCTGAACGAAGTCCAATCTGATAGTTCTCAGAAAATGAACTGTAACTTATGAATACTAATGACAAAAAAAAATGACACTTATGTCTAAAGAAACGTTGAAATGTCATGTTTTAAATCGTGCAAGTCAAATCGAAAGCAAACATTCTGTGTTTGTAATCTGTATGAAAAGAGAGCCATGTCAGAAGTCCGAGATTCAGCTCATTACCCGCTAATGCGGCCACGCCCACGGAGCCAGCGCTATTCAGAGGCAAATTCAGAGGCAATACTTGTATGCATCGTCTCAATCGTGTATTTATTGTCTTGAAAAGTGTTTATTTGGATGTTAAAGCCATGGTTAGCGATCTCTAGAAGACATGCCGTTAGTTCCTAGTTCATTTTCTTCTTTATATGAATTTGTGGCCTAAAGGTGTACAGAGCGCCCTCCGGCTGCAAGTATGAATTGAAAACACAGTATCCAGCACTCATAGTGATGACAATAAATATTACTTCTCAGTATAGAAAATTGACATAAACATATAAGAATCCATCAATATTTCTCCAAATGTGCACGCCTTTAAGCTAAAAGCCTATATGAAATGCCACAGAGGTAACATAATTGTTCAGACACTTTGCATCACAGAAATACATTATATTTTAAAAAATATAATAGAATACCATTATTTTAAATTGTAATAATATTTCACAGTATTGCTGTTTATGATGAGCTGAGACATTATTACAGAGGTTTTTTTTTTCACAGCCTACCTGACTGAAAGGCCTCATTAATATGCAAGTTATTTCAGGTCATTATTATGTGATTCTTTTGTCTTCTCAGGTGTAAATGGCCCATTATTCATGGTGATTCACGCCTCCATGCATACTGTGTTTCTTGACAAAAAGTGTCTTACAAAAACTAAATCAATATATTGTTTTATATGAAGGAGTAGGCAGCATAATTTTTACATAATTCTGAAGCAAAAACCCAGAAGTCTTGTGAACACAGATTTAATATACTTTTTTTGGCCTTATTTCAGGGCATGTCAAAACTTCTCCAAGCCCCAAATCAGCCTCAGACTCCAGAGGGTTAAGCAGAAGTTTACACACTGTAAACCTGAATAAGTTGGGCTAACTCAAAGAAAAAAAAAAATATGATGTTCCCAATTTTAAGCAGTACTATCAAGTTTTGAGTTTGTAGTAATCATGCATGTTAATTGCTCCTAACTTGAAGTACTGAGTTAGGTAACTTGATAGCAATTTACATAAAAGATTGTTAATTTATTTTATTATTATTATTATTTTGAGTTCTTGCTGTAAAGCCTAAAATTTGAAAAAAACTAAAAAAAGTTTTTTGTAAGAAACTGTTTAAGATTTTTATTTTGTAATCCTACATTTTTATTTGTCTTAACTTGAAATATTTGAGTACACTAATTTATACATTTAACTTAAAATTATCAGGTTATCTCAACGTAAATATTTTGCTCGCTATAACAAACTAATTCAGAAAATACCAACTTGCTAATTTACTAACATGTTAACAATAGCATGGCATAGCACTTACTGAATGAGTACAGCAACTTAAAACATGAAACTTGCCAAGTTTCAGTTAAACTTAAGATTGTCTAAATTAAAATAAAATGATTTTATACAACTCAAAACAATGAAACAGTTCAGTTTACTTGAAATATGTCAGTGCTATAAACTAAAAAGAAAAACAAAGTTCTAAATACTCACAACAGTTAATACTACTAAACTAATTGGTTTAAGTGTGTCCTACTCAAACCAATTAAGTATTTTGAGCTTTAGGATTTACAGTGCAGCTCAATGGAGGTGAACTCTGTTTCTCACACAAAGGCATAGAATGACTTAATAAGATTTGTCCACTATATTCCGACTCTTCTGAACAACTTTAATGACTCATGGGGTGATTAAATGTTGACAGAATTGCTAAATCCTAAATATCAGTCCCCCTGTTTTTCTTCAGAGGAAAAATGCATTTATAATCTCTGAATCACACTCTAAGTTTCGACAACATGTTTATACATAAGTTTTTATAAAAGTTAAAAGCACCACATAAGCTTTGAAATTTCGCCTTGAACATGCTGTAAACACTTACAGACAGGTTTTAGAAGTACAGAAATAAACTGATTGAAGCTTGTTGAGACTTGGAATGGACTGAATATCAAAAAATTCCTTAGCAGCACTGCAGAGGGAAGTGAAAAACTGGACAGTATGGCTGCTTAGATCCAGTTGCCAGCTGAGATTCTCTGTTTAGGTTTTCTGCAGCCATTTGGGACTTCTGTGATAGACGCTCTTAATGAAGTACGGATGTTTAAACATCTTTGCTAAATGAAAAGACAAATTTAAAGTAGGCAGCTGTGTGTACTTCATCTGTGTATGATTAAGTGTATGTCTGGCAGAGCAGATAACCACACTTCTGCAGGGTCCTTCGCAGAAGTTTAGAAGTCCTTGTCACAGCGTTTGCTTTCCATTTCCTACGTCTTCCAGCATTTTTAATGAGTTTGCCCACCTAGATCTCCCATTGTGCCTCCCCACACACCTTGTTGTGTTCTGTTTTTCCCTCCCTCCTGTGCTCGTCCTTCTGCAGGTGGGATTCATCGCTGGTTTCCTGGCTGCCGTTCGGGTAAACAAGGCATTCAGTAGTGGAGAGTGATTCAATTAAGGTTAATTGAAAAGCACAGTCCGTCTGGGGCTCTGAAACACTCCCGTCTCCCTTCGGTCTGCCAGCCTGGTGTAGAACACTGCTAGAACTCCTCCTACACTACAGCGCTACCTCCTTCTCTGCTTTTTTCACAGCAGTTTATGTTCTCCCACCGTCCCTGGATCTTATCTCAGTGGCCAAGCTGGTCTCCAGGGCACTAGCCAACAACGGCCTTATTAAAAAGGGATGCTCTCCTTAAAATTTCGAATGACGTCTTCTCCTGCTAAACGCTTCGCGTGTGGTGATGTGGTGCCTGCTTTTCTATGGCTAGTAGATTCAGGGCTTAGCCAAGATAATAAATGTGACTTGTGCTGTCAAAATTAGTCTGAATGTGCATGGGCTAATTTGGAGCTAAAACAAGTGAAAATTGTCAATTTTGGTCGAATTTAGGTTTTCACAAAAATGAGTTTATTATGCCCTTGTCTAGCAATCCCAATGCTCCAAATAGCAATTAAACATCTAAAAGTATCTTTATTTGTATGTTTTCTGAGAGGAATACCTTTCCTTCGACCATGAAAAATGCTGTTTTTCTCTGCTCGCTTCTCAATGGCTGCCGCTTCCTTCAGCACATTGTATCGTTGTAAAGCACAGCATTCCAACTTTGTGAATATTCATAGCGAATTCTCAATGGCATGAGTCTGAAACAATGAAATGTGATTTTCAAACTCATGGGGATGTAAACAAAATGATCTTACTCGCGCTGACTGACAGATCTAAAGCGTGCGCACAAAGATGCCATATTACAGTATTTAATAATAATAAAAAAAAAACTAAAAAAAAAAAAACTGTCCTGGCATTGTTGGCAAGTATTCATGCAAAAGATTTTCAGTTATGTCTTAAGTAAACGTTTGGTTATATATATACAGCTATATATATATATTTAGCTATACAGCTAAACATTAAGAGACCACTTAACATTGATTTCTGAACTTGGAGTGGTCTCTTAATTTTTTCCATAGCTGTATATATATTATATTATATATATATATATATAATATATATATATATATATATATATATATATATATTTTATATATATATATATATATATATTATATATATATATATATATATTTTCCCCTATAGATATGGGTTTTGACTTGGTTTGTGCCAAAATTTTAAGGTATGGTTGCTATGCGAATTTGTTTTGGAACCTTCAGAAAAATTTAACTTGATTTTTCTCAAAATTTACTTGCTGACTCTATTGATTTCAAACAGGTGTAGCTCAGTCATTTTTTGTCAGATTCCAACAAATCATGTATCATTTTGACGTTTTTTTTTTAATAGAGATTATAACAATAACTAATTTTTGATAATTTGCTCATTGTGACTCATTTTGCCTGCACAGGTCACAAATATTATTTATTAATATTAAGATGTTTCATCTTTCATTGAGTAAATCTTTACTGAAGCTAAGACTAAAAAGGTTTCAATAGACTCAGTCAGAACCTTAGACCTGCCCAAAAGTTTACTTTTTTTTTTTTTTACTGTTTTTTAACCACAAGTTTGTTCAGTTGTGTGTTGTTTACCAGTACCAGATTTTTTAGTCAAGTTAGCAGGCTGTTGAAATGAGTGATTCTGAGGGGGAAAAACTGAGTTGAAGTTGCTTTATTTGTCAAAGATTTGCGAAGCCCATGGCATTGTGAGTTTTGCAAAAACTGCACATGCTCAGGCTCTTGTCTTAAAGTTTGCAAATTGCTGTTCATCCTGGAAATAACTAAAAACAACTATATTTTGCTTATTTACAGCTTAAGATATTTGTATATTATTTCTGGAGTGCAGAACTCTAACCAAAAAGTCCACAAATAGGCTCCTAGCTTCCTCTATGTTGCTTGCAGAAAGCAAGTCTCAGCAATAACTGAGCTTTCACTTTGTTGCTGAGTAAACTACAATATGCAGCAAGTTTTATGTGCAACATTACATTTGATTTATAGAGTAAATTATAGCTCTGAACGATTTTATTAGTAGCAAAAGCCACCAGGTGTGAAAAACATTCACCTTGGAATCCCACTTATAGTAACATGGTCTGGCATGTTTATTGATTTACAGTATTTAGGCATTACTTCTGCTTAAACCAATTCTTTTACTCTTTCTAAAGAGTTGAAAAAAGTAATAGAAGCTAAAATGCATCTAAAATGTGAAATAAGAGCATTGAGTACACATTATGATACATGTTTCATTTCTTAGATAAGTCACTGATTGGATAGTTCAGGGTTGTGTAATGTAATAAAGTGTCAAAACATTGTCATTAGATCTGACATTTTGGGGAGCATTTTGAAATCATTGCAGTGCATTTTGTTGTTGTGCTCACCTTTCTAGTGGTAAAGCTTGTATAGCATGCTCATTAAGTTAACAAGCATAATGCTTGACTCTGAATTGCTGAGCAGGTGAGATGCTCTTTTTTTTTAGTGCAGCATTATTCCTGATGAAGCATTTTGGTAAACAAACATCAATTGACCCGTGGATGATGTCGCAGTCGTGGACCCTTCTACACCTGCTCATAAATGGCTAAGTGCATTTACAAAAAAATCTCAGTCTGGTAAAATCAGCATTACATTTGGGTGTCACTATTAACTAATGAATATCCACCCACAGAAAAAGGGGCTTTGTTCTGCTTCTTTTGAATCAAAAAGCTGTCTTGCACCACTAAGATGTCTATTGTTTCTTACATCAGCCACGTTTAGGAAGGATTAACAACTGTGTCAAGCTTGAAATGGGGATGGACAGGGGATGACTCCCTGAACTGTATTGAAAGCCATTCGCATGGTGGTGCATATGGAGGAAGATTCACCTTGTCTTCAAGCAGCTGCAGCTTCATTAAGGCCTTGGCGGTGAGGCAGGGAGTCCCATCTGCCGTGGCTGATGGTGTTGGCGTTAGCGCCTGGACCGTGCACGTTTGAGCTTGGCATGTTTAATTCACCCAGCGTAGCATTACATGAGAGATCCGACTGCGAGCAAGTGTTTGACATTACCTAGCTGCTTCACATGGGCCCTTCTGCCCCTCAGAGTTGGGAGGCCTGCCCCAACTTCATTGTGCTGCATTGGTAAGACGTGTTGGGATGAAATACAGTGGGTACGGAAAGTATTCAGACCCCATTAAATTTTTCACTCTTTGTTATATTGCAGCCATTTGCTAAAATCATTTAAGTTCATTTTTTTCCTCATTAATGTGCACACAGTACTCCATATTGACAGAAAAACACAGAACTGTTGACATTTTTGCAGATTTATTAAAAAAGAAAAACTGAAATATCACATGGTCCTAAGTATTCAGACCCTTTGCTGTGACACTCATATATTTAACTCAGGTGCTATCCATTTCTTCTGATCATTCTTGGGATGGTTCTACACCTTCATTTGAGTCCAGCTGTGTTTGATTATACTGATTGGACTTGATTAGGAAAGCCACACACCTGTCTATATAAGACCTTACAGCTCACAGTGCATGTCAGAGCAAATGAGAATCATGAGGTCAAAGGAACTGCCTGAAGAGCTCAGAGACAGAATTGTGGCAAGGCACAGATCTGGCCAAGGTCACAAAAAAAAAAAAAAAAAATCTGCTGCAATTAAGGTTCCTAAGAGCACAGTGGAGGCCATAATCATTAAATGGAAGACGTTTGGGACAACCAGAACCCTTCCTAGAGCTGGCCGTCCGGCCAAACTGAGCTATCGGGGGAGAAGAGCCTTGGTGAGAGAGGTAAAGAAGAACCCAAAGATCACTGTGGCTGAGCTCCAGAGATGCAGTCGGGAGATGGGAGAAAGTTGTAGAAAGTCATCCATCACTGCAGCCCTCCACCAGTCAGGGCTTTATGGCAGAGTGGCCCGACGGAAGCCTCTCCTCAGTGCAAGATACATGAAAGCCCGCATGGAGTTTGCCAAGATGGTGAGAAATAAGATTCTCTGGTCTGATGAGACCAAGATAGAACTTTTTGGCCTTAATTCTAAGCGGTATGTGTGGAGAAAACCAGGCACTGCTCATCACCTGTCCAATACAGTCCCAACAGTGAAGCATGGTGGTGGCAGCATCATGCTGTGGGGGTGTTTTTCAGCTGCAGGGACAGGACGACTGTTTGCAATCGAGGGAAAGATGAATGCGGCCAAGTACAGGGATATCCTGGACGAAAACCTTCTCCAGAGTGCTCAGGACCTCAGACTGGGCCGAAGGTTTACCTTCCAACAAGACAATGACCCTAAGCACACAGCTAAAATAACGAAGGAGTGGCTTCACAACAACTCTGTGACTGTTCTTGAATGGCCCAGCCAGAGCCCAGACTTAAACTCAATTGAGCATCTCTGGAGAGACCTAAAAATGGCTGTCCACCAACATTTACCATCCAACCTGACAGAACTGGAGAGGATCTGCAAGGAGGAATGGCAGAGGATCCCCAAATCCAGGTGTGAAAAACTTTTTGCATCTTTCCCAAAAAGACTCATGGCTGCATTAGATCAAAAGGGTGCTTCTACTAAATACTGAGCAAAGGGTCTGAATACTTAGGACCATGTGATATTTCCGTTTTTCTTTTTTAAATCTGCAAAAAAGTAAACAATTCTGTGTTTTTCTGTCAATATGAGGTGCTCTGTGTACATTGAGGAAAAAAAATTAACTTAAATGATTTTAGCAAATGGCTGCAATATAACAAAGAGTGAAAAATTTAAGGGGGTCTGAATACTTTCCGTACCCACTGTATATGAGAAAAAGGCTAATATTTTATAATCATTGCACTGTTTCCACTATACATTACATCATTAAGGTTTAGAGCTATGTTTGAGGTCTGAACAGGACAGTTGCTTGTTGCCCTCCAGTGAAACTTTTAAGTTCTGTATGCCTACATCTTTTTGGTGATAAGGTTTGTTTAAGCAGTAGCTGTCAGGCATGGTTCATTAGGCTGGAGAATTTTTAACTGAAAAAATTCTGTGCTTTCCAATGAGACAAATTTCAGTGTGTTTAACTTTGCTGTGAGCTTGTCGAGCCTCTTTTCCATTATGGAAAAATGTTGTCGGCATATTTGAGCTGTTTAAGCATAAGCAGAAACTATATATGAATCTGGTCAGTATTTGTTCGCACTACAGTTGAATGCTCAGGCTTTGGGAAAAAAAAGTTGGGAGAAAGATTGATCTTGATTGATTAGTTTAGGGCAAGGGTTTTTCAAAGGTTGCATTTACTGCAGGTCTCGATGCCCAATTCCGATTTGTTGACTACAGTATATCCATTTTTTTTGAAAGTGACCCATATCCTATATCTGCTTTTAGACTATACACTTGGAGAAACAACCCAATGTTTACATACTGACCCGGAAAAGCCTAGGCTGAAAAGGAAGTAAAAACGGCTCTATTTGCAGTGAATGTAGATGAAATTATATTACAATCTTTTGCTTCCTGCATCATCTTTTAAGGTCAGCAAAACATGGGTCACTTAAGGTGGAGGAAAAAAAAGAAGAGGCCTTGTTGCAGCCTGGGCATTAAAAAGAGTCATGTGATCATGGTTGTGTCCACCTGAGTTGTCGTCATTCGCCACCATTTCTTTTTCAGTGATATACAACTCGCATTGATGGGAATATCCGATGTGTCCTACATGGCAGACGCAAATGCACATATCCGATTCATATCAGATTTATTTCCACGTACTGTATGTATGAGGCCTGAAACCGATCTGAGAATATCGGAATCCATGTGGTTTTTTCCGGCTTACATGTTTGTGGGTCATATCTAATCTGTGCCACATGGGAGGAAAAAATTGGAATTGGGTCACCTGAACCATGTAATGTAAATGTGGACAAAATTGGGGCCACAGGGGTTGATAGGCGGTCACAGAAAACGATAACGTTATCATTTATTGAACTTTCTATTCACTAAATACTGGTTTGAACTCTTTAGATACATTTTGATTATTATCATTATATATTTTATAATTTTATACCAAAATACAAAATATATTAATATTTTGGAGATAATTAGTATAGCCTATTGAAATTATAAAAGCTTATTACTTATTACTTCCGAAACATGTTATTTTTTATTTTAGCACTCTTTGTTTTTCTCACACAGAATAATGTAATTTAATTTAATGTGTCTTTATACACATTAACACATTTAATGTGTACACATTTAATGTGTCTTTATACATGAAACTATTTGTATATATTAGGAAGGCAAAGGGAAATCATATTTGGTGATTTGTGACATCAAAAAGTTTGAAAACCCATTTTTTTTTTTTTTTGCTTCTCTTCTTCTTCTTCTTGCATTCTAGCAAGTATGTAACCGAATATTCAAGATCAAGTCGACCAAGTGTAAAAGTTTAAGAACTGATAGTGATTATTCTGATTATTGGTGCAGAATATGTTGGCTTCAATGTACAGCCCATATTCTAGTGAAGTATGTATGAAGTATAATGACAGATACTATAATATTGTACTTTGGTTGCATTTATTGAAATTGAGCATTTACCCCTGGTTTCACAGACAAGGCTTAAGATAGTCCTAGACTAAAATGCATGTTTGAGCTGTTTTAACTGAAAGCAAATTGTACTGACATATCTTAAAATATGTCAGTGCCATTGTTTTGTCTCAGGATGCACACCAGTAAAATGTTTTTCTAGGGTACATTTATAGCTACTTAAATATCCTAATTGAACTAAGGCCTAATCCTGGTTTAGCCTAAGCCCTGTCTGTGAAACTGGGCCTTAGAATGTAAATAAATAAATAAAACTTTCTTTTGTATATACACTTACCCTAGCCATATCAATGGAAATTAGTTCAAATATCCTGATGAAGAGACTCCATTATAGCAATGACCCATTCAAAAATGATCACTTATTATGTCTACTAAACTGAAAACAGGGCACATTTCCAATAAACTATTAAGTAGTCATTTATTTTTACAAGAGTATTGACTTTCATTTATTTAGGGCACTGCTTAAAATGGATGTCTGTTTGATAGTCACTGTCATAGCATGTCACATGTGTCACAGTATTAGAGATGCTTGTGAAATTAGCAAAGCAGACAGTTCTGAAAGTCTTTGTCAGCTGGTGTCAGTGCTGAATGTGATGCTGGTGAATAGTGTTCATTCATTACAGAGGAGATTTCTGGATGATGTGGCCTTCAGGAACTGATTTTAAGGTGGAGTGAATTAGATGGAGAGTGTATTTTAGTTTAAGTGTGTGTGTGTTTAGTTTAGTTTTTGTTCTTACCAGTGCGAAATAGACTAAAAATACTACAGCAATTTCGGACATACAAATAAGAGTTCTATATTATTAAATACTGTGGAATGTCTTCTTTTATTTGTGTACACTCAAAAACAAAATGTTGTTATTTCAGTGTTATTTCAGTGACTTATTATTATTATGATTTAAAAAAAAAAAAAAAACACGCATATACGTAATTCTCTCAAAAATACAAACATGCACATACTTGTTGCTCACATATTATTGTAGCCTTGTTTGTGCTGAACACAGTGTAAAGAGACTTTTTTTTGCTAATTATATGCTTAATTTGAGTGAAAATTAAATACTACAATCTACATATTTTTGTATATATTTAATAAAGTCTGTTCCTGTCACGTCACATGTTTTTGCACCTTGTTCTGTTAGTCACATGCTCTCTTTTGTTCAGTTTCCCGCCACTTGTTTGTATCCATGGTTACCCTCATTAGTTAATTTGTACCAGCTGTGTCTTGTTAATTAGTCTTGTTTGCTCCTGTTTCCTTTTATATATAAGCACTCAGTTTCAGTTCAGTCTTCGTCCTGTATTGTTTGTTACATGGTGTTTGTAGTTGTTATTTCCTGGTGATTTTCATGTTCCTTGTTCCTAGTGTTCCATTAAATGTCGTTTGAAGATATCTCCTTTGTCGTGCCTTGAATACTACAACCACCTATTGTGACACTTCCATGCTTTGCTACAATTCAAAATATTTATATATGCAATGATTTGTGATTAATTTGATTTGATTAAAGGTGCCATAGAATCACAAATTGAATTTACCTCGGCATAGTTGAATAACAAGAGTTCAGTACATGGAAAAGACATACGTTGAGTTTCAAATGCCATTGCTTCCTCCTTATATAAATCTCATTTGTTTAAAAGACCTCCGGAAAACAGGCGAATCTCAACATAACACTGACTGTTACGTAACAGTCAGGATCATTAATATGAACGCCCCCGATATTTGCATATGACAGCCCATGTTCAAGGCATTACACAAGGGCAGCCAGTATTAACGTCTGGATCTGTGCACAGCTGAATCATCAGAGTACTGTAGGTAAGCAAGTAAGGACAATAGCGAAAAATGGCAGATGGAGCAATAATAACTGACATGATCCATGATTACATGATATTTTTAGTGATATTTGTAAATTGTCTTTATAAATGTTTCGTTAGCATGTTGCTAATGTACTGTTAAATGTGGTTAAAGTTACCATTGTTTATTACTGTATTCGCGGAGACAAGAGAGCCTTCGCTATTTTCATTTTTAAACACTTGCAGTCTGTATAATGAATAAACACAACTTCATTCTTTATAAATCTCTCCATCAGTGTAGCATTAGCCGTTAGCCACCAAGCATATAGCCTCAAACTCATTCAGAATCAGATGTAAACATCCAAATAAATACTATACTCACAGGAATTGATGCATGCATGCAGCATGAATGACAAACATCTTGTAAAGATCCATTTGAGGGTTATATTAGCTGTGTGAACTTTGTTTATGCACTGTATAACTGCACTTATAGTCAAGAGCTCGGAAGGGCAGGGAGCACAAGATTTAAAGGGGCCGCAGCCTGAATCGGTGCATAGTTAATGATGCCCCAAAATAGGCAGTTAACAAAATTAATAAAAAAAAAATCTATGGGGTATTTTGAGCTGAAACTTCACACACACATTCAGGGGACACCTTAGACTTATATTACATCTTTTGAAAAGACGTTGTACGGCACCTTTAATCTGTGCATAATGTAAAGAATCTGAGGAATCGACCAATAGTCCTAAAAGAAGTTATATAACCGTTCAAGCATTTGAAAGCGTTCCTGCTTCCTTTTTTTTTTTTTTTTCACTCTCTGAAGAACGGCTTAAAGATAATATATTAATGTTTTCAGCAAGTTTGGACAGGTGAAATTTCCTGTCCAAATCAGCGCTGTGGAAGGATCAAAATAAACTGTAGGCTACAGTGTAGAGAAAAAAAGCAAGAAATTTCCCCCCTATTGTTACCTTAAGAATTCCCTGTCCGATTGTTGCTATACGTGGAATGAATTGCAGGGTTCTATAGCATGGCTGACAATCGAGCACTATCATTTGACAAAAAGCACCACCAAAAACCAGAGAGCGAAATCTTCCAAGTAAGTGCCTATCCAATAAATGGGCCCATTTTTGAGCTAGAGGAGTGACGGGAAAGATGGGAAATAATGAAAAAAAGCAGAATGACAGAAGCTGAAAGAAGCCACCTGAAATGTTTATCTCACAGTAGCTGTTGTGTAGCGTCGGTGGATTCTGAATCTTTGTTTGTTTGTGTGTTTGGGGGATTGGGGTATTACCTATAGCACACTGGAGTATATTTGTCTTCCCCTGAGGCGAAAAGGAGGCAGATGTTTTATTGATCAGGTTTGTATTCTTCTTTGTTTCTACCTTCTGCCTCATGCTCTTGTCATTTTCTTGAATGACATTGATTCCTTTCATATCCGTGGTTGTGATCCCACTACTCTTTTGTATCTTTATTGAAATATTTAACTGTTTACATGTGCAGCACATGTTTCCATCTTTCCAAATAAATTCAACCCGACTGCAGATTCTGAGTGCATCTAAATATTTACTGATATGTTTTCATGATTTTTTTGATTGAGTTATCAGTTGGATTATTAACAGATTACTGGGCTGCATGTAAGTGTAGTTAGTGATATTGCACAAATATGGTGGTTTCTTTTGGACTGGATTAGCTGTAAAAGTTGTTTATCTAACACGGTTCATGTTACTTGGTTTGACAAATGCAGCTCACACATATGAAAGACAGCAAATACCTCACAAAACTAATTTACTTGACTTTTATTTCATTTTCACCTCTTTTTCTCAACCATTTGTCATCTACATTGTGAAAAAAAAGTATATTTTATTCTTTTATTCTTTTAGAATGGATTTAGATGGATTTTGATCTGTTTGCACGAACGACTCTGATAGTTGTTTCTGAGTGTTTGCACATTAAGAACAGAATATATTCTCAGTGTATTATGTAGTTCTGTGTGCTCTGCACATTTTCAATAATAGCGAAGTGAACAATAATGGGTTTGACAGGAATAAAATGACAGTTTTGAGTCAACACTCAAAACTGTCAACACAATTTGTCAACTATAGAATATTTGCACAATTTCATCGTTTTGATCTATTACATAAATTTGATTTATTTATAATTTTCTGTCTTTCTTTCTCAACTTCAATCCTTGTCTTCACTCTGTTTTTCATCTAGAACATATCTAGTAGTGTAAAAGATCTTTTGGGAGATGATTTACGTTGTCACAATGCTGTCTCTCTCGTTTACATGAACTCCATGTTCTGCAATATGCATGAGGCAGAATTACTTCAAATGAAAATGGAAAGCAACACACGTTTTATATTTCGACATCAATCTGAATGTTTGCTTCACGCTTCTCCGTGACTGGGACTAGACGCGCATGAGGTACAAGGCTGTGTCATCTAAAATACGACTTTATCCTGTCAGAATGAATCTGCCCCCTTGTAACATTATGTCCATTATTTTGAGATGCATCGTTGGATGTCTTCTGATAGTTTGAGGAGGAAATAGAAACATTTTTGAAAGACTATTAGGGTAGAGGATGATTAGATATGCCTTTCCTTTTTGATCTGACAGGGCTATGTTTTTGAAGTGGAAGTTGATGGAAAGCGAGATAACAAAAGATTGTAGGCTTGGAACAGAAATGCATTGTAGTCAATCATGGTACTTGTGACAAATTGAAGTAGTAAGCCATTTCTGAAATACAGCCGGAGCTCGTTTTGTGGATAGCTTTGCATTTCTCTTTTGAATATGCTGCTTCTTAGAGTTATTACCAGTGTCATACTTGCTAGGGTTACGGAGTTATTTGTGGCCTATGCATATGGTTTTTTGTCCTGGCATTAATTTACGGACTGACAGGACGTAAACAAACCACAGGTAGCCGCACAACAGCTGTTCTTAAGGGTCTCATGCAATACTCCAGGTGTTTGTTTCAACATATTGAGCTCTTACAGCTGTCAGTTTTTTTTTTTTTTTTTTTTTTTACAATAAGACGTTGTGTCATTTTTACTCCAGACATGCACTCGCTTTTTCATTGCTTGCTATCAGTCCTAGTGAAATTACAGAACAAAATACAACTCCACTTCTCATATGCATCCACTATTTAGTTTTTTTCTGAAATCAAAGTCATATTTGGGTGGATAAATTCTTGAAAATCACAAAAAAAGAATAGTAGATGGGTCATTGACGAATAAGGTCTTTAAAAGTGTAAAAAAATATGTATATAATTTTGAAGTTTTGTTAAGTGTTAACAATGAGATTGTGTTTTTTTTTATAATCAAAAATCGGTTATACCGAATAACGATATTTTGAAACAGTGATAATAGGCTGATATCTAGCTAGCTAGCTAGCAAAAGGACAATCAAAAATGTTATATTTAGTACAAGTTTTTAAAATATTACAACATTTTCCATGTTTTATAGCAGTTGTACCGAATGACCTGATGTTTTGTGTGGTCCTTTGCAGGTATCTGAATGATGCCACATACTGTCACATGATATTGACCACATGACTTGATCCAAAATGGTCCTTTTTTTATTGGTTACTCCGAATGACATCAATGAAATTCATTTTTCCAGACATTCTTTCTTATAATAAATCTACGACTTCTAACCATAATTTTAATACCATTTTGCACTACGTTGATATATGATTTTAAAATCATGCCAGAATATAACTATATACATTTATTACATTTTAAGATATTTTAATCACATATGAAGTGGCTGTATTGGCCTTTGGACAGTTAAACCGAATGATCTTTTGACACTTCAAAATCTTTAAAATGCCTTGATATGTAGCAAAATGTAATTAAAACCTTTTGGATTCGATAAAAGAGATCTAGGTGTGCTACCTTAAATACTTTGGATGTCATATCTTTGTTTTTTATTATTATTAAGGTCTTTGGACAAAAAAATGACCCGTCACATCATTGACCCAGATATAGTAATGAAGCTAACAAAGATCATTTGAGAACTGGCCAGTGAAAATGATTGCTTCCTCAAATCTTTGTGTAATTTGGTGTTTGTCAAAACAGCAACTCAGTGTGTTATTAAATATGTTGTTTTAAAGTTTTTCAGACTTTTCTAATCTTTGTTATTGCTCACTTTTCAGTTTTCACTTGAAAATAAGCAAATACTCTAGTACAGACAAATCCAACTACTTTTTTTTTTTTCATAACAAAGGTTTCGAGTGTGTCTGATTAAAGGCCCGGAGGCGGCGCGTCCCTGAGCTGACAGTCCTCGGCCTTGCTTTAGTGCGTGTGCGTATTTATCACCATCTTAAGTGCTCTCATGAACCGTCTCCACCACTATAACTCTGTCTAATGGAAAACAAAGGCACAGCCAAGGGAGTTCAGACACTGCGTCTCTCCTCTGGCACTAATGCACTATCAAAGGGTGCTGTACGCACACCTCTGCTGGTCATAGCTCACACACCTGCCCACCACAGCACAGCTTCCTGCTGTAAGATATAAGGTGATGAAAAGCATGCAAGGAGTTGCATAGAACTGACTGCCAACATCAAAACACAAAGATGAGAGAGAGAGAGTGAAAGAAGATTTAGTACTGAGGTCTATCTTGGGGAATGCAATTTATTCATTCATGATTAACTGATTTATTGCATGCATGCTTGACTTAATCATATCCTGAAAGCAAAGCAACAGCTTGTAAAGAAGTTATTTTTTCCTATCTAGAGGACTTTTCATTTACTTCAATTGGGTTTATGCTTAGTTAATTTTTTTTTTTTTTTTTTTTTTTTTTTTTTTGTCTCATAACCCTAAGCCTAACTCATAGAGAAACTTTTTGCTCTTTAGATTTTTTTTATTAAAACACTTGAGTATGTTTATTAAGAAATTTTATTCACTTGGTGGGGATTTGGTGACCCTTTGGCAAAACCTGCCCCAAACACAGATGCTCTCACACTAAAGAATTGATTTTCCCTTTTTTTCTGTGCATCTCAGACAAGAAATGAATGCAATGCATCATCTTGCATCATTAAATATGATTTATCTCATGGAGCATCCTTCCCTTTTTTATTAGCCACTTTTAATTAGGCAGAAAACTTTATTGTAGCATGAATTGAAAATTAACTTTATAGCGTGCTCATTATTTCTTTTAATAAATTGGAATTTTAATCTACGATACAGAACTCAACCGTGTTCACAGTGTTTGTTGCTGAAGATAATTTTAAGCACAATGTAAGCACAATATTTTGACGTTGATGCCGTGTTAGATAATAGTTTTGTATGATTCATATACAAGTCTTTATTTATTTAAATTATTGTCATAGAATGAAAGTAGGAAATATAATATTAGTTATAATAAAAGATACATTTGTCAGGGAAGTCTATGAAACTTTAACTTTATATGAGAAAAGATTTATAAAGATTTGTAAAATCTTGAATGATCCAGACAGATGTGTCTGCTAACCTTCTCTTCTGCCTATACAAGCTGTCAAGATGATGTATCGTTTAAATGCTATTCCTATTTTATAGCGATACGTTCTTTGCTGTGATGCTTCAAACAGACTCTGTTTTGCTTTGTTGCTCTCACCTCCTACAGCCAAATAGCCGATAAAGCATCAGTGTACAAGCTGCCAGGTTCCTGCCTCAGTAGATATTAATTTCTTCCTTTGCTCTTTTAATGGTTTCAATCACCTTCTTTACTGTATATTATAATCAACAAAATCTTTAACTCTCTACAGACAGAAACATTAAAACATTTACTTATGTTGTCAAGCACGACAGGACCAAAACTACGTGGCCACCCAAACGGCACATCCATATGTTTGTAACATTTAATTTCAAAACCATTGGCATTAATAGGGAGATGGTCCACTCTTCAACTCTTTGATTGATTGATAATACTTTATTTGTCCCTTTTTAAAGAAAATTTGTTTTGAGCAATACTAATGAAGCTGCATGACAAGATACCCACATGAATAACAGTCCTTTGCACTAGAGTTTAATAGTCTTGTAGCCAATGGAACAAAAGAGTTTTTGTAGCGGTTGTATCTAAACCTTGGGATACGAAAACTTTGACCAGATGGAAGGGGTTTGAATGGATTGAGCACATGAGAAGGGTCCAGAGTCATTTTCCTTGCCTATTTGAAAATAATTTTGTTAAATACAGTACAGTCCAAAAGTTTGGAACCACTAAGATTTTCAATGTTTTTAAAAGAAGTTTCGTCTGCTCACCAAGGCTACATTTATTTAATTAAAAATACAGTAAAAAACAGTAATATTGTGAAATATTATTACAATTTAAAATAACTGTTTTCTATTTGAATATATTTCACAAAGTTATTTATTCCTGTGATGGCAAAGCTGAATTTTCAGCATCATTACTCCAGTCTTCAGTGTCACATGATCCTTCAGAAATCATTCTAATATGCTGATCTGCTGCTCAAGAAACATTTAATGTGTACAATTGAACAAAATATTTGTGTACAATATTTTTTTTCAGGATTATTTGATGAATAGAAAGTTCAAAAGAACAGTGTTTATCTGAAATCTAATCTTTTGTAACATTATAAATGTATTTACTGTCACTTTTGATTGATTTAATGCATCCTTGCTGAATAAAAGTATTCATTTCTTTAATTTCTTTAAAAAAAAAAAAAAAAAAAAAAATTCTTACTGACCCCAAACCTTTGAACGGTAGTGTATAATGCTACAGAAGCTTTGTATTTCAGATAAATGCTGTTCTTTTGAACTTTCTATTCATCAAGGAATCTTGAAAAAAAAAAAGTACACAACTGTTTTCAACATTGAAAATAATCATAAATGTTTAATGAGCAGCAGATCAGCATATTAGAATGATTTCTGAAGGATAATGTGACACTGAAGACTGGAGTAACGATGCTGAAAATTCAGCTTTGCATCACAAGGAATAAATTACTTTGTCTAATATATTTAAATAGTACACAGTTATTTTAAATTGTAATAATATTTCACAATATTACTGTTTTTTACTGTATTTTTAATTAAATAAATGTAGCCTTGGTGAGCAGACGAAACTTTTTTTAAAAACATTAAAAATCTTAGTGGTTCCAAACTTTTGGACTGTACTGTATATAGACTGAAAAGGGGGGTAAACCTCCAGACCAACCACCTTCATTGCTGCATGTGCCAAGTGGTTCAACTGAGATCTTGTGCTTCATTTCCACCGAGCAGTATGGTACAGTATAGTTCAGTACGGTACGCAGTTTTTGCCGTTTCCATTGTCAGAAGTTGTAAATGGTACCCTAATTCTGAACCGTACCGTACCACTTTTTTGGGACCCTTCTGTTAGGGTACCTAGCGCAGTAGTCTGGTACTAAAGCGTGGCGCTTGACTCACTGCAGAACATTAGTTGGTTGATAGAGAATCGTGTGCGTACTACAAGGGGAATGACAACACAAGAGGCACAATTTTTTAATAAAGTTGAAACATAATAACATTTCTTCTTGTGACAAAAAAACACATGTCAAGAAGCAAGAACAAGATCTGCTGCATGTCCTCCATTGTTGTTTACTGTGTCGCTTTCTTCTTTGAGCAAGAATGCCGTCGATCGCTACTTTCCGGCATACACCACACTGCAAAAAATGCTGTTCTTACTTAGAATTTTTGTCTTGTTTTTAGTCAAATATCTTAAAGTTCTTAAATCAAGAAGCATTTTCTTGACAAGTACAAATTGTCTTGTTTTCAGGAAAAATAAATCAAAATTAAGCACGTTTTTCCTTAAAACAAGCAAAATAATCTGCCAATGGGGTAAGCAAAATAATCTTAGTGCAAACTGAAAACAAGATTATATACAGTATCTTATTCTTGGTCTAAAATAAGATTAGCTTTGCTTACCCCATTGCCAGATTATTTTGCTTGTTTTAAGGAAAAACATACTTAATTTTTGACTTATTTTTCCTGAAAAAAAAGAAAATAATTTTTACTTGTCAAGAAAATGCTTCTTGATTTAAGAACTTTATGATATTTTGACTAGAAACAAGACAAAAACTCTAAGTAAGAACAGCATTTTTTGCAGTGCACACCTATCAAGTAAGGGTACTCTTGGCGGGTGGAAACGGATTAGAGTTTACCGTCCCAAATCGTACTGCACTGTACTGTACTGTCCTGTTTCGTTCGGTGGAAATGAGGCATAAGGGTAACTGTCAGATTACCAAACCAGGCAACTATTACATACAGTAAGATGGATTCAATACAGGCATGATAAAACAGCAACATGTCCGTCTGAGTAACTCCTTTTGGGAAGGTTTTCTACTTGATGTTGGAACATGATTGCAGGAATTTGATCCCATTGAGACATGGGCATCAACAAAGTCAGGTACTGATACTGGACGAGGTGGCTTGCAGCTGCTGCTACTGTACAATTCATTACAAACTTGTTCAATAGAGTTCAATTTTGTGCTTTGTGCAGGCCAGTCAGGTTGTTTCATACTAGACTCTGTAAATCATTTCAGTATTGACCTCCCTTTGTGTACAGGGGCATTGTCATGCCGAAATAGAAAAGGATTCTTCCCAAACACTTAGTTTGTAAAAGTTAGATTGGATGGGAGATCAGCTGACAACAAAAAAAAACTACTCTTACAGGTACAAGGTAAGGTTTCCGCTTCCTTCTCTTACTACTGTCGTTTTTCGTTTTGATCACAGCTCTGTCATATAGGATGCTCATTCAGGGTCAGGCCATGTAAAGCTCTACGTTAAATAGAGGCGTAGCAAGGGTGTTCAAAGACAGCTTATGTCATCCATCATGTTTTATTCTCAGCAGTTGGCTTCCAGAGATAAGGTATCGTATGCAACCCTTGCTGTGTAACTAGAAGTGCACCTAGAGAGTCCCTGTTCATCACAATTACCTTTACGGTAGGGCTCTCTTCTCCAGAGAAAAGTAACAAGAGGAAATAAAATCTCACACTGCTTCCTTTTGCACCAGCAGGGATTTAGACGATAAGGCTATTAGAGGAGAGAGAGCGGGCTGAAAAGTCATTACTCAAAGTGTCCCTCTTTTAAAAGTTTTGTCTATGTGCAGGTGCTCTGTTTTTGGCATCTGTTTGAGAATGCATTCACCATCTGAACAAGTCTGCGGACAGTTCATCACAACTGAAAGCATTTATATGGTGACACAATTTGTATTCAACTCGAGTGGAAATGCCTTCTCAGGCTCGCACACACACATAGATGACTGCTCGGCCCACTTCCACTATGTATCTGTGTACTGTACAGTATGTGATGAATTATTTCATGGCATAGTGACCTTGTAGCTTAGTATGTATGATAGCACCTACAGCGCCTGATATTTCAGTCTCACAACACAACAGCAGATAAATAAACGGCAAGTAAGCACAGTAAATACTGCAGATGTTTTTTTTTTTTTCTCTCCCTCTGGGTTATTTGGGTTTCATCAAACAAATTCAAAAGACATGAACATATGTGATGATGACTGGTAGTGTTTTGGAGTGTGAAGAGCTTGGTGTGAAGCTACAGTTGTAGTGTTAGGTATCACAACATATTGAGCAGAGGGAGTTCTCAAGGTTAGATGAAGAGGACAGGCAACATTTTCAAGAGAGATCGATATTTTGTACATTCTACGCTCTTTCCCGTCAGCGCCTCCTTCACAAACCCCCTGGGGTGGTGACAGAGGTTTTCGGAACAGTGAGAAGGGTAGAAGAAATAGATTCTTCCATTCCCTGTGGGGTGCATTTGTGCCGCCGCTGTGAGGAAATAGTGAATGTGTAAAACAGCATTGATTGGTGAATTGACTCCTTTTCTTACTTGTGTTATAATCTGAAAAGATTGAGAGAAAACTAGCCACTGCAGCGTGATGGTGGGGGCGGCGCATAATTTTTTTCTGTAGTCCTTTCATTCATATATTGTTCTCGACATCAATACAGCGTCAGTGATTTTTCCAGATACATTACTCCATACTGCACCTCTGTTCTAGGCAACAAACCAAGAGTACGTCAACCCCACGTCCTCCAGCCCAGCAGGGGGCAACTGCACCAGTGAGTGATCCTGATGTGGAGAGGTGACCGTAAGCATATGCTGCCTTCAAGTGCACCTAGGAAACTTGTACCTCCAAGCCATGCATTCGTTATTACTACATGTCAAGTAGGAAATAACACGGAAATAACGTAAACAAAGAAAAAATTATATTGGGAACAATAAACCCAAATAACTATATCTGAATTTAAAATGATGAAACATATTAATCTCTATCACTTATTTATATATAACAACTAAATATTTTTGTTACATAAAGCAAAAGTTGAATGATTAACTTTCACCATAAGCTACAGACTTGCTTTCCATTCGCTGATCTCTCTATATCATGGTGGCCAAGAGAGCTCAACGCACTGCAACTGAAGAAAACACATGCAAATAGAAAATGCAGCAAATTAAGAAAACACCTTTATCACTTTGACAGCACATGTGCCGAAAATACTCTTGCCGCAAGCAAATACAGAAACGTGCTGCAAATACTCACAAAGCAACCAAATAGAAATGTGCTGCAAATACTTGCAATGCAACCAAATACAGAAACACACTGCAAATACTCTTGACGCAACCAAATACAGAAACATGCTGCAAATACTCACGCAACCAAATACAGAAACGCGCTGCAAATACAACGCAACCAAATACTGAAACATGCTGCAAATACTCTTGACGCAACCAAATACAGAAACTTGTTGCAAATACTCACAATGCAACCAAATACAGAAATACACTGCAAATACTCACAATGCAACCAAATACTGAAACATGCTGCAAATACTCACAATGCAACCAAATACAGAAATACACTGCAAATACTCACAATGCAACCAAATACTGAAACATGCTGCAAATACTCTTGACGCAACCAAATACAGAAATATGCTGCAAATACTCATAATGCAACCAAATACTGAAACATGCTGCAAATACTCACAATGCAACCAAATACAGAAACACGCTGCAAATACTGTTGACGCAACCAAATACAGAAACACACTGCAAATACTCACAACGCAACCAAATACTGAAACACGCTGCAAATACTCTTGACGCAACCAAATACAGAAATATGCTGCAAATACTCACAATGCAACCAAATACTGAAACACGCTGCAAATACTCTTGACGCAACCAAATACAGAAACACACTGCAAATACTCACAACGCAACCAAATACTGAAACACGCTGCAAATACTCTTGACGCAACCAAATACAGAAATATGCTGCAAATACTCACAATGCAACCAAATACTGAAACACGCTGCAAATACTCTTGACGCAACCAAATACAGAAACGCACTGCAAATACTCACAATGCAACCAAATACTGAAACACGCTGCAGATACTCACAATGCAACCAAATACAGAAACACACTGCAAATACTCACAACGCAACCAAATACTGAAACACGCTGCAGATACTCACAATGCAACCAAATACAGAAGCAAATACTGAAACACGCTGCAAATACTCACAACACAACCAAATACAGAAACACACTGCAAATACTCTTGACGCAACCAAATACAGAAATATGCTGCAAATACTCACAATGCAACCAAATACTGAAACATGCTGCAAATACTCTTGACGCAACCAAATACAGAAACTTGTTGCAAATACTCACAATGCAACCAAATACAGAAATATGCTGCAAATACTCACAATGCAACCAAATACTGAAACACGCTGCAAATACTCTTGACGCAACCAAATACAGAAACGCACTGCAAATTCTCACAATGCAACCAAATACAGAAATACACTGCAAATGCTCAGAACACAACCAAATACAGAAACACACTGCAAATACTCACAACACAACCAAATACAGAAATACACTGCAAATACTCACAACACAGCCAAACACTGAAACACGCTGCAGATACTCCACAATGCAACCAAATACAGAAGCAAATACTGAAACACGCTGCAAATACTCACAACACAGCCAAATACAGAAACACACTGCAAATACTCTTGACGCACCCAAATACAGAAACTTGTTGCAAATACTCACAACGCAACCAAATACAGAAATATGCTGCAAATACTCACAATGTAACAAAATACTGAAACATGGTGCAAATACTCTTGACGCAACCAAATACAGAAACTTGTTGCAAATACAACGCAACCAAATACAGAAATATGCTGCAAATACTCACAACACAACCAAATACAGAAATATGCTGCAAATACTCACAATGCAACCAAATACTGAAACGCGCTGCAAATACTCTTGACGCAACCAAATACAGAAACACACTGCAAATTCTCACAATGCAACCAAATACAGAAACACACTGCAGATACTCACAACACAACCAAATACAGAAACACACTGCAAATTCTCACAATGCAACCAAATACAGAAACACACTGCAGATACTCACAACACAACCAAATACAGAAACACACTGCAAATACTCACAACACAACCAAATACAGAAATACACTGCAAATACTCAAAACACAGCCAAACACTGAAACACGCTGCAGATCCTCACAACACAACCAAATACAGAAACACACTGCAAATACTCACAATGCAACCAAATACAGAAGCAAATACTGAAACACGCTGCAAATACTCACAACACAGCCAAATACTGAAACACGCTGCAGATACTCACAACACAACCAAATACAGAAACACACTGCACATATTCACAATGCAACCAAATACAGAAGCAAATACTGAAACACGCTGCAAATACTCTTGACTCGACCAAATACAGAAACATGCTGCAAAAACTCTCAACGCAAGCGCACATACAATCAGCATGTTAAGAAGATAGACAGAAAACTCTGATGCGTAGACATTAAGTGGTTCCAGCCATTCCAATGTGGTCTGTGCTATTTGCAGCACATTTCTGTATTTGGTTGTGTTGCAGCACATGTTGTCAAACTGATAAAAATGTTTTCTTAATTTGCTGGTGTTTTTTTCTATTTGCATGTGTTTTCTTTAGTTGCAGCACGTTGAGCTCTCTTGGTCACCATACTATATAGATTATAGATATATGATATAGATCAGTATTTATGCAGTGTGTGAAATTGACGTTCCCCTTCTAACATCACAGCTCAGCAACTCTAGAATTCCAAGCTTCCCACTTGTAAAAACTTCATTCATGTATATTTTTTTTTTTTTTTTTTTTTTTTTTTACAGGATTAATTTCAGTCAGTATTTTGCCATGTCCTATTCATATTTTTTTTTTGTACAGATGCAAGTTGTAATATTATGTTTATATTGTGTATATTGAAATATTTTACCTGTATCCCTGGACCCCTGCTTCAGGTTTTGTCGTGCACATATTCGACAGCAGTCAGCACGCGTTATGGAGCTCGGACCATAATCATGGCCTTGATTGCCTGAATGGCTGTAATTAAGAGTAGTGAAGGGAGACAAGAGTGGAAGGGCTAAGTATTGACACGCTTGTGTTGTCAGTGCTCTTGCAATGAACAGACACAGGGAAGTATGAAGGTCACCATCAGCAGACCGGCTGAAATCGGTGTTGCTCCCACAATCAGTCCTTTCTCTTGTAACGTGTGCTCGTTCTAATTACTGTCTTCATTCAGAAGGCTGCACTCCTCTAATTACATTTCCCTTTTAGCCCATAGTGGGGAGCCCTGTAATTAAGAAATCCCCTCCCCTTGCTAGTGAAAACCCTGGGGCTTCTGTGATTCATGTGTTTTTTGCTCCCCCTCCAGCCAAGCTAGCTGTATAGGAAGGACACTCTTGAGGGTGCCTGGAAACATGGTTCTTCCAGCATTGCAAGTTCAGCATGTGACTTTTGGCTCAAACTAGCTTGTTTATATCTAAATAAACTTTTTGATAGTGCTATCCAAGCATTTCATGTGCCAGAAAATATCTTCAGAAGGAATAGATTTTGTACTCACTCAACATATTACTCACCCTAAGGCCTGAAACATGCTCTCTGCAAAAATATGAACACAAATGCTTCTAGCTACTCAAGCGCAATTACAGGCATCTTTGCGTTCCAAATGCCTTTGCATTTTTAGTGTTGCTACAAGGGACCTTAGCATTAACTGTTCTTCTACAGTCACTTTTCTCTTTCAGGTCGACTTCTGCCAATTAAGCAACAGTTAAAAAAGTATTTTGTTTAATATGTTAGTTAAAGTTTGTTAAAGTTTACATTTTAAAAAACCCTCTTCACCGAGCACTTACACAGATACACACGGGAGCATTTGAAAGCAGGCGTCTATCAGCGGATCCCTAATATATCAGTCTATCCCTAATATATCTCCTGATAGATGCCTGCTTTCAAACGCTCCCGTGTGTATCTGTGTAAGCACTTGGTGAAGAGAGTCAAAGATGTCTATTTACAACATGTTTTTGAAGCGTTGATCATTGTAGCCAATCACAGACATATACAGTACATGAACACAATGGCCAATCAGAGACATTATGTTGAGCATGTGAACACAGTGCCCATCAGAGACATATATTATTAGGGCCTTTCGCACCAGAGGAACCTTTTCATAGGTCCTAGAACTATTGGCCAAAGTACCTGGATTTTGCCATTTTTGCACCACAGGAACTAGGAATGATTTTAGTTCTAGGACCTCCTTTTGGGGAAACTAAATTAGCTCCTACTTCAGAGTAGGGTCTAAATCAGGACTATAGGAACTATCAGTGATGCAAGTGTATGTTGATTGGTCAAACACACATCAAACACTGGCACCTTTATAAAGCCGTGTAAACATATTTACTTCATGAACATGGAAAACGGCGCTAACGGCATTTACCTGTTGCCTGCAGGGTTGTGTTCTTTTCTCCACCTCGATGATATGTAATACTGAAAGTTGTCATAGGAGATTTCATCTCTTAGCCCCACTTTTTGCTCTTTCAGTTTACATTCCAACATTACATTCCATCTCCATTATCACGGCATCCTTCATCCTTCACCGGTTTGTAAATGTCGTTCGCTTCAGAGTTCCTGTTCCCGGTGCGAATGCAACCAGCAACATGGCCCGGAGGAGAAATTAGCTCTCAGGGAACTATCCTAGTGGTTAGTTCCTATAACTGAGTTCCTAGAACTATTCGCTGTGAAAGCCCATATTGTAAAGTGTTTTTTAAGAGAAGGCCTAAAATGGATAAAAAAAAAGCTCTTTTAAACTTTTGACAGAATAGGTACTTGTTTGCTTCTTGTACTAATGGATTTGAACATAATTGTATTTCCCTTGCATAGTTTGTTATTGCCACAGTAATGCTAGACTGCACATTGTTTCTTAGAGTATTTTTCTGTCCTTAGTCATATCTGAGTCCCACAAAAAAACAAAAAAAGCTTGTATGGAACATCATTTTACTATACTTACTCCAAATCTCTTCTGTTATCTCTCTGTGGCAGCGTCTGCACTTGAGTTCTGAAGTGTTGAGCCCTTATGCACAGCATGCCAGGGCCGGATGACCTCTGCCGGAGATTGCTGCCCGGTTCATTAATCTCCCAAGAGCCCTGTCCTCTCAGCAAGCTAAAACACCCACAACACATAATATGATCATCACGATCATCTGGAGTTGTTGTTCTTCTCTCTCTCTTTAGCTTCTGAAAAGCAAGGACTGATATTTATATATTCCTCAGCAGGTCCAAACAAAGGTCATGGGTTAGACATAATGTCCAGTATACTTTAGCAGGATTTGCAGGAACTGTATCATTTATTTGATCATTTTGCCTATTTATGCTTTTATGAAAATGCTTCACTATTGAAAAGACTAGCTTAGACCGGCATAAATTTGTTAGGGTTCGGTTTGTGCTAGTTTCAAGTTCAGTGGATTGGACACCTACGGTGGGTGTTAAGTTTTATGTTACTTTTTTTTAAAAAAGAAGTCTGTTAGTATATATATTGTGAAATATTACATATTAAAACGACTCTTTTATATTCTAATATATTTTAAAATGTATTCATGTGATGGCAAAGCTGAATTTTCAGCAGCCAGTACTCCATTTTTCAGTGTGATCATTCAGAAATAATTTTAATGTGCTAAATTGGTGCTTAGGAAACATTCCTTATTATTATCAATTGTTAAAACAATTGTTTTTTTGTTATTGTTTTTTTGTGGAAAATGTGATACCCTTTTCTCAGGATCCTTTAATGAACGGAAAATTCAAATAAAACAGCATTTATTTTTTGTAAATAGGTAAGAGTACTAAAAGTTGACTTTTAATTTTTAGCAGTTGAATGCATCCTTGCTGAATAAAAGTATATTAATTTCTTTACAAAAAAACTTTTGAACAGTATTGTACATAGTTTTGGACATCTCTAGTTTCACAAGTTGGTGAAGCTGCCTGACCAAGGTACCTTTAATAATAAGAAGCCTGGTGGGAAAACCAGCATCCAAAAAAAAACTAAAAAAAAAAAAACACAATTCACTAATGAATTGGTATTCTGGTTTTTCATGAAGAAGCAGGATGTGGCTATGACATTGAAACTTTTTTTTTTTTTTTTAATTATTACTATTGTTCATTTAGTAAAATCAAGTGAATGGAAGTTAAAGGTGCTAAAGAGGATGTTTTGTTTTATACATTTTTGCAATATTACTTGAAATCTTTACTAACTGATGAAAGACTATTTATTAGGTGCACTGAAAGTAATAATATTAGTATACATCATCTGTGCACGAGGTAGGGCCTTAAAAACATCTGCCAATCGTTTACGCGTTCATCGCGTAAACGATTGGCCCTCTGGCTTGTCAATCACTGCCGTGACGTTTCTTGTGAGAGACGTGCGCTGCTGCGCGCTCCAGTAACTTTCAACACTCCACAGGCGCTGCATGCAATGTTTTTGTCAGGAGACAGGAGAAACAACTGCAGATTATGAGTTACCTGCGGTGAGTCCGACCCTAATGAATCCAAAAAGCACGACACGGCGAATGCCGGTGTTAAACGCGAGTTTTGGGAGGCGTTCCTTTGAAATTAGCTGTGAAGGAGGGGGGCTGTTCTTATGCATGCGCTCATTTCAAAAACTGGATTCTCAGTCAACGAAAAAATCCTCTCTATTACATTTAAGCACAAATTTATCAGAATAATCTCTGGTATTTCTTTTATAGTTAAAGGCATGTGTATTACAGCCATGTGTATGATGATATGAGGCAGGACTGCAGAATATACAGTATTTCAGTCTGTTTAGTCCTAGTGTACTTTACCTCTACATTTATGCACACATGAGTTTTCATACAGAACAGATGCATACAGAACTTAGCATATGATTATATAGCTGTTCAAATGGATGCCACACAGTTCACTCAATATTCCAATGCACCATCACGCTGATTTTTTTCCCATTCTGTTCTTAGCAAGACCACAAAGCTGAGTGCTCTTGACTTTCTCCTCCTATAAGAAGATAAATAGCATGGGTAGAAAGTGAGGGCATTATCTAACAAGACACAATCTCCATACACACCTGTGATAATAGAAAGGAGCTGTGGAAGACATGCTTTGTCAATTAAACATGCTGTGCATATCCGTGGCTCTCAGTTTGATTGAAGAACCATGTTGGGAAGCACAGTAATTATATGAACCTCACAGGTGGCCTGGTGAATCATTCTTCAGTTACAGAATTCAACATTTATGTGGATTATTAAAAAAATATATAAATTATTTTTTCCCCCAATTTATATTATATGTAGTAGCAGCCAGAGCTTGCACGTTGGCCCACTGCCATTATAATGATTTTCTTTCTGACATATGATCACTTGGATCGGCTGATTTTATTGTAAAAAGCAGTTTTATGCAGGATTAGTTAGCTTTCAAATAAAAATTACCCCAAGCTTTACTCACCTTCAAGCCATCCTAGATGTATATGACTTTCTTCTTTCTGATAAACACAATAGGTGGTTTGCAATCACGTGGTTCTGGTGATGCGCGAAATTCCGGTGGAGGGCAAGCAGTGAAAATTAGAATGGAAGAGATGGGGAAAAGACCTTTCTTTGCTGGTTTAGAAAGGTATAAACAGAAAATCACAACATATGTTGGACGCGATCCTTATGCTATGAAAAGGAGCGACTTTTACGCTGATTTAAAAGACTTTCCTGCCATCGAGGAGGCAGATATAGAGGATGTGAAGCTGCCGTCATGCCGTGTTCAGTTCTAGTCTGGGTTTGTTTATATCGCGCTGCCTTTCTACTAGTGAAGTTAGAGCAGTATTTTGATTTTCTGTCGTGATTGTGAAAATTGTCGCAATTGTAGGTCATTTATGCTGAATCGGGAATTGTAATAGGAACTCACGATATCGTTCGTGGTAAAAAAGGACGGTAATACATTTTCGCCTTGGTTGAGAAGGTGAGGGAAGCCGACTAGCAAATGTAATAATGTTACTAAATAAACCCACTGCCTTTATTCACTCAAAATAATCACATACTTTGCTGAGTTTTGCATTTGGTTTTTGTGTAATAATTAACATTATGTTTTAGAGTATGATCACTCAGCTTGTGAATGAGTATAACTTGCACACAGCCACTTCAAAACTGTTCACGAGCTTCTATGGGTTTGATTTTGGTTGTCATTTGTTGAAATAAATACAAAAATACAGCGTGTCTGTGTCCTGAACGTGACCCTCCGATTCTCCTCCGTGGTCATATGGGAAAGTGAATATTTACAAAAACAACATTTAAACTACTTCCAACAAATAAACTGATCGACTTCTGTCAGCTTGTTGAACACATTTACTTTATTTGGACATTTTCTACCATACGATGGCTGAAGCAGCAGCGCGTGACACTGTTCTCATGGTAACCAGATCATCATTGGAACAGAATACTACAAAACTGAAGTTAAAATACCAAATTATAATTAAATAGGATAAAATATCTTCTCCTCCCTTCAAACGATAGCATGAATGTGAATATTTAACCATGTCAAAAAGGTAAGCAAGTATCCATATTCATTTACGTTAAGTATCAGCAGACGCAAAACGCTATAAAAGGCGACAACTTTTAAAATAAAAAAAACGGTATAAGTTATGTAAATGATATAAACACCTTCTGGGTTCTCGATTTTATTGATTTGAGCAACCATAAACGACGCAAAATTTTTGAGTTTTTCAAATTTTGAGTTTTTGGATTCCTATATAGAAACATCACTCCCTGCCCTCCAGACTCATTCGCGCTGCTGCTGTGACGTCATGCGCAAACAACCTATTTGAGATATTTTAATAAATATCCTGACACATCTGAGCTTCATAATGGCAGCGAACGGGACCAACAAGTATGAGCTGAAGAAAGTGCTTTCATCCACATCCATCCATCCATCATAAACATTAATAAAGTCCTTCTGAAGTGAAGCGATGCATTTGTGTAAAAAAAATAAAAAAAATAAATACCCATAATTACCAAGTTATTAAGTAAAATATCTAACTTCCGCCAGACCGCCTTCCATTTTCAACTTAAAACTCTCACAGTTCAAAATGCTTACGCTACGTTCTATGCCTTCCCTATTCAGCTTAAGGGAAAAGCTTAACTGAAACTTTCTTCATAAGTCCTTTCAAGTCCTACCTTATAATCCTATAAAGTCCTTTTTGAATCACTGTTTGACTTCCAATAAGGTCAAAAGAGCGGGGGTCCATTTACCCTCTTTGCCAACCATATAAATACCAGCCAATTTGAACAGCAGAGCATCTGCCCTCCCATCAAAATTCACTTTTGTGACATGACTAAAAGATGCTGACATTCCACAGACCCCAGTTCAGATTCCCGCATGTTCGAGACAGACGGTGCTTAACACTTGACTCAACACCCAGGTCCAGGGTCTGTTGTTACAAGCCCTATCGTTAAACACCGGAGCTGCCGTTCATTTCGGTTTGATTAAGAATGGCCTCCGCAGCTGCGTCCCCGCGTCTCTGCCGGGCTCGTCTCTGGAGTACGCTGGCGTGTGCCGAGCCGGACGTCTCTATTAAATCCTGTTTGTGCATGCATGGTTTTATTATTCTGATTTAATACAACAATGCCACCAATATCCATTCTGCTTCCTTCACTTCTTATTTATGCCAGTTTCCGCCTGTCTCCATCTCGCCGCTGAGGTTGGTGGGACAATGGATATTAAATCAGATTTATTGTGAGGGTATAGAATAGTGTCTGACCTGCTGCTCTGCCATCTCCTCTCCCTCGGCCCCCAGCTCCCCCTCCTCTCGCGGTGCGCCAGAGGCGACAATGCAGCCCTTCGCACAATTGATGGCTCTTCAATTTGCTCTTGGGAATTGGTTACATTCCGTCTTGGAATGACACCGGGCCAGAAATGGAATTAGGGACAGTCAGCTAAACGTTGCGTTAGAATAATGGTGACCACCCTGTCGATCTGTTCTGTCTGAAACACACACACACATGCACACACACACACACACACATAAAGAGGGATTTTAGAAACACAAAATATAAAAACCTTGACAACTTCTGATTATTGTGCAGTTTATGTGATTTCAGGAGGGGTTTGGGAGAGTGTAATATCGACCTGATTTGCTGTAGTAGGTTTTGTGGAGAGAGCATGTGCAATCTTTCATTCTGATATCTGTATCCAACATGTAGTCAACATGATTACATCAGCCAGAGTATATTGACAGTCATTTCTTTAAATATTAAGCTTATGTGAGTTCAAACATTCTGTGGTTGAGCGTGAGTCTTAATTGGAAATGCTAATGAGTTTCCTTGTTCTGTCATATGTTTTTTCACATAAAGTTGAGGAAATTATATTACAGATGAATAACTTATATTTACTTTTTCTCGTTATATGCCTAAATTATGTCTTTTACAGTCTCATGCTCAGACAGCACGCCTACGGATCACCCACACTGGCCGACTGATGCGCATATTTGAACACAAAAATGGAAAGCACTGTCTCGATATGGTAACTTGTTTGGCTGGCATTGTGAAACTTTTGGAAGCAAGAGAAAACGATTTTTATTTATTTATTAGTCTGTTGGGAAACAAAGTCAGGTTAACTTGATATCCTTGAGCAATACTGTATAGTATACATTTTATATGTGTTATGTGTGAGTTATGTTTTTGAAATAGCTGACTTTTGGACCAACAAAAATAGAGCACTTGAATGTCAAACAAAATGAAAGACAGATAGACTAATTAAGTCATCATCATAATTCCTCAAAATCATATTATATATACACTGTAAAAAAAAATCCCAGTAAAATGTATGGTAAAAAAATGGCAGCTGTGGTAGCAAGAACTTTACCGTAAAAAAATACAGTAAAATAACATATTTCATTAACTGATATGTTAATTTACCAACCTAATGAAGTAGTAATATCTGTTTTGTACCTTTATAATACACTGGCAGTCACCAAACACAGTGGTGATAAGAGTCACATGATGAATCAAAGTTCATCACAAGCAGATTTTCCACAAGCTGAGAAAGACAACACTAACATATAGAAGGTGCACACAGTGTCATTCACACACACACTAAACACCATCATGGTAACATGCATGAAATTTTAAAATTTAACAAGATTAGATGTAACTGTTACAGTTGTACTGGTTTGAAGAGATGAGGCAGGTACGGATTTCCACACTACACAATACTTTAATCCAAAAGGCAAGGAGAACCAAACATACAACATAAACATAACATTAAGACGGACGAGGAGTGAAGGGAGTGAGTGCAATATAAAGGGAGTGCAGATAATAGAGTCCAGGTGCAGGTGATCCGTGATGATGAGGAACTGACGAGGGAAGTGAGTGCAGGTGTGGAGAACAGGAGGATCATGGGAAATGGAGTCCAGGGGAACAAGGGATCTGTGACAGTACCTCCCCCTCCCGGTAGGCGCGTCCTCGCGCCGTAAATAGAATAACCGGGAGGGGGGGGCGGGCGCCCTGGAGACCTCAGGCAGGTGCCGGGGGATGAGTGGACTGGAGTGGAGGTCTCCAGGGCGGATCCATGAGCCATGGCGGGTCAGGAGCCTTGGCAGGCCACGGCGGGTCAGGAGCCTTGGCAGGCCACGGCGGGTCAGGAGCCTTGGCAGGCCACGGCGGGTCAGGAGCCTTGGCAGGCCACGGCGGGTCAGGAGCCTTGGCAGGCCACGGCGGGTCAGGAGCCTTGGCAGGCCACGGCGGGTCTGGAGCCTTGGCAGGCCACGGCGGGTCAGGAGCCTTGGCAGGCCACGGCGGGTCAGGAGCCTTGGCAGGCCACGGCGGGTCAGGAGCCTTGGCAGGCCACGGCGGGTCAGGAGCCTTGGCAGGCCACGGCGGGTCTGGAGCCTTGGCAGGCCACGGCGGGTCAGGAGCCTTGGCAGGCCACGGCGGGTCAGGAGCCTTGGCAGGCCACGGCGGGTCAGGAGCCTTGGCAGGCCACGGCGGGTCAGGAGCCTTGGCAGGCCACTTCAGAGGCCCACCCACATGTGTGGCGCCCACATGTCCCCCACCCACGGGTACTTGGCCCCCCCCCAAAAAATACTTGGAGAGGTTAAGGATCGTATAGAGGAGTCCAAGGAATAAAGTCAATGTGTGGGTGGAGGAGCATGGAGCTGGTTTGGCGGCGGAGACTGGAGAACTTGGCTCGGCGGCGGAGACTGGAGAACTTGGCTCGGCGGCGGAGACTGGAGAACTTGGCTCGGCGGCGGAGACTGGAGAACTTGGCTCGGCGGCGGAGACTGGAGAACTTGGCTCGGCGGCGGAGACTGGAGAACTTGGCTCGGCGGCGGCGGCTGGAGAACTTGGCTCGGCGGCGGCGGCTGGAGCGGCAGGCTCGGCGGCGGCGGCTGGAGCGGCAGGCTCGGCGGCGGCGGCTGGAGCGGCAGGCTCGGCGGCGGCGGCTGGAGCGGCAGGCTCGGCGGCGGCGGCTGGAGCGGCAGGCTCGGCGGCGGCGGCTGGAGCGGCAGGCTCGTAGGCGGCGGCTGGAGCTGAGGGCTCGTAGGCGGCGGCTGGAGCTGAGGGCTCGTAGGCGGCGGCTGGAGCTGAGGGCTCGTAGGCGGCGGCTGGAGCTGAGGGCTCGTAGGCGGCGGCTGGAGCTGAGGGCTCGTAGGCGGCGGCTGGAGCTGAGGGCTCGTAGGCGGCGGCTGGAGCTGAGGGCTCGTAGGCGGCGGCTGGAGCTGAGGGCTCGTAGGCGGCGGCTGGAGCTGAGGGCTCGTAGGCGGCGGCTGGAGCTGAGGGCTCGTAGGCGGCGGCTGGAGCTGAGGGCTCGTTAAAAAAGTCAATAAGCCAGTCCAGATCTGGCGGCTCGCACAGGGTTGGAGCGGGCTCTGGAGATACAGGAGCGGGCTCTGGAGATACAGGAGCGGGCTCTGGAGATACAGGAGCGGGCTCTGGAGATACTGGAGCGGGCTCTGGAGATACTGGAGCGGGCTCTGGAGAGACTGGAGCGGGCTCTGGAGAGACTGGAGCGGGCTCTGGAGAGACTGGAGCGGGCTCTGGAGAGACTGGAGCGGGCTCTGGAGAGACTGGAGCGGGCTCTGGAGAGACTGGAGCGGGCTGCTTCCTCCTCCGCTGCTTTCTGGACCCAATTGAGGAGTGTGGGTCCAGCGTTGACCAGGAAATCAGTTCACTGGAGGGATATGCGGAGGGAGAGGCAGGCTGACCAACTGGCCTGGCCACCCGTGTTTCAGGAGAGACTGGACGAGATGAACACATATCCTGAACCTCATCACAATAGAAACTAGATCCGTTTAAATATAAAATTAGATTAATGGTTTCGTTCAGGGAAAAATAATCTTCAGGTTCATAAAAACGGATAGTGTTCTCGTCCAGTCCGTCCAGAAACAAGGTGATTAAACGTGCCTCAGACCAGTTAGTCAGAAAAGCTAGCTCTACGAACTCCTCCACATACCTCTCCAGTGAACGTCCAATCTGGAAGAGCCCGATAATGCGAACGCCGGGTGACAGGGTGAGAGGCGTTGGAGGAGCAGGAGCCAGGGAGCTGGTCAAAGTCTCCATCTTCTTGTGGAAATCCAGTCTATATTGGTCCGTCTTTCTGTTACAGTTGTACTGGTTTGAAGAGATGAGGCAGGTACGGATTTCCACACTACACAATACTTTAATCCAAAAGGCAAGGAGAACCAAACATACAACATAAACATAACATTAAGACGGACGAGGAGTGAAGGGAGTGAGTGCAATATAAAGGGAGTGCAGATAATAGAGTCCAGGTGCAGGTGATCCGTGATGATGAGGAACTGACGAGGGAAGTGAGTGCAGGTGTGGAGAACAGGAGGATCATGGGAAATGGAGTCCAGGGGAACAAGGGATCTGTGACAGTAACATAAAACCCTAATGTACATAACTGATTAGAAAAAAATGAGAAAAACTAAGAAGAAACAGAGTTATTTCAATGAAAATATATCAAATGTGAAGTGTCATGCAGGGAATTGTGGGAATGTCAATTTTGTGTCAGTTGTCAGTTTTTTCACTGTGAATTTTACAATGAATTGTTATTTTTCACTTCCAAAAACTGTGAATTTAACAGTATTTTTACTGTAAAATTACATTGAATGTACCATTAGATCTATTACAGTTATTCACCGTATATAGTATGGAAACTTTCTGTAAACCAATTGACAGTTTTTCACCGCAGCATTTTTACAGTCTTTTACTGTTAAAATCACGGCCATTTTTTTACAGTGTACACTACATTGTACTGTATATATAATGTGTATATGTAAGAATTGGTTTAGCTTAAAAATGTAAGTTACCTGGTTGCCTTAAAATTTGAGTTTGAAATTAAAAAATGTATTTAATACAATCAAGGCGATTGGTTTAATCAACAGAAACCCAAAATATTATGTTATCTGAACCACACTAATGATTTAAAGCTGCATTCCGTAAGCTTTGCCTCTTTGTCGCCATCTCTGTTTGAATCCTGTAATTGCAGTTATTTGCGGAATTATCATCTTTACGTGGTTTGTGCATCGGCACGACTCCTCAGTGAAGATGAATCTAATGTTTGCTGTTAGTCATCACACTGGTGTGGATGCTATACTTCAGAATCACAGATTGTAGTCTTGAAGTATGACCAAAGTAAGAATTTGCACAAGAAAATGTCATCTGAACAAGTAACATGTCTGCCACTTTTCTTCTGAAAGTGGGGGGAAAAGCATTACAATAAATCGCACTGCCAGTGATAAATCTAATGATCGCTTAGCTCGGATCACGTCAAACCGTGCAATATAAAGCATTACAATAATATTATTATTATTGTAATGCTTTGTTCTCAAACTGTTAATGTTAACAACATCAGCATCAGCATACTAAATACTATGTGTATTTAGTGTTTAGCATTACCTGTAGATTTCAATTTCTGTACAGTTTAATCTCTAACGTTAATTTGTCATACCATACAATCCGCCATCAAAATGGTAAGTTTAATTATTGCAGCTTATGTGAGAAAAGGCTATAAAGGAACCACCTCACTTATGCGATATAGCCTTGTTTTAAACAGATGTGACACAATGACGCAAAGACAAACGGTGACATGCTCAAATTACATTGTTTGTTGTTTCCACAAAAATATTAAAGGTGCCCTAGATTCAAAAATGTAATTTACCTCAGCATAGTTAAATAACAAGAGTTCAGTACATGGAAATGACATACAGTGAGTCTCAAACTCCATTGTTTCCTCCTTCTTATATAAATCTCATTTGTTTAAAAGACCTCAGAAGAACAGGCGAATCTCAACATAACACTGACTGTTACGTAACAGTCGGGGTGTACGCCCCCAATATTTGCATATGCCAGCCCATGTTCCCAACATTATGAAAGGCATTAGACAAGGGCAGCCAGTATTAACGTCTGGATCTGTGCAGAGCTGAATCAACAGACTAGGTAAGCAAGCAAGGACAATAGCAAAAAATGGCAGATGGAGCAATAATAACTGACATGATTCATGATAACATGATATTTTTAGTGATATTTGTAAATTGTCTTTCTAAATGTTTCGTTAGCATGTTGCTAATGTACTGTTAAATGTGATTAAAGTTACCATCGTTTCTTACTGTATTCACGGAGACAAGAGCCGTCGCTATTTTCATTTTTAAATACTTGCAGTCTGTATAATGCATAAACACAACTTCATTCTTTATAAATCTCTCCAACAGTGTAGCATTAGCCGTTAGCCACGGAGCACAGCCTCAAACTCATTCAGAATCAATGCAAACATCCAAATAAACACTGTACTTACGCGATTAGACATGCTGCATGACGAACACTTTGTAAAGATCCATTTGGAGGGTTATATTAGCTGTTTGAACTTTTTTTAATGTTGTTTAAGGCAAGCGCGAACTCTTGGGGCGTGGAGCACGAGAATTAAAGGGCCACACACCCTGAATCAGCTCATTTCTAATTATGCCCCAAAATAGGCAGTTAAAAAAAAAAATGAATTAAAAAAAATCTATGGGGTATTTTGAGCTGAAACTTCAGACACATTCAGGGGACACAGACTTATATTACATCTTTTTTAAAAAGTTTTTTAAAAAAATTATTATGTTTCTTGAGCAACAAATCAGCATATTAGAATTTTTGAAAGTTCATGTGACAATGAAGACTGGAATAATGATGCTGAAAACTCACAGGAATAAATTACATTTTAAAATTTCAATAGAAAACAGTTGATTTAAATTGTAATAATATTTCACAATATTACTGTTTTTACAGTTTTTTTTTTTTATTAAATTAATTCAGCCTTGGTAAGCACAAGGAGACTTCTTTAAAAAATAAAAATAAATAAATAAATAAAATTACTTCAGATGTATTTTTTTGCATATGCATTAACTAATGGTCTGTTAAGCTTTATATATTATTTAGAAAGTTACTATTTGTCTTTGCACAGACTGTACTTAGTGGTTTGAGGCACAGCATTAGCTTAGAGACCCTGAAAAACAGGCTGACTCTTTCTTTCTCCCTGTTTAACATTCTGGCAGCATGTTTGTGTAGGGAAGGCTGTCCCAGAGTGGTACCGTGAGGAGTCTCCTCTTGTGATGTCTGTCAGGCTCCGTCCACATGGTGTTTTGGGGGATGGAAAAATGAGATTTCAAAAGAGTTATTTGTATCCCTCACTCTGCGCTCGCAATTGCATTTCTCGTGGGACAAAAACAAACTGGGTCTTACAGATCTTGTATCGTAGCTTGTTTTGCTGCAGGCCAGGCCTGCGAGTTAATCGAAAGTGAATGTGAAAGAAGATATGACAGCGATTTATGACTGTGAGAAGTGGACACTTTGTATCTGATTGATATTGATTCAGAGTCTAAATAAAGCTAGTTTATTTTCACAGTTATAGTTGATCTTTGGTCTTGTGCCCTTGAGCTCCACTTGTTTATGTGTGTAGGTTACTTCAATAATCTATTCCTTTTGGGATGTCTGGGATGTCCTCAACTAGAAAAACGTAGTCGCTTTATTGTAAACATGCAAAAAGTTTTGTTGTTTTATGTGTAGGAATAGACTTTGAGGTCTGTCAACAGTAATTAACTTTATATAAAAAATAGCAGTATATTGTAGGCAGGCCAGGGATTGTTTTCACATGGTGAACTTTTTTATAAGGGCTTAAGTAACTGTAAGGTTTTGAGTAAAAAGTCCAATTACATTTCTAGCAGTGGTTTGCATGTACAAAACAACCTCAAATTAGAGTAATTTTGTGAATTGTACGCTCCAAAGGAGTATCATCATATTTTTGCTTAAGTATTGAGTAGTGAACATGTTTAAACCACATTGACATAGATTCAGACAAAAGCCTAACTATAAAATCACCATATTTTCACTAAAAGGTTGAAATATGCTCCTAAAACAATGGTATTAAAAAAAAAAAAAAAAAAAAGATAAGGCAAGTTGCGTTTTATATGTTGTCATTTCGTACTATTTATTCATAAGAATTTCTGTTGGTCAAAACAACCATTTTGATAAGCTATTTAATGGCTTGATTCCATTCTCAAATCATTTAAGGTTTGTCTCTTTAGAGAAATGGATTTTAAAAGGATAATTCTTTCAAAAATGAAAATTCTATGATTATTAATTCACCCTGTCGTTCCAAACCTGTATGACTTTATTTTCGTTGGAACACTAAAAGAAAGGAAGATACTTTGAAGAATGTTGGTTGCCAAATAGTATTGGTTACTATTGACTTCAATTGAAATCAACAAACATTCTCAAAATATCTTCTTCTGTGTTTCACAGAACTTTTGGAATAACAAGAATGTGAGTACATGATGACAGAATTTTTTAACTATCCCATTTATAAAGGCTATTTCACACAGCGCAGACAAACACCAACAAAAACGTTTGTTGGGTTTTATTTGATCAGTGTGTTACCCCTGTTGGTGTCCATTGGAGTTTGTTTTCCCCCTGACTGACCCTGTTTGTTGGTGTCTGTTTAGGCAATGTGAACATGACAATTATTTTTCATAAAATTCTAAATCCAACTGCCAACATGTTTTTGCAAGGTGTCCCCTGAATGTGTATGTGAAGTTGCAGCTCAAAATACCCCATAGATTCTTTTTTAATTCATTTTTTTAACTGCCTATTTTGGGGCATAATTAGAAATGAGCCGATTCAGGGTGTGTGGCCCTTTAATTCTCGCTCTCCACGCTCCAAAAGCTCGAGCTTGCCTTAAACAACATAAAAAAGACAGCTAATATAACCCTCCAAATGGATCTTTACAAAGTGTTTGTCATGCAGCATGTCTAATCGCGTAAGTACAGTGTTTATTTTGATGTTTACATTGATTCTGAATGAGTTTGAGGCTATGTTCCATGGCTAACGGCTAATGCTACACTGTTGGAGAGATTTATAAAGAATAAAGTTGTGTTTATGCATTATACAGACTGCAAGTGTTTAAAAATGAAAATAGCGACAGCTCTTGTCTCCGTGAATACAGTCATAAACAATGTTAACTTTAACCACATTTAACATTACATTAGCAACATGCTAACGAAACATTTAGAAAGACAATTTACAAATATCCCTAAAAATATCATGTTTTCATGGATCATGTCAGTTATTATCGCTCCATCTGCCATTTTTTGCTATTGTTCTTGCTTGCTTACCTAGTCTGTTGATTCAGCTGTGCACATCCAGACGTTAATACTGGCTGCCCTTGTGTAATGCCTCGGGCTGGCATATGCAAATATTGGGGGCGTAACTGTTACGTAACAGTCGGTGTTATGTTGAGATTCGCCTGTTCTTCGGAGGTCTTTTAAACAAATGAGATTTATATAAGGAGGAGGAAACAATGGAGTTTGAGACTCACTGTATGTCATTTCCATGTACTGAACTCTTGTTATTTAACTATGCCGAGGTAAATTGAATTTTTGAATCTAGGGCACCTTTAAAACCCTTGAGGTGCTTTCACATTAGCAAGAAAATTTCAGGTTAAAAATGAAGCACAGCTCACACAGCAGTCACGTGACCAAATGAACCCAATGCGAAATCTTTCTGCATGGATTCCAATTGCAATTGGCTGCATTTCACCTATGAAAATTCTTGTAACAGCTTTAAATGCTCAAACTCTTTTAAGAAGGTTGGATTCTGTCAATGTTTTTATCGTTCATCAGCTGTGAAGAAAACTCATTGTGAAAATGATTCCAACTATGTTATTTCTCTCAATATAGTTGTGGTGTGGACTATTCTTTTACATTTAGAATGTTTTTTAAAACTATATCTTTGTTGTTATCGTTATAGTTATCATCCTTGGTGTGAATGGGCCTTTACTCTGAAAAATATTCACTGTTAAAAGAGAAAACTACATGGCCTACAAGCATTGTGTGCAAGTACTTGTTAGTCCTCACTTTTGCTTTTCATTGTACAGGTCACTGAACATTTTTACCTCATTGTCTTGCATAGCTCATCTGCAGCATTTATCTAAATGTCTCGATGAATGAAATCCATTATTTCCTTCTATGCGGTTCGCCTTCAGTTAGTTCTTGTATTTTTTTCACTGCAAAGAGCAGTGCATTTTGTTTCTTTGTCCATATTTCCCATGGTTCATCATGTATTCCATTAAAGAGAAAATTGTTCTGCGTAATGCACCAAGCTCAGATACATATGGTGTGTGGTGTCCAGTAAATGGAGGAAGATTAGAGGCATTACGAGGTAAAACTTTCATAGATGAGTTAAGCATATCTCTATGGAGTTTTACAGTATGAAGGATAAGTGGTTTCTGTGGTCTTATGAGCCGGTTTATTTGTGGTTTGGCTGCATGGCACGGCTCGAGACTTTTGTCTTGAGCTGAAGAGATGGTTTAGACGTAGGTGAAGACATGGCAAAGGGTGCACAGGGACAAATGCATTTCTCTCTTTCATCGCTGCATGAGCCGGCACATTTCAGCAGCTTGAATGAGTAAATATCCAGATCAATCCATCATTTCAATGCCCCACACCCAGAAACCTGCATCTGATGCTCATGGATCATTAAACCTGGTGCTTTCACAAACCTATACACAGGCAAGAGAGTTCAAGAGTTCCTCGGAGGCTCGTGGGCGTTCTTGTCGAGATGCAATAACCAATCTAACCTAGCAAAGTCAGATTTGGTCAATTTAATGTAGTGTCAAGAAACAGAGGCCGTGTTTTACTGCTTTTGGACAGGCTGGTGTTGTAGTAGGGATGGGAGAGTTTTCTGTGCATTGTCAAATGATGTCTTCTGTCTTATCTGTTGAGAAGGAACATGCTGTTTTCTCACAGTGTTTCTAGTAGAGCAGGGATGAGATTACATACCATCCAATCCATCTTCACAAATCCACAGGACCTTCAAAAATGCTTCCTGGTCACCTTTTTGTTGTTTTGCTATCTTCTTATACCGACATTTTCTGACCTGTTAAACAGGTCTGCCTCAACAAATTATGTGAGAATATCTCCGTTCCTCTTCCTCTCATTCTCAAGTCACTCTTATTCCGCTACGGGTTTTTCAGTTTCAGATCGCTTTGCTTTGGAACCTAATCTCATGGAAAAACATACCTGTGGGAAAATGTTTGCAAAATGCAAAATACGTACCAATACGTAGGCAACATACTGTATCACTGCAGTTTCCAACAGAAATGAACACTAGAGGCAGTAAAACAGCAAACGCTTTTAATCATTTTCATTCATTGTTATGATTTTGGTGGTTGTTATATGTTTCGCTTTCTGATGTAACAAGCTTGCTCGGTAGCTCTGCTGGTACGGAATTGTACGTAGGATGCGGAAGCCTTGGGAAACATGACTCACGATAAAAGAGCTCAAAGATGAGAGATCAAAAACTAGCTAAAACGGCATTCTTACGATTGCGTTTTTGTCATATTTGCTTTTGTTAACACTATGGGATAGGTTTAGGTGTAGTGTTGGTGGTACATTATTTTAAAATGTAATGGTGCATTACATTTTTAGCGCAACTCACCAGACGTTTCAAATCAGAATTTCAGTGATGCACACAAAACCAACGTAATATAAAATGTACCATATTTATTTTAGATTCTGAGATTTTCTGAATGCATCGTGTTTCTGTCTTGAATCGATTCTGAGTAGGGCTGGGCGATATATCGAATGCTTTTGTCACGCGCATTTCGTCAGTAAAGCCGGTTCCCTGATTGCCGCTAAATCGCCACCACCTCCTTTCAAATGAAGCGGCATTTAATAGACAGAGCCGTAGTTCACTGATAAGCCAAGCAATATCGCGTTCAATATCGACGGCAAATCATATCAAGCTTAGTTTTTAATAGCAGATGCCGCTCTAGACTAGTTTTTAACCACACTCTCAAATGCTCATGAAGAAGAGAGTGCTCGTGCATTCGGCTATGTACTTGCACCTCAGAATGCTTTAATGACATAAGATTTTTGAATATTATGAATGATTATTTTCAAGTGGTGTGTTTAAGGAATTGGAAGCAAGCAGAGTACGGGTGTAAAGTACGCAGTGCCATCTGCTGTTAAAAAGTAAGCTCAGAATCAATTCCAAAGAGAATCGTGATGCAGCATTCAGAAAATCTCAGAATTGATCCAGAATCATTTCTAGATTCGTGATTCACTGAGCTATTGTCCCAGCCCTAATATTTACTTTGATCTGTTTCGGAAAAAACTCAGTCCACTCAGTGGACATTTCACATTAAAACTGTCACGAAACGTACATAGCGCTATGTATTTCGTTTTGCAAAAATATCCCACAGGTACGTTTTTCTAATGAACCTGGGCTGTTGCTTTGAGTTTGCTCTACAGCAAAATTTGCAAACAGTTATACATGTTCAGTATATATATATATATATTTTTTAATATTTCAATATTTCAATGATGTGTGTCGTGGTAATTCCCAATACTAATCCGACTTCACCACTGACAATTCAAACAACCTCCAGTTGTCAATATAATATATATAATACTCAGTACCAATACAGTACTACAGTACCTTCGAGGTAGTTCCCATCCCGAATATAATACAATACAATACTACAGTACCACAGTACCTTCGAGGTAATTCCCGTCCAGAATATAATACAATATAATACTACAGTATCTCGAGGTAATTCCCTTCTCGAATACTTCTAATACATTTCCAATACTTCGAGGTAATTCCCTTCCATGTTGGTGACGGCGTCCAGTCAAGAAGCTACTATCACTACCTCAGTCACACATGAGCACACAGGTCTTTAGCATCTATACACTCTCACCGTACTTCTCAGGTGTACGGTGGTCCGACACAGGATCATTAATACTAACTCTGAGTATTACAGCCTCACCCCGAGGGCGACTCTATAGTCTTCCAACACTATCGCTGTCTCTGCTGTGGTCTTTTGAGCTTAGAATCTTTAGTACTTCTATTCCTCAGCTGCGCAGCATATACCTGACACGACTTGCTCTTTGCAGAAATTAAATGTTTTATTTACGGCCGGGAGGTCACTCGTCACAACAACAGAGTGAGTCTCAATGAATAGAAAGATACATGAACATTTAAGTCTTACAGTTGAGTAAAAATCAATATCTTCTTCACTGTGATTTTTTTCTTCTGATTGGTTTGCAATGATCTAAGCTAATCATATGACTGACTGGTCTTTGAACTAAGCATCTTTAGTCTGCATTTTCTGTACATTTCATGTTGACATGAAATATTTCTATCGCATGTGAAACTCATTTTTTGTTCTTTGCGTATATTCAAAAATGCAATTTAAACATAAAATGAAAATGAAAGTTTTTTCAGAACCCTTTTAATGGTGTTTTAAACTAATTTTTTCCTTTTAAAGGTGCCCTAGACCTTTTTTTTTAAAAGATGTAATATAAGTCTAAGGTGTCCCCTGAATGTGTATGTGAAGTTTCAGCTCAAAATACCCCATAGATTTTTTTTAAATTCATTTTTTTAACTGCCTATTTTGGGGCATAATTAGAAATGAGCCGATTCAGGGTGTGTGGCCCTTTAATTCTCGTGCTCCACGCCCCAAGAGCTCGCGCTTGCCTTAAACCACATAAAAAAAGACAGCTAATATAACCTAATATGTCTAATCGTGTAAGTACAGTGTTTATTTTGATGTTTACATTGATTCTGAATGAGTTTGAGGCTGTGCGCCGTGGCTAACGGCTAATGCTACACTGTTGGAGAGATTTATAAAGAATGAAGTTGTGTTTATGAATTATACAGACTGTAAGTGTTTAAAAATGAAAATAGCGACGGCTCTTGTCTCCGTGAATACAGTAAGAAACGATGGTAACTTTAACCACATTTAACAGTACATTAGCGACATGCTAACGAAACATTTAGAAAGACAATTTACAAATATCACTAAAAATATCATGTTATCATGAATCATGTCAGTTATTATCGCTCCATCTGCCATTTTTCGCTATTGTTCTTGCTTGCTTACCTAGTCTGTTGATTCAGCTGTGCACATCCAGACGTTCTGCCCTTGTCTAATGCCTTTCATAATGTTGGGAACATGGGCTGGCATATGCAAATATTGTTACGTAACAGTCGGTGTTATGTTGAGATTCGCCTGTTGTTCTGAGGTCTTTTAAACAAATGAGATTTATATAAGAAGGAGGAAACAATGGAGTTTGAGACTCACTGTATGTCTTTTCCATGTACTGAACTCTTATTTAACTATGCAGAGGTAAATTCAATTTTTTAAATCTAGGGCACCTTTAACCTTTTAGGAAAAGGTTTTTACATTTTCTGTACACAGTCTGATTGAAGTGGAGAATTGAATAAAGAACTGAATTGATTAAAAATTAACCAAATAACAGGCTATTAATGCCAATAATTAGCCATTGACTCGTTTTATCTCACCTGTATATCATAAATCCAACATCCCATGTCTTTTCTTTATTATTCTCAAAATAATTCACATTGTGCTCCCTGCTTTATTCTGCTGTGTTATTCATGGCTGTTTTTTCTTATGTAGTGGATTTTCCACTAGGAGATAAAGGTCTACCTCAATGTTAAAGCAGCTTAAAAAGTGTAAGCGTAAATTCATTCAATAAAGTGTCGACTGCTGCAATAGCATGGCTGCCACACCGAAGAAAAGTTGATTCTGGCATTGCTTTGTGTTCTCATAGCGTAATACTCTCAACCAAATAGCCCAAAATGGTTTTTGCTGGTGCAAGAAATTGAGTTATTTGTCAGAATTGTGAGACTGAATTGTAACATGCTCATGACAGACAGGTAATCAAGCCTTGCGTGATACGAGAGAGACCGCACAATGGCCGAGATAGAAGTCCTGACACCTTTTGAAGCAGCCTAGAAATTTTAAGCTGCCAGCCTGATCTCACTAACCTATTCCTGGCCGACGTTGTATTGAAATTTTCTCCATTTCCTTGGCATCAGTATCACCTTTTTCTTTGTTATGTTTAAATATAACCCTAGACGAGACTGACTCTGTACTCACATCTGCTTGTCTCTATGCTGTTTTCCTTGCATTATCTCAGAACTTCCACCCATCTATCTGTCACTCTTCTCTGCACGGCACATGCAGTAATTGTCAATCTTCCTTGTCGGTTGTCTTGTACTCTGACAAGTGAAATATTGTACAATTATCTTCCAGGTTTTTTTTTTTTTTTTTTGCCTTCGCTTACCCTGGCAGATTCTATTTTACATTTCTTTCCGCTAAGAAAAAGCCACTCATGTTGGTAATGATTATCTGGGATTAGAACAATTTGAAAAGAAGAGGAAGTGACATGCCTGCGGGATGAATTGATTGTAGTTGGAGATAAAGTTTCTCACTTTTCTCAGTAAGAAATGTTCTACATCATATGGTTTAATGCAATTTTATACAATATATTTAATAGCAAACAGGCAGTGAAATAGATTTGCTTATGCCTTTTACTGGCTGCATTTACTTACAATGAAGTCAATTATTTTTTGGGTTTTAACATTAACAAACTATGAATTTCGCTATTAGTTGAGAATTGTATTAAGGCATTTTGTTTCTTTTTTGTGCAGGTGTTTTCCCATTGATTGATAATGGAGTTCTTGCTGCAAGTTTGTAATGTATTTATTTCGTATTATGAGATTTATAGTAATATATTCAGAGGGCAGTGGAGCAAAAACGATTTTGAATGGTTGGTAATAATGCAACAGTATTGCAGTTGTTCTGTTCTACATTATAAACTATTCTGAAATGTTCTGACTTCACAGTTATCAGCATTAAACATGAATGGAACAGGGAGGTTTTCTAACAAACAAGCATTAGCAGAAGGTGCTGTAAGTCAGTTAAAGTTTTATATATTATTAACATCAGGGTAAGCAAGTTTAAATGTAGTGCATGATGTACAGAAAGGTTGTTTGAAGGTTCGAAACAATAAAGAAGGGTGTTATTGATTATTAGAGGCCTATTTTCTGTTAGTTGATCTGTCTGGAAGTGGGCCAGGCTTCATAATTTGTAAGTAATAGGGTGAAGGTGGTAGCAGACATTACACAAAATGAGGTAGCACTTTATGTTACAGTCCTGTTCCCCATGTATATACTACGTACTTATTAATTACAATAACTGGGTAATAACTAGGTACTAACCCTGAAACTACCTCTAACCTTAACCCATGTATTTACCTTATATTAACCAGTATTTTCTTAGGTAAATACATTGTAATTACATGTAAGCACGTACTTTACAAAAAAATGCAACCCAAAACATTACGTCTGATACTACATGACTTCAGATAGTGATTGGAAATGTTATAACTTTAGTATGTTAATATTTCTAAGTCATGTGAATAGGGTTGTGCAACATTCAGAACTGATTAAAGAATGTGTAATGAATTCAATGAATTTGAAATTCCAAATTAACTTTACTAAATTGAAACATGCGCTGACAAACAGGATGAAGAATTGCAATTTAAATCTGAATGAGTTGAAATGGATTGAAATGTAAAGAAACAAATTGTTAATAAGAAAAGAAACATTGCCAAAGAAAGACATTTAACGTTTTCAAGTTTTGAAAAAAAAAGCCTTGAAGATGGATGGATGGATGGATGGATGGATGGATGGATGGATGGATGGATGGATGGATGGATGGATGGATGGATGGATGGATGGATGGATAGATAGATAGATAGATAGATAGATAGATAGATAGATTAGATAGATAGATAGATAGATAGATAGATAGATAGATAGATAGATAGATAGATAGATAGATAGATAGATAGATAGATAGATAGATAGATAGATAGATAGATAGATAGATAGATAGATAGATAGATAGATAGATAGAAGCTTTTTTCATTTTGATTTTAGTTATGAAGTCATTATTATATTTATTTATTTCAACTTTCCCGTTAACAAAAACTTTTTTTTGGATTTTGAAAACAGATAGGCTTTTAACATAATGCCTTGCCATCTACAGAAGAGCAAAGCTCAGGGGATGTTGCGAGAGGTAAATTATAATCATTACCCTTAGTTTTCCTTTTTCCTCTGCTTTCAGAACTACTCTAGACCTACTCTAGTGTGGTAACCTTTAAGTTCCTTTTTACTTTCTTCGAGGGTTGAACAAAAGACCAGCTGTCGATTATTTTGGGAGAAGACAGCATCAGGAGTAAATATTGATTCAGACAAAATGGATTTTTCTGCTTCCCCCTCTGGAGATGATAAAAAAAGAAAACAGAAGGAACCTTTCACAGCCCGTTCAGTGGCCTTTTAACGTGCCTATAAAATGCTATTAAAGAGTTTGATTCTGAGGAAGAAAAAAAAACACAAGCGCACGGCCTCTGTTGTCATTAATCATGACAGCAGTAGGAGATTTAACAGTAGGAGAACTGCAGACGAATAGATGTGGAGAAATGAAAGGGCCCAGATCAAACGTGCAGATGTATCAAATGATCTGAAAAGACACTTCATTTGCATATCTCTTTTGTACCGCCGGTTGTGTTCCTTTGAGCTTGGCTTAAGCATCACATTGGCATTGTTGACAGGGAGGAATTTTAGGCTCCTTCAGAACACGTCATTAATTGGAAGGTTTAGAACACAAAAGGAAAGAGATTCAGATGATGAAATCACAGATTGTAACCAGAGAAGGAAAGAGATTTCATATATCAGGAGATGAGTAAGTGCTGTTTACAAGCTAAGATAAGAAGTCAAAATGTTTGACTCGTCTCTGGTAAATTCCTGTAAATCACCTGATGCGGTAGCCAGAGGCTGAACGCTACAGCATTTTCCAGAAAGCATAGATTGCTACGGCCTCCCAGGAAGGGGATAAAGCAAATACCATGTCAGCAGCAATGTATTGGGCATGTAGAAAGAAGTAGAAAAAGTAGAAGTCCTGTTCGATATCTTTGCAGCTCCCCCATGAATATCACCCTGTAGTTTACTCTGCTCACTCAAAATGTCTGAAGGAATCTTTCTTTTCCACTCTCAATCCAATATTGAATCTCAGTGAAAGGAAGAAGGAGGCCTGCTTCATGGGTTGAAGGGCTTATTGGCAACTTTGCCCTTTAAACTGATGGATGGTGTGACCATGGCTGGATTTGATGGCGAGACTTGAGCAGATAATCAGAAAAAAGGACGCAATCGCTCACGTCAACCGTATCTTGCATTCAGACGCCTCGGTGGAAGGGCTCAGCGCTAGCGGAAGGTTGTTTGGGAGTATGTGAGTTATTGCTAGCTTTGCTGGCTAATCTTCTCCATTCCTCTCCGCCACAGCCCAGGTGAAGGAAATGAAAACAGAAACTTGACTTTCAGACTCTTTTGTAGTTGCTTATCCCCCGTATTGGATGGCACCCTTTGACCCTTAATACACATCCTGGTGTGTTGCAATGCCACATGAGTTGATGGTACAATTGTTGTGAGTGAATTGTCACCTTCTCAGTTCTGATGTAAAGACCTTACACAGACCCAAGGCCAGATTCAGAAGGTATCAAAGAAAGTGCAGCACCAATATTGAGCCACTGTTGCTGAACTTGCTTAAATGTCGTGGCAAAATATCATTCAGCCATCAGAATCATTTTGATATGTTTTCAGCTCTTTAGCCAGCATGTTCTGATGTGATCGCATTACTGCAGCTATAACATTCTCAGGTGAGCAATCTAAAAGACATTAACCCATTAAATTTCAAACTATGCCCAGCTAAGTGCATATATTTTAGCTTGTGGGTAGCATAATGAAACAAGCTGCGTACCTTTAAAAGAAATTGCCCAGTTGCTCAATAAAACCTCACAGAAAGTGTCTAAAGTAACATAATATATTTTACTATCTGGTAATTACAGTGGCCCAACACAACACAACAACATTTAAAAAAAAGTAAACAAAAGTTCACAACACAACGGAATCAAACCACAACACAATGGAATCAAGCCACAACACAACGGAAACAAGTCACAACACAACAATATTGAGCCACAATGCAATGGAAACAAGCCACAACAAAACAGAAACAAGTCACAACACAACAATATTGAGCCACAATGCAATGGAAACAAGCCACAACAAAACAGAAACAAGTCACAACACAACGGAAACAAGCCAAAACACAACAAAATCAAGCCACAACACATTGGAAATGCTCCAGAACACTAGGGCTCTCAGAGCTAGGTAAAGTTAGTTTTCCTTGCCAATGTTCTATAGAGTCGGCAGTAATGTCAATATCAATTTAAAAACGGACATGTTCAAATTCCTGTCTTTGTAAGACTCAACTTTATAGAACAGTGGCTAGGAAAACTAACTTTACCGAGCTCTGAGAGCCCCCTAGTGTTCGGGAGCATTTTCGTTGTGTTGTGGCTCGATTTCGTTGTATTGTGGCTTGATTTCTTTGTGTTGTTGCTTGATTTCATTGTGTTGTGGCTTGTTTCTGTTGTGTTGTGGCTTTATTTCGTTGTGTTGTGAACTTATGTTTGCTTTTTTAATTTAGTTGTGTTGTGCACTACTGGGCCACCATAGTTTGAAAAAAAAAAAAAGATTAATAAACAATTAATTTTGCTTTGTTGCATTAAATGTACCAAAATTGGTGTCAGTAAGACTAGACTTTTCCTCTTTAAAAAAAATAAAAAATATCAAAAGGGAAAGAAAAGACTTACTTAACATTGTTATATAAATATTTCAATTAGAATACTGATATTTAAATACTAGAATGATTTGATGGACCTTGTGACACTAAAGACTTAAGTAATGGCTGCTGAAAATTCAGCTGTGCCATAAAAGGAATAAATTATATTTTAAAATATATTAAATTAGAAAGCAATTATTTTCAGTTGTAATAATATTTGACAAGTTTTTACTGTATTTCTTGTCAAACACATGCAGCCTTAGTGAGTATAAGAGATTTCTTTTAAAATAAAATAAAAATCTTCAAACATTTAAACGGTAGTATATTTATTAATACTTTTAAATATGCAGTTTTATATGGTACTTAATTGGTTCCTTATTAAAAAATGGGTCTTTGTGATTTCCTACTTTGACAAGATTATATGAACCAAAGCAATATTATGAATATATTAATAGATCATTTAAATATTATGTTACAGAATGTGTGCAGATTTTACTTCTTTTTTGGAGCTTTGACACTGCCATCTTTCAGAGAAGCAAACAGGAATTAAACAGATCTGGTCATGTGACATCAGATAATGCTGCAGTTTCTAGTACATAAATGTGTTGTTTTATACAATTTACCTTTGTTTATAAGTGGCTTAGGGTTATATATGCATCAAACAGTCAAAAGTTGAGACCAGGAGGCGGCTAGCCTGGATCTTGGAGCCCCTTTTTTCAGCATGCACACTGATTATGACCCCAGTGATCTGCTTAGTCATCCAAGGCCTGCTTTCTGCCCTTTAAACAGAGTGGCTAAGTGCCAGCTGTTTGGCTGAATGGTAATGTCTTAAGGTAGACAGTATTGTTTTCTTCTGCTCTGTCCTGATGTGGCCTTTATTCACGCTGCAGTGGGTTTGCTTTATGTTTGACTCTTTATGTTTAGGCTATAATCCTTTTGAAGCTCAGGAAATCCATGTTTGTGTTTCAATGCTGCAAGATAAAGTTATACTGAACTTTACTTTATTCTCGGTTGCAAAGGTTAGAAAAGCTATTTGTTAGGTTGGACAGATATGCTATCATCTCTGGCTGCATGCGAGTAGTTTATTATGGCTAAACCCATTTTGAATCATAGGCCAGGATCCCTCAGTGGTGCATTGTGTTTACACATCTGGAGTTGGAACCACACTTGCGAACCCTGTCAGACCTGCCTGCTAAATTACAGCAACAATGCAGATACCATCCAAGATTGAGTGTCTGTTTGCTGTGCCCAGTGCCCTTTTTTTCAGCTCATGCACCAGCCCTTATTCATTGGCCCAGCAGGTGTGATGTGTCCAGATTCCAGATGGTTGTGCAGGCTGCTTCTCCCACTGGCAAGCCAGATGCAGCTGTTTGGAAGGCAGACTGATTGATTTCGCTGCAGCCTCTTGCTGTGACCAGGCCTGGGTCATTCCTGCTATGCCCTCCATGTGCACTGACATTTACCACCGAGCAGAGGACTCAGTCCAGGCTAGAGAAGGGAAAGATGCAGGAATGTTCTCTTGCCCAGCTGGGGGCGGTTCACAAGACATCCTGGTCTTTTCATCCTGGTTTTGGCCAGATTGGAAACTGAGACATCAATTGGGAGAATGTTTGGAGGGGAATTCGTACCATCCCAATCTATTGCAATAATTAATGCACATTAGATACAGTCTGATTGGTGTGGGTAGTTTCCAGGTGTCAATGGATATTAGGTGTTTAGTGGGCTCTTTGCATTAGCCTGAGGCCTTCTTTTGATGCAGTATTGGAATATTATACTCCTTGGAATGTATGTTGAAATGTTACATCTGTTAACAAGGCCGGGCGAACCAAATAGGGATTTGAACACATGCCCAGGGTCATCACTTCCAAGGTTGGCATTAAAAAATAACGCATGGTCTAGAGATTAGTTTTTTTACTTGAGCGCCACATTTAGAATGCAGTGTCATGCACAAGATGCTGCAAAAGATGTGGAATGTGAGCTCAACAGTCAAACACATCCATCTAGCATATGTTTACACAGGAAAAAAATGGAAAAGCCCTGCTGTGGAATGTAAAAACACTTTCTGTGTGAGTGGCCACTATGTGTTTAATTATCTGATTATTGTGATGTTGGCAGTATCAATCGATCATGCTAAAGAGTTTAGCTCCGTGATTCTCAAACATTTTGACTTGAAGCCTCCTCATTTTTCAACATTCAAAGGCCCCTCATATACACTAATATTTCTAGTATTTCTGCTGTAATTATGACAAAGCTGCTTGTTTTTTTGTTGTTGTTTTTTTTAATGTCTTAATGAGGCCTTTCAGTCAGGTAGGCTGTGAAAAAACCCTCTGTGATCATGATTCAAATCTCATCATGGTGTAAATCAAACATACAGAAAAAACATCAATACTGTGAAATATTATTACAATTGAAAATAATGGTATTCTATTATATTCTTTAAAATATACTGTATTTCTGGGATGCAAAGTGTCTGAACAATTATGTTACCTCTATGGCATTTCATATAGGCTTTTAGCTTAAAAGCATGCACATTTGGAGAAATATTGATGGATTCTCATATGTTTGTCAATTTTCTATACAGAAGAGTAATATTCATTCAGGATTTATTGCCATTACTATGAGTGCTGGATACTGTGTTTTCAATTCATACTTGCAGCCGGAGGGCGCTCTGTACACCTTTAGTCCACAAATGCCAATGCTAAAGAAGAATAGGCAATCCAGGAACTAACCGAACTAACAGAGGACAGAGATCGCTAACTATGGCTATTCAAAACACTTTTCAAGACAATAAATACACGATTGAGATGATGTATGCATGTATTGACTGAATTTGCATCTGAATAGCACTGGCTCCGTGGGCGTGGCCGCACTAGCAGATAATGAGCTGAATCACAGATTGCTGACATGGCTCTATTTTCATACAGATTACATAAACACAAAATATTTGTTTTCAATTTGACTTCGATTTAAAACCTGACATTTCAACGTTTTTTTAGACACAAGTCTAATTTTTTTGTGATTAGTATTCACTAAGTTACAGTTAATTTTCTGAGAACTATCAGATTGGAGTTCGTTCAGAGGGAGACGAGAGATCACGCATCATGTTAGTTTTCTTTATTTTACAAACAGCACAACATTTTGTTGTTACTCTGAGTGTACACAAATAAAAGAAGATATTCCACAGATTAAAATGGTGTATAACTCTTAATTGTATGTGCAACATTGACAGTATTTTGAGTCTCTTTCACACTGGTTAGAAAAAAAAACCTGCGGTGACCGCCGACCCGAGGGAGTTAAAGGGGTTCTTGATTATAATTTCACTTTTTTAACTTTATTTAGTGTGTAATGTTGCTGTTTGAGTATAAACAACATCTGCAAATTTATGACGCTCAAAGTTCAATTCAGAAATCTTGTTTTAAGGACTACAACAAGCAGCTGCTAGGGACTACAATGAGCTTATTCTCAAGTTGGTGACATCACAAACCCTATAAACCCTGCCCCTGAGAACATGCAACAAAGTGGGTGAGGCCAGTTGGGCTGCTTTAGAGAAGAGCTGTTGTAGTAGAGTGGTGTTGCCATGCTGTAATGTCCAGATGCATTCTAAAAGTTGTAACTTCTTCCTGAGCCTCTCCCTCAGTATCAGACTCCGGTTTGAATAATGTAAGGCTAAACACTGTTACTGACAATAGTCATTTTGGCTGCGTGAGATTCTCCAGTTTTGTTGTTATTGAGCAACCAAAGCGTGAGCTGTTAAAGCTTCGCCCTCTTCTGGAAAGGGAGCCGGGAACTGTAGCTCATTTGCATTTAAAGGGACACACACAAGAACGGCGTGTTTTTGCTCACACCCAAATAAGGGGGAAATTTGACAAGCTATAATAAATTATCTGTGGGGTATTTTGAGCTGAAACTTCACAGACACATTTTGGTAAAGGGGGCATTATAGGTCCCCTTTAATGATATGTTACATAAATTACCATTTATTTATATAAGGTCCCGTTCTTCATGATCCCATGTTTCAAACTTTAGTTAGTGTGTAATGTTGTTGTTAGAGTATAAATAAAATCTGTAAAATTTTGAAGCTCAAAGTTCAATGCCAAGCGAGATATATTTATAGATATATATATTCAACAGAAGTCGCCTACATCGAACGGCCAGTTTGGACTACATCCCTCTACTTCCTTCTTTAATGACGTCACTAAAACAGTTTTTTGACTAACCTCAACCCACAGGAATACACAAAAAAGGGGGCGTGACCTTGTTGCGCTCCCACGGAGAAGAGCAAGAGTTGCGTTTGTAGAGTGTGTTTGTTGCCATGTCGTCGAAACGGTGTTATTTTCATCCCGCAGTCCAATCACCTTTGTTTGGCCTTCCCAGGGACGCTGTACTTGGAGATCAATGGTTACAATTTATGTTTAACTTGGTTCCCGAAAATTATAATTGTGGTATCCTTACTGCAATAGTTAATGTTGGACTGCAGTGCACATAATGGCCACAAGAGGGGACTATGTTTATGTATATGGCTGTTTTCCGTATGAGGTACTCTTCTGAGTGAGTGCTAACGTTGTACATTTTCTGTCGCTGCTTGTGGAGATTAAAGAGTTCAGTCTCTCTGGAATTATTGTCTTTTGTATTCATTCGGCACAACACCACAATAATCCACATGTAAAACTATGTGCAGCACACGTTATGGTAAGAGGCGTGACCTTTCCGGGCAAGGAGCGCTAAGCTGCTGTCGAATCACAACACAGGAACCGCTGGCACAATCAGAACTTGTTACGTATTTCTGAAGGATGGACTTCATAGAACAAGGAAGTCATCAGCCCGTTTTTATGACAGTGGAAACAGCGGTATACAGATAAGTAAATTATGTGAAAAAGACTGTGTTTTTTTACACCACGTGAAACATGAACACACATTATATTGCACACTATAAACACAATCAAAGCTTCAAAAAAACATGAAAAACGGGACCTTTAAAATATTAAATTATTTACTATTAATTATGATTCATTTTGTGACTCCAGTAGTTATATTTTATGTTGCATGATGACCACAGCCCCCTGGTTGAGAATCACTGGTTTAGCAAGAACGTCACATTCCCAATTTATTTTCAGAGTTATTTATGTCAACAGTTTGGCGGTTATTATTTAAATTAGGATGAAGCGAAACTCTAACCACAAAACAAAAATAATGTTCTGTAACTTTTTTTTCTTCTCAAACTTGTCTGTTGAACAAAATGCTACAACGTAATTTAAATTGCAGATTAAACTGCACCAGAACGTAGTAAAATCTCAATATAGAGCTGAAGTGAATCTCTAAATCACTTTTATTGGTGACAAAAATTGACATGAAACTTTTAGTGTTAGGACAATGTGGGAAAAAAAAGTATATATTCTCAAGTCAGAAACCACCCTAATGCCACAAACTCTTCACACACTCAAGGTGCTGCAGCCATTCCCAATCAGGTTGTCTGTGAACTCATATGACCATATTGATTTTTTTTTTTTCTTGAGCTGACATTTACACCAGACTCTGCCTAGTGGCTCTGGCTGCACTGGCTTTCATCAATGAAGTCTTAACCTTAATCACACTTCAGGCCTGTCACAGCATCTGCCCGGAGGCCATCACCACTACTCTTTAAAAAGACAACGCCTCTCTGCTAAAGCCTCCAGGGCCCATTGTAGAGTGACCGTGCGCAGGTTCTTAGAAAGCCACATGCCCAGAATAGACTTCTTTACCCTGCGTGTAAATGTCATACTCTGAACACCACTGGGCAGAGTTTACTCAGAGTGTCTGCGGCATCCGAGCTACTTATTTAAAGCAGAATTCTGTTAATGGCCTTCAAACAAGGTGACATTTATTGGTGTCTTCATTACAGGAATTGAATCAAAGTATCATCTAGTACTGTACAATTTTAGCCAGCCAAAGATGGACATTAGTAAATTTTAATATTGTTACCAATGCCCTTTAAATGGATAGTTCACCCAAAAATGAAAATTATGTCATCATTTACTCACCCTCAGATCCAAACCTGTTTGTATTTCTTAACACAAAGGAAGATATTTGGAAGAATAGCAGTAATCAAACAGATCTTGCCCCCCATCATTGACTACCATAGTATTTATTTTTCCTAAATGGTGGAGCTACACCGAAATGTGAAATAATTTGAAATTATTTTGTCAAATAATGCCTAAATAGCTGTTTGGATTAGTTTGGCTTATGGTAAACAGCCAGTTACTGAAGTGACATCAGTATAGTTTTGATTACATTTTGATTGAAGATTATTAGGACAAACATTTTATATATATATATATATATATATATATATATATATATATATATATATATATATATATATATATATATATATATATATATATATATATATATATATATATATATATATATATATATATATAATATTATAACAAGAACCAATGCAATAGGACCAGGAATGTGCATTATGGAACAAAATGGTGTCCGTTTTGATTTCATGTTGACCTAAGCAATTCAGAGCCAACTTCACTAATATATCATCATTGTCCTGTGATGCTGCTATACAAATTTGCAAGACTTTCTTAGTCTGTGTTCATTTCTTACTGACTTATTGAAGTTGCTGATGACTTTAATGAGCTAATTAATTAAAGATGTGATTCTCTGAGAAGCATTAAGGGAGATGATCTATGAAGAATGAATAGCCTACCTTCATTATGGCTGCGTAATAATGTTGATATTAATTTGTTCTGATTTAGTAGTTGAACGACAGTAGAAGGTTTAACTCGGACTCAAGAAGATAGGAGGATGCACTTAAAGCTGTTAGCTTTCTCTTTTAGCAGAGAATGTAGTGACATCGATCTGATACTTGCTGTATATGTGGTCGTTGCTTTTCTCTCACCCAATAAAGATGGTGAACTTTATTCAGTCTTCTGACATCTTTATTTAAGAGAAAAATCTGTGAGGCACAAAAAAAGAATCAGTGAGTTTATGTGCCTCTATAAGTGCCATCAATTGTGTAGAACACGACTGCAGAAAGAACTCGACCGCAGAAAGTCTTTACGTTCAGCCATCTGCAGGATTGTTCCTTAACAGTTATATTAACCTTAAAACCCTTCAATGAAAATCCAGTCTCCCATTTCACTCCATATGGTGTACGACTGAATCTGCTAATGAACCTTTGCAAACTAGGTTGTTCAATTTAGGCAAGCTGTAAAATGTAGAATGGGACATTAAAATTGCTTTGGGTTACAACAGCATCTAAAAGAAAATTAATCTTAGCTCTCGCGTCCTGCGTTATGGCTATGTTCTCATCTGTTGCTTTTATCCTCCAGTAGTTTTGAGGTTAGAAGGTCTAATGAGTAGATTACATGCCTTGGAGAGGGATTACAACACTTTAGACCTGCTAACTATTGCTTTACAGTGCAGGGAAATATGTTGGTTCCAGACTTTCTATGGAAAGAATTAATCCAGGCATTATGGGTAAGCTGAGATTCAGTGCCTCAGACGCTGACCTCATTGATGAAGCCAAAAGAATCCAGCTATCAAGCGTTGGAGGATTTCTAACAAGCTTGAATTGCATGCACAAATTATGGTGTGGGCCTTGGAAAAGTGCTAAAGCTAACGGACTAGAGAGTTTTGTCAGATACTCATCAAGCTGTTTTGCCCTGGCTCAGTGTTAATGTAGTCGGAAGGCAAAGGAAGACACACTTTTAGATTTTCAGTATCACTCAGGGTTTTATAGCGCAGTTTATGAGCGGAGACGGAGTATGGGCTTGAACTCTGTTTCCCCTCAGTGAAGCAAAACAAAAAGCCAGACTCTCTCAGGAAGAGCTGAGTAAACTGTAACCTCTATATCTCCGCTGAGTCTTATAAAGCCATAGCAAATAAATGGCACTCATCTGTTTGGAAGTTTTATTCTGTCACTTTATTTGTCTTGTCTCTGTCATACGTATCTTTGTTTATAACAAACACGGCACTTGCTGTTGCCTTTTTATAATTTTCCTCAAACTTAAAGGCACCGTTCACCTACAAATGTCAATTCTGTCATTATTTATGCACCCTCATGTCGTTCCAAAACTGGTTGACTTGCAGAGATATATTTAACACTGTTTTTTTTTTTTTGTGCTGTTACAATAAACAGGAACTGAAGCTTTCAAGCATCAAAAACAACGCAAAACAAGCATAAAAGTATTATGAAGTGCCACATACAATCTCGTGTGCTATATTCAAAATTTTCCAAATGAAAGTTCTGCATAAGAAACTGACTGAAATTTAAGTCTATAGCCACGTTTCCACCGCTTTGAAGTGGTGCTCGGTGTGTTTTGACGCAGGGACTGCTAATTCCCCCCTCAGAAAGTCCCTGCTCATGAGGTAGTACTTTTTCAAAATTCAGGAACTTTCGGGGGTGGGACTTGGGTGCTGAACATGCTGATTGCTTGAGTTCACACAGCATTTTGATTGGTTGACTCCACACAGGATTTTATTTTAATCACCATTTTTAAAAGTCTGTTGCGGTGCCTGCTGTAAGAGTTGTTTGCTATTCGAATCAACAATGGATTTTAAAAAATACGAAAGATGGACCAACGACGAGGTTCAGGCTTTATTATGCTTATATGCGGAGGATGAAATCCAGTGGGAACTGGAAAGTTGTGCACAGTCCTGTGCCACCGGACTAATTTGCCTAGTCTTCATGGTACTTTATGCTGTGATGGAAACACAGACAGCAACAGGTCTGGAGGAAAAAAGTCCCTGGGACAAATTGTTCCGGGTCATTTTGGTGGAAACACAGCTATAGTCTCTGAAAATCTATGAAGAAACTTCTCTCTTGGCACGTTCAAGAGAGTTGAAGATGTTGATGATCATTTCAATTCATTCATTCAGTTCACAAAACCAACCCGAATGATTTGTTTATGAATCAGACTGATCTGGTTTAGTTCAACTGAATCGATCGAAGTTGATTCAAAGTAATATAGGCACATGGCTCTCAGCAATCCAGGAGATCTGTATTTCTGGACAGCCAGTAAGGTCCATCTTCATACTAATTCTGCGTTTTACATTATATTTTACATTTTTATATGTATTCTGTAACATTAGTTGAATTTTACAAACCTACAATGTGTTGCAGTAGTTAAAAGCCCAACGGTGGAGAATATCTTCCTGACGTGTGACTTCATGATATCAGAGTACTTGGAATATACTGCAAAAAAGTGACATTTTTATGTGCTTTTATGTGCTTTGTGTGCTTTTTCAAAGCTTAAAAGCTTCAGTCCTCATTAATTGCATGCAAAACAGTCTTAAATGTTTCCTTTTGTGTTCCACAGAAGAAAAAAAGTCCCACAGGTTTGTAATGACACAAGGGTGAGGAAATGGTGACAGAATTTTAATTATTGAACAAACTATCCATTTAATTTATCCCCTTTGTCATTCACAAGCAGTATGACCTAAAAGAAAAGAAGAGACTTCTAAAAGCACATTTAAATGTTTTTTCTCTGAACCAGCAGGGAACATTGTCATTTTCTAACCCCTGTCCCCTCGATCACAGCCCACCAGTGTCATCTTCTCTAGTTGTGTTTAATAAGGAAATCATGCTGAGTCAAATTATTAGAAACTAATGAAGTTCCCACACAGCTGTATCACAGAAACGAGCTGATAAGGTGACCAACATGCCAAGCAATCAATTATGCTTTCCAGTTCAGACAGAGAAGAAGAAAAGCAAGCGTTATTGAGGAAGGGAGAGAGAGGAAATAAGTCGAGGCCAGGCAGCAGGTGGTGTTCTTGCTTTGGACGCCCGTCTCTCTGTAAGCAGCCAAGCAGTGAAGATAAAGGCAGGTCTGCACAATACCCTTGCGCTTGGCTTTCTTTTGTCACATCACACATGGCCACACATTTCTGTGGACATGGGCGCACATACGCTCTTTTCCTCTTACCTCATTTATCTGTCCTCTCATTGGATGTCATCTGCCTTGACACCAACTAAGATACTCATATACACACATATTGTGACCACTCACACTTTTTTAGCTTTAAAAGTAGTTTGATAGAGTTCAATTTGACAGAAGTGAACAGAAGGTGCATTTATATTGCTGCATTCAGTACACTTCCGTATGTAACTTATCCTGATTAAGAAAGTATATAATGAGAAAATAAGGCTGTCCCCTAATAGTCGACCAACCGGTAGTCGACGAGAAGAGGCTTAGTCGACCAAAATTTTAAAGGCTCTCTATTATGATTTATATGGTTTATTAATAAACGTCCAGTTAGTCGACTAATGCTTAAAATGAACGACTACTAGTCGACCAGAAAATCTTTAGTCGAGGACAGTCCTAGTAAGTTTCATTTAAAAAAAGCAACATTTTAAACAAAAAGCTGACAAAATTGTGTTTTTGTCAAAGACTATGTCTTGAATTCAGAAAAATGATCAATACCTAGATGTAGTAGATCGCATCCATCAACACCTCCGAAGATTGCATGCCCAGAAAGGTACTAAATATATATTTAAAACAGGTCATGTGACTACAGTGGTTTAACCTTAAAGTTATGAAGGGATGAGGATACTTTTTGTGCACCAAAAAACAAAATAAAGACTTTATTATTATTATTATTATTATTACATTTCAATGGTTCACGTGACTTGGCAGTTTGATATGCGCTCCGAACCACTGAAACAAAAGATTCGTAAAGCTTCGAAGTTCCGAAGATGAACGAAGGTGTTATGAGTGTGTATAACGACATGAGGGTGAGTAATTAATGTCAGAATTGTCATTTTTGGGTGAACTAACCCTTTAGGCAATAATGTTTCTATCACTTGTTTTTGCTTCTTCACCTGTGTTTTGATCTGGAGATTCTGTACTCTTTCAGAAGATAAGTATAGCGCCCCCTACCATATAACATGGATTTCCAGAAAATTTTGTTAATGGTGGGGAAACGTGTCATAAATGACTGAAAATTCCATCAGTGGCGTGGAAAGAATTAAGGGATCATCATTTTTGGCGGTCCCTGGCATGAAAAACAGTTTAAATGGGCTCATATACCTAGACCAATAATAAAAAAATAAAAAAAACAGAAAGAATTCAAGATCATTTCCTGTGTGAATGGCCCTCTAACTTCCTTTTAAATTTTTACAAGTTTTTTTTTTTTTTTTTTTTTTCTGACACTGCCTTGGGCAGTTTGAAGGACATAACACAATTAATGTCCAGCCTTTTCTTTTCCCTCTCATCTTTTTTTCTTTTTCTTTTTCACCATATTATTCTCTCTTTTCCGAGAGAGGGCAAACATGTTCACATATGCCCATGATAATATCTGCTCTGACATTTTTTGTCTGGATGGATGTTCGAATGATGTTTCACCACGCTGATTGGAGAAATTTCTGTCATGCTGTCTTATATGCAATGTTATCTCTACCCTGCTGAGGCAATTCTAAGAATATTTGCTTCATATTTAGCTAAGAAAAGTCATTGAGTTCCTGGGTAACTAAACTAGATTCTGTTCTCTTATGAGGAACTCCATTAAACAAACTCCTCAAGGACTTCAGAAGCGGTGGGTAGAATAGAAAGAACCATAAAGAGTGGAGACTATGGTTGTAAGCGGCACCCTTAACCCCCTGATGTATTTGTCATTAAATCAGAGATAAAGCAGAGTAGGCCTTTGCGAGTTTAACAAGAGTCGGCATAGTGATATCCGAATGTCACTTAGGGCAGTGCTATTTTAGCAGCAAATTAACCTGTAGAACAAGAGTGATAGTATTTTTTTTCCATTTCAGTAAACACAGCACTTTTGTCAGATTTGGCTCATTAAATGTAAAAAATAAGCTAAAATAAGCATTTATTTCCCCCTCAAAATACACAGTGCTGAGATCCTCCATTATTTTTTTTTCAGTCTGTGTTGTATCCTAGGGGACGCGTCAAAGAGAACTTTGTGCCGTATTGCTGAGTGTGCGATCGTGAATGGCTTTTATTTGGCGGCAGTTTTTCCTTGAAACTCCGAATTGCTGTACTAATAACATGTTTGAAGCTCCCTAATGCTGAAGTTCCCTGGCATGAATTCTTCTTTCAAGGGATTTCTGAGGTAGTGACAGTGAAGAAGCATACAATCTCACAGTTAGAATGCTCATCTGAACACACAGTAAGGTGCAGCAGCTGTTTGAGTGCTGCCCTGTTAATGTGCATCCTCTGTCCCAGCTGGATCCTTACAAGGTCCTTCCCGCCCTGCATTCTTCAACTCACCTCTTCGCAAAGCAAATCAAACCGACACTTTGACATTTTCGTCTGATTTCCTATAAATGACTTGGATAATAACTTCAGTAACAACTAAAGAGAGCTTAGTTTAAAAAAAAAAAAAAATATATATATATATATATATATATATATATAGGTCTCTAAGGCATCTTATTGAACGCCTTGTATACATACTTTCTGTATTGAAAGTATATATGCAAGTATGTTTGTTGAAATATTTGATGGTTTCTACATTTGTTATGATGGATTTTATTGATGGGACCAAGTTAGGGAACAACAACAGGAAAAGCGGTCCCACTTGTAAAATTAGCAGTTTCTCTGGATTTACTATTTATATTTACGGAGTGTCTGTTTACACTAAGTGCAAATAGTGTCCCTTGTTGGCAAATGCTGTTGACACTAGCTCCACCCACCAATGTCTGGTTGGGCCACAAGTTTTAAAAAAGACATGCAGAATTCAATGTCTTCAGTTGCGCAGCAGTAAGCAAGTAAGGCTCGCAGATCTGGATTTTCACACGATCATTGCGGATTCGAATCCGCCTTTTGCAACGCTCGCATTTTCAATAGAAATGAAAATAATGTTCTAAAAGTGGAAATAAACTGTAAACGAGTGTTTAATAATATTAAAAGTGTTTATTGGGTAGAGTTAGGGGAAGGTGTAGCGAAGGTTTTTTATTCTTCCAATAAGGCAGCGTCCATTTATAATCATTTACACTCTATGATATTTTTGCATCCTGCTAATGTACAGAAATACTGAGTTGCAAATAGTATCTGCCAGTATAAAGTAGCTATAGATAGCATTTTTACACTTATTGCAAAGAACAAGTTTATTTTCTTTTTTAAACTACAAGATACTAGTGTTTTAACTTAGGAAGAGTGCAAAATCAATATTTGGTGGAATAACCCTGATTTATGAATCTTGGCTTGCTCTCTGCCAGTCTTTCATGTTGCTGTTGGGCGACTTTATGCCACTTCTGGTACAAAAATTCAAGCAGTTTGGCTTTGTTTGATGACTTTTGACCTTCCATCTTCCTCTTAATCACATTCCAGAGGGTTTCAATGGGGTTCAGGTTGGGCTGGACATGACAAGGTCTTGATCTGGTGGTCCTCCATCCACACCTATATTGAACTGGATCATTGTCAGAGCAGAAGGAAGCAATATTTCTTCCAGGATAACCTTGTACTTTTCTTGAGTTTTTTTATTTATCCATAGTGTGATGGATCACATTTTTAAGTAAGACAAAAAATGTTTTAATGCAGCTCAACAGAATATAGTTTCATTATTCATTTCAGTTTAGTTCAATGTTGTTTCATATCAGTTCAATAGCTGTCTGTGTTGCAAAGATCATTAATTATGAAAATCCAATTCAGCTATAAGCAGCTCTACAGAAGATACTCGTGTCATCAGCTCAAGTCAATTCAGTGTTGATTCAGTTCAGTTCAATAATAGTGTTGATGTTGCAAAGTTAATATCATTATGCAGCTCAATTCAGTTCAAATTTTGTTCAAAGTTAATTACCTAGGAGTGATATAGGTATATTGCCAATAGGACCCCTGGTCCTATGTGCTCTAATGCTTTTTTCTTTCAAGTTATAAAGAATATCTTTATAACTTTGGCTACAAAGCAGCTGTTTGATTGTGCACATCCTTTCATAAGTAAAGTTGTTAAGAAAGCATGGGGTTTTACTAAATCACAAAGGGAGAAAACTAAGCCAAAGCCTTCATTATTCATGAATGGGTTATCTAATCTGAAATATTTACCTTTCTGACAGCGCGGCTGATGATTTATGCTCTGTGTTTCTGATGTATTGAATCTGTGTTGAATGTATTCCCAAGGAAGAAACTATTGAACAGATCTCTGAAATTCTGTCTGTGTGTCTAGAGTTGTTATGTACTCTAGAACTGAGAGGAGGAACAGGGCTGTATATTCAAGGGCGGCATGCGGGCTGTGACATTGTCAGAAAGAATCCCCGCTTCCCTTCAACTGAAAGGGTGAGTGATGGAGAGCAAAAATAGGTGTGAAAGAGTAATAATGTTGCTGGAAGTAAAAGAGGAAGATGGACAGAAAGGTTGGAACAGCATGGCTCACTGGCCCTTACAAAAGGGAAAAAGCGATCTTGAAAAACTCTCCATCTACCATTGACCTAAAAGCCACAAAACAGCAATTTCCTCTGAGTTTTAAAAGCTGGATGATTACCTTTAATTCTTAATGAAGACATGCTTTGCTATCCTGAGTGGAAGGCACCTAAAATTAGTATAATTGACCAGAAAAGCCCTTAGCAGAATCGTTGTGCTCTCACTTGCTGTAAAAGCAGCATTTAGTCATTGCTGGTTGACAGAAAATGGACTTGTTGATCTATTTGAATTACAATATACTCCAGATTTGGTCAGTACACTTGTTTTAGCAGTGCAGTTGAAGCTGTTTTTAACTAAGAACAGGAAAAATACAAGTGTTTTGTTTTTTTCTTTATATAGAAAACATTGACTGTGTAGTTCAGTTCTGAGAATAAGTCAGAAAAGTGCACTGAATGTTGGCAGTTGGCACTGTTAGATTTTTTGTGTGTGTGTAATTAGTATGTATATAATTAGTCACACTTGATTAGTATTATGGCTAGATCTGTGAATGGCAATTTTATCAGGGGGCAAAGGTGAATTCATTTCTATTCATTACAGATACAAAAATGTGGGAGAGCGGAAACTCAAGTACATGCAAAACATTTCTTATGCTCTGTATTAAAGTTACATTCCTTTAATTACGTATACGCTAGAATGATTACACTTATTCTGGACATGTTACGTGGAGTGCTCTGTCTGTGAAAAGTGTGAAAACATATTTTGAGGTATAAAATGTTATATATTATTATTAGGTATAACTATTTTTCTTTTGCTATGTAAAGTTTTGATACTTTTTGAAGCTTTATATATTTATTTTCCCTCAGGTTTATGGATAAAAGCTAACATGACCTGACGTAGCAGATGCCCCAGGTTGGGGGCAATTATAATGTTAGTTGCATTTACATGAGGTAAAGTTTAATCGCAATATTGCCAAAATCCTATTATAATCGCATTATGAGGGTGCATGTAAACGCACTGAATAAGACAGACTGGTTTATTAGGCTGCTGTCACTTTAATACCTGACACACATGACGCGTATCTGACACATCTGATTTTCTCTTTACGACCATTTAAGACTTTTTAACTTATTTAATACTGTGTTTACAAGGTCACTCGCCAAAAACATGCATTTTGACATAATTTTTTGTTTTTGTCTGTTCAAGCGTGAAAGAAAACTCAATGGTTCACTCCAAAAAAAAAAAAGAAAAAAAAAAGGATGCTATGTTAATTGCATTAAATATTTTAACATGTTAAACTGAAAACATTTATGTTTGTATTAAAATATTAAATGTTTGTATTTAATAATAAAACTTAAAGGGTTAGTTCACCCAAAAATGAAAATTATGTCATTTATTACTCACCCTCATGTAGTTCCACACCCGTAAGACTTTGTTCATCTTCAGAACACAAATTAAGATATTTTTGAAATCTGATGGCTCAGTGAGGCCTCTATTGCCAGCAAGTTAGTTTACACTTTCAGTGCCCAAAAAGTTACTAAAAACATATTTCAAACAGTTCATGTGACTACAGTGGTTCAACCTTAATATTATAAAACAACGAGAATACTTTTTGTGCGCCAAAAGAACGAAATAACAACTTTTCTAGTAATGGGTGATTTCAAAACGCTGCTTCAAATTTTTTGTTTCGAATCATCGGTTCGGAGCACCAAAGTCACGTTTGACTTTGAAACAAAAGATCCATCGGATTTCATCAAAAATATCTTAATTTGTGTTCCAAAGATGAACAAAGGTCTTACGGGTGTAGAATGACATGAGGGGGAGTAATAAATTATATTATTTTCATTTCTTGGGTGAACTAACCCTTTAATTTTGATAGTCCAATTTAGACATTCTAAGAACTATAAGTAGCTTTGCAATTACATTCCAACTAACTCTCATTTAAATATTAGTAGACTGTAGTAAATTGTTAGTAGACTGTTAGGTTAGGGTTTGGGTTAGTAGAATAAGTTGAAATGTACTTGCAAAGTTACTTATAGTCACTAGATTGTCTGTTGGGAGCATCAAAATAAAGTGTTAGCAGATAGGAGGTAGTTGCAAGTATAGTAGACATGTGTAAATATATTTTGCATAGCACAAAAAAAAAAAAAAAAAAAGATAAAAAATGTTAAAATTGTCCCCTATATTCAGTAATCAAAAGGAAATCTTTATTTCCATTTCAGGTTGTGTGCACTGGAGCGCAGGAAAAAGAAGAGAAGACTGAATGTGTACCGGGATTTCAGGAGAAGGAGTACCAGGTGGAGTACAGTGGAGGGTTCCTCAAAGACGTTCCTCTGCTGCAAGGTACGGCAATGGTGTCATCAGCGGTGAATAAGAGGGTTCAGGTTTGGTTGGGGAATTTATGTATTTTTGGCTTTCTCTTGCCTCTTGCTCTCTCTCTTTCACACACCGTGGCTGTCTGAGCCACATGTGCACGCCAGCTGGAGAAAGAACAGTTCTCGAGAGCCTTTGGTGAATGTTGATTGTTCATTATTCTCATTATCATGCACAATACTTTTTCATTTATTAAAAAAAGAGAGGAAATAAAAGCTGCAGTGTCCAAACAAAACATCAAAATGATCTGGTGCTCATAAATTATTCCGTTTGATTGTGTGGATGTTTACAAAGCCTTTGTGATTCCCGTCTCTTCCAGTGTCTGCTGTTTGTAACCGTTGCACTTTCTGCGCAAAGATTCACGTCGAGATTCTGGCAGTCCGTGCCGCCATCCAGACAGATTCTGTCTGCGTCATATTTTTCAGAGGCAGTTAAGACAAATTTCATCAAAGCACATCAGAGAACGGCCAACATGTGAGAATGTGAGAACTGCTAATAATGGAGTAGTTTCTCACAGGTCTCCACGTTCACACAATAAAACTCTCCCGAGACCCCGAGAATCAGAGTGATTAATGAAATTACAGTCTAATTACACATTAAGCATGTACATCCCCACAGGATACTCATACACTGCCTTGCATGAAAAAGGCATCACCGTGAGTGTTTTGAGAGCAACAACATATTAATCAGTTTTTCAGATAAATCATAAACAATGTGTTACCTGGTGGAGTTGTAAACCAACCCCAAAAGCATAGCATGAGGCATGCAGAAAATAAAGTAAAAAATGCAAATGCAATCCACTATGTGGTGTTCACCTCAGAGATGTCCAGAGGTCCTGTACTGCATGAGAATACAAATCAGACAAGGGACCAAACATGCTGCAGAGGTCAGTGCTGCATTGAGAGAAGGTAGACAGTGGCTTCACTCAAGCAGGATGGAGCGTGAGGTGCTTGTGTTAGACTGATCCCCATTTGTGGAAAACGGTAAAAAAGTCATATGAAATGGTAGTGGAGGAGTACAGCCCAAATTGATATTCATTGATATTCACATTCTGTCCCTCTATAGACAGTTACGCAACTGACACTTTGACACTTCAAAAAGTTCATAAAGAGATTGTAAAACTAATCCATATGAATTGATCGGTTTAGTCTAAACTGAGATTGAAGATGAGATTTAGATTCTCAATTGAATTTAGGCTTTTATTCAATATAAACATTCATCAACTCACACATCAATTGTGGTAAACGGAAGCTCAAGCATGTTTGATTGATGTGCGAGAACCATTGAGGTTCATTCTCGTGTGTTTGAGCTTCCGCAAGAGGTTTGTTCGTCAAGCAGGTTGGGTAGAGCTTCTGTTTATGTTCACTGATCTATGTTTGTGTGAATAAAAGCCTAAATTTAACCTATTCATCATATAAAGTGATTTCTTCAGAAAATTTGGACTAAGCCACTCAATTCATATGGATTAGTTTTACAATCTCTTTATGAATCTTTGTCAGTTGTGTAGCGGTCTATGGAGGGACAGAAAGCTTTCAGATTTCATCAAAAAGATCTTCATTTGTGTTCTGAAGATGAACCAAAGTCTTATGGGTTTGGAACGACAAGAGGGTGAGTAATTCATGACAGGATTTTCAATTTTGGGTGAACTAATCCTTTAAACCAGTGTTTCTCAAACTGGGGTACGTGAGGTGACAAAATGCGGAGTAGTTAATTTAACTCTACCATACCTTAAAATAATATTAAAACCGAGCATGTATTTCTAACTGGCAAAATGCCATAAATCCATTACATTTAATCAAATGACCTCATGTTTTGCAGTCTAAAATGACTGCATCCACACAAGCAGCATGCATATGATAGATTGCGTGCCGAATCTGCTGCCTTAAATCGCGCTAAATTACTGCCGTTCTCGATAATCCACCTTTGTAAAAGTGGGGATTTAGCACTTGCATGAAGAACAAATATAGACACAGATAGTGGATTTATATCAATTTAAGACTCAAACTTTCTTCGATACAAAAACATACCTTGTGTGAGTTCTTGTATTTAATGTTGATAACGAGGAAGAATGCAATTTTACCCAAATATCCACATGACTGCAAACGTGCATTATTATAAAAACAAAACGTACATTTTAAACACAATACTGTCAGTATTTACTCTATTTTGCACTAAAAAAATATTTCTAACGAAAACCAGAGCAAAACTACAACACACGAATGCGGCTTTGAACGAATCATGAGAGTCAATGATTTAATGATTAATTTACAGCCACTTGCTTCATTACTGAATGAATGACTCAATGACTCACTCATAAAAACTGTGACTTGCTGCCACCTACTGGCGGTTTTAGTTTAATATTTAAAAGTATCACTTCGTTTTACCATCATTGCATATTTCTCTATTAAATATTTTTTATTTAAAAAATTATTATTATTTTTTTATAAAGTTATTCATGAATGTAAAAATATGCACTGGAAAATCAATTTAGGGGGCAAATATTGTCTCTTAATGGTAAAGGTGTGACTGCAGTCTAAGTGGAAGAGAGGGGGTACGCAGAAGAATGGTAATCCCTTCAGGGGGTACTCCACGCAAAAAGTTTGAAACCCACTGCTTTAAACAATTAATCCATCCATCCATCCATCCATCCATCCATCCATCCATCCATCCATCCATCCATCCATCCATCCATCCATCCATCCATCCATCCATCCATCCATCCATCCATCCATCCATCCATCCATCCATCCATCCATCCATCCATCCATCCATCCATCCATCCATCCATCCATCCATCCATCCATCCATCCATCCATCCATCCATCCATCCATCCATCCATCCATCCATCCATCCATCCATCCATCCATCCATCCATATTTTAAACAGCATATTCGTCAGTGTTGCCCGCTCATTGTAAGCGCCTTTGGGCTGTTGCTCTAAATATATCAACAATCAATGTGTTCTTGGGGCTAATTTTAAGAATGAACTCACATATTTAGCATTATTTTCAAGTCTCTTTTTTTGCCAGCTCTGATAAGCACAGATCGTGGAAGAAAATATGATTGAGAAAATGGTATGATAATGTGTAAATGAGTGAAGACTTTCCTGTTTTAATTTAGATGATTTTTCTAGCACTTCAGACAAGTCGGCAGCACTCAAAATACAGTACTGCATTGACAAGCAGTTGCTCAGATTTTATGTAAAATACATGTGGCTGTGACTACCTGAAATTTTCAGTAGTTAATTTGGTTATGTCATGTGGTTATGTGTTTATTTTAGACTTTTTATATATCAGTAAGGTCACCGTGATTTTGCCAAGTAAGCCATAGCATATTTTTTTGATCCTGGAACAACATTCCAGTCTGAAAATTTAGTCTTAACCCTATTCCTTCCCCTAAACCTAATCCTACCCATAACTTATCCCTAAAATCAGAGGGAAAAGATAGATGAATAACATTGATGTAGAAGCACCTAACCCTGGTTGCAAGCCTAAACTTAACATAAAGGGTAAACTTGTCCCTCAAATCTGATTGGTTGATTGAAATGTTGTTCCAGGATCAGCAAAGATGTTGATCCAGGAACATGTCTTACTTGGCAAAATCACAGTGAACATATAAGTAATGAGGAGAATTTTAGAAATTTTTTTATATTTAAGACCTAATAATAAGCATTTATTAGTCTAATTCTCAAGTACACTGAAGGTTATTTAAGGTTTTTAAGTGTCATCTGAAAGATTTGTGTTTAAAAGAAAGGTGTGAGTGATTTGATTGGTTAATCAGGCTCTATGGGATCTCTTATGATGACTGTCAGTTCTCGTAAAAAAAAAAACACAACAAAAAACAACAACTGTTCCTCTTGATTGTCACAATTCACTGGACCGTGTCTCCTCTGAGATGCACAGTAATGTCTTCAAGCTTTTCTTCGACTCCTGTGGGATCAGCAATAATGTCTAGCTGGCACTGCTTTGGGCCCCAGTGGGAATCTAGTATCTCTGCCAAAGTGCCTTTCTTTTCCGTCTCCTCTTCCCAAATTGACAGTCGTGTCAACAGGTTGCACAGCTAAAAGAGGAAGAATGGGCACAGTTGTCTGCCAAGACAGTACTGCGGATACTGCAGTTTGCGCAACGATGAGTTTTTTTGTGAACGTTTGTGTTTGTGTGTGTGTTGAGTTTGCACACAGTCACCGATTTGGAGCCGGTTTGACCGCTGTGTTCCAAGTTTTTGTATTTGGGGGGGAGCCATTGATCCATGTAATTAGAACAGTGAGAGTGGTGGCAGTCCTTACAAAAGATCGTTCCCTTTGAATTTCAATTTACTTAAGCTACAGAACATGATTACTCTGACATAGAAGACCACTCAACACCATTACGCTGACAGACAAAGAAACAAAAGCACAGTCATCAGGCCAAAAATGCAATGAGAAGTGCCACTTTTTCCAATGGAAAAATATATATTTTATCACCAATTCAGCAAGATGGCCAATCTCGCCTGGAGTTTCAATCTTTTTATTCTATTCTATTCGATAAGGAAGGTCGCTGAGGCATTCTGTCATCTAGGGACCCAGCGATCCATGCACATGGAGACAGAGCTCAGTTCCGCTTTACTGAGTCACCCTGTAACCACTGTGCACTTCTATTACCCTGAATATGCTCCTGTCAGCACAGCACAACACACAAAATGCACTCAGTTGCGTGCACAACTTCGCACATGTGGGCAAATAACTTTCCTAGTAAACCAAAATATAAACTATGGCATTACCATGCTATGTTGTTTGCAAAAGCGTGATCATTCAGTCAGAGAAGTACGCTTGGATTTCATGAAGCTTATTTGTTGCAAGCTCTAGGCTCAAGAACCTTGCAGGAAGTAAAGCTGCTACACAAGAAAACTGGCCAGGGTGTTCTCATTTGTATTTATAGATTCATAGGTATTTGTATGTATATGTGTGTATGTGTGGTTCAGGTGTTTCCTGCAAGGATAGCAATACCACTAATTTTTGTTCTTGTGGAGACATTTTTTTGTTTTCTGTGAGGGTTGTGTTTAGGGTTAGGGTTAGAGGATATAATATACAGTTTTTACCAGTGTTGGGGAAGGTTTCTTTTAAAAGTAATGCATTACAATATTGCATTACTCCCTATAAATGTAACTAATTTCGTTACTTAGTTACTTTTTATCGAAAGTAATGTGTTACTTACCTGGGCTGGGCTTGCTTGTTTGCTTTTTAATAACAAAAACAAACAAATAAGCAAACAAGTTCTATTTTGGGCAAATGTAAAGGCCCTTTATCATTAAAAAATGAATAAGCCTCAGGCTGAAGAAAATGCAAATATACACATGTACACTATAGGGCACATACAGCTTAAAGGATTAGTTCACTTTCAGATAAAATTTTCCTGATAATTTACTCACCCCCATGTCATCCAAGATGTCCATGTCTTTCTTTCTTCAGTCGAAAAAGAAATTAAGGTTTTTGATGGAAACATTCCTTATTCTCCTTATAGTGGACTTCAATGGACTCCAAATGGTTGAAGGTCAAAATTACAGTTTCAGTGCAGCTTCAAAGGGCTTTAAACGATACCAGACGAGGAATCAGGGTCTTATCTAGCGAAACGATCGGTCATTTTAGAAAAAAAAATACAGCTGTATATGCTTTATATAAACAGATGATCGCCTTGCAGGTGCTTCCGCTGTCCGTATTCTTCAAAAAGTGTACACTGTATGTACTACGCCTTCCCTATTCTACTTACGGAACGAACGTGGCGGCAGTTTCGTTTTTTTTTTTTTTCGTATACTGTAAATAATCCTGGAATGTTTTCATCAAAAACCTTAATTTCTTTTCGACTGAAGAAAGAAAGACATGCACATCTTGGATGACATGGGTGTGAGTAAATTATCAGGATAATTTTATTTGAAAGTGAACTAATCCTTTAAACAAAGTTTCAGCTGTGCTGTCGTACTGGACTGCAAAAGAATAGGACACAGGAGAAGAAAGTTCAACATTCTTACCTCAGCAATAAAAATAAAAAAAAACCCAAATTTGATGGTCATTGAAGGTCAGCACAGCAGCAAAGACAATGGTTAATAAAGTCAGATTAAATACATAAAGTATATTTGTGTTATTTAACATATTTAATTATAGCAGGTTTGTGTAATGTTCTGAATTTGCATTTCACTGTTTTTATTCATTTTGAGGAATACTGAATCTGTTTTTGTGCTAGTGAGATGAGTAAATGCATGTTCACATTTAGTCTAGAACTACAATAACCATCATGTTTACACAGAGCCACAAAAAAACAACATTACTACAGTCTTCAGTGTCACATGATTATTCCGTCGATGTTGAAAACAGCTTGTGCAACTTAAAATTTTTGTAGGAAATGTGAAACTTTTTTTTAGGATACTTTGATAAATAGAAAGTTCAAAAGAACGACATTAATTTGAAATAGAAATCTTTTGTAACATCATCAATGTCTTTACTGCCACTTTTGACCAACTGAATGCATCCTTGTTGAATAAAAGTATTAATTTCTTTATTTAAAAAAAAAGTATATTGCTCAGACATGCAATGTATATTGTTCTGCTGTTGGTTTGATTTTTTCTGATGGAGCAATGACAAAAATTAACTGGCAATATTGTGTATAAAATGCAAGTCACCAAAGCAAGTAAGTTTCTTCTTAACTTCTTGTTTACGAAACATTTGTTTAGAAGCCGTATCATACTCACAATCTGTGATTACATCTAAATATGAAAATGTACATTATTAACAGCATGTAAACACCTAAATCCATGTGCACATGTTCATAAATTTAGTTTTACAAATTCAATGGTGGAAGAGAAACTAGTGGAATGTTTGCTAGGTTAATGCCGCAAATTAAAACATTGAATCCACCTGACTTTAAAGAGTTTGATCATTTAAAGTTGTAAGCAACATACAGTGGGTACGGAAAGTATTCAGACCCCCTTAATTTTTTCACTTTGTTATATTGCAGCCATTTGCTAAAATCATTTAAGTTTTTTTTTTTTTTTTTTTCTCATTAATGTACACACAGCACCCCATATTGACAGAAAAACACAGAATTGTTGACATTTTTGCAGATTTATTAAAAAAGAAAAACTGAAATATCACATGGTCCTAAGTATTCAGACCCTTTGCTGTGACACTCATATATTTAACTCAGGTGCTGTCCGTTTCTTCTGATCATCCTTGAGATGGTTCTACACCTTGAATCATTTCCGAGAATCATGAGTCCAGCTGTGTTTGATTATACTGATTGGACTTGATTAGGAAAGCCACACACCTGTCTATATAAGATCTTACAGCTCACAGTGCATGTCAGAGCAAATGAGAATCATGAGGTCAAAGGAACTGCCTGAAGAGCTCAGAGACAGAATTGTGGCAAGGCACAGATCTGGCCAAGGTTACAAAAAAATGTCTGCTGCACTTAAGGTTCCTAAGAGCACAGTGGCCTCCATAATCCTTAAATGGAAGACGTTTGGGACGACCAGAACCCTTCCTAGAGCTGGCCGTCCGGCCAAACTGAGCTATTGGGGGAGAAGAGCCTTGGTGAGAGAGGTAAAGAAGAACCCAAAGATCACTTTGGCTGAGCTCCAGAGATGCAGTCGGGAGATGGGAGAAAGTTGTAGAAAGTCAACCATCACTGCAGCCCTCCACCAGTCGGGGCTTTATGGCAGAGGGGCCCGAAGGAAGCCTCTCCTCAGTGCAAGACACATGAAAGCCCGCATGGAGTTTGCTAAAAAAACACCTGAAGGACTCCAAGATGGTGAGAAATAAGATTCTCTGGTCTGATGAGACCAAGATAGAACTTTTTGGCCTTAATTCTAAGCGGTATGTGTGGGGAAAACCAGGCACTGCTCATCACCTGTCCAATACAGTCCCAACAGTGAAGCATGGTGGTGGCAGCATCATGCTGTGGGGGTGTTTTCCAGCTGCAGGGACAGGACGACTGGTTGCAATCGAGGGAAAGATGAATGCGGCCAAGTACAGTGATATCCTGGACGAAAACCTTCTCCAGAGTGCTCAGGACCTCAGACTGGGCCAAAGGTTTACCTTCCAACAAGACAATGACCCTAAGCACACAGCTAAAATAACGAAGGAGTGGCTTCACAACAACTCTGTGACTGTTCTTGAATGGCCCAGCCAGAGCCCTGACATAAACCCAATTGAGCATCTCTGGAGAGACCTAAAAATGGCTGTCCACCAACGTTTACCATCCAACCTGACAGAACCGGAGAGGATCTGCAAGGAGGAATGGCAGAGGATCCCCAAATCCAGGTGTGAAAAACTTGTTGCATCTTTCCCAAAAAGACTCATGGCTGTATTAGATCAAAAGGGTGCTTCTACTAAATACTGAGCAAAGGGTCTGAATACTTAGGACCATGTGATATTTCAGTTTTTCTTTTTTAATAAATCTGTCAATAATTCTGTGTTTTTTGTCAATACGGGGTGCTGTGTGTCATTAATGAGGAAAAAAAAAAAGAACTTAAATGATTTTAGCAAATGGCTGCAATATAACAAAGAGTGAAACATTTAAGGGGATCTGAATACTTTCCGTACCCACTGTAACTGCAGCTTGCACTTAAAGGGTTAGTTCACACAAAAATGAAATTTATGTTACTAATTACTCAACCTCATGTTGTTCCAAACCTGCAAGACCTTTGCTCCTGCGTCAGCATCACACGGATGCATCGCGCTGCTCATGTGACCAGAGCCGGCGAGTACTGAGCCGGCGTTTGGACATAAACACAGAAGCTCTGCAATGTAAATAGCTTAGCAGAATGACAGGGGAGAGACGAATTTGTTAAATAAAGTCAAGAAGCGCACAAAAAGTATTCTTGTCACTTCATAATATTAAGGTTGAACCACTGTAGTCACGTTGGCTATTTTAACGATGTTTTTACTACTTTTTTTCTGGAGCTTGAATATGGTAATTTTGTTTGCTTTCAACAGAGGAAAAAAAGATAAAAAAAAAACTTGGATTTCATCAAAATATCCTAATTTGTGTTCTGAAGATGAACGAAGGTCTTACAGGTGTGGAACGTCATGAGTAATTAATGACAGAAATTTCATTTTGGGGTGAACTAACCCTTTAAAACAAACAATTGTTATGGGCTCTAATAGTTACCTTTAATATTTATCATTCTTTGTGAATAGGCCTTTATTCAGATACAATCCATAGAGGGACTGACTAACGTTACTTTGTCACTAGTTTATACAGATCCCATTTAATTTATGAGGCAAATTTATATGACTTGTTTACACCATTAAATTGTTGCAGTTTGTAGGGAACATGGGTAAAATAACATCAGCTAAATTCAGTATGGCAGGACACTTCATTAAACCTTTAAAATGAAGCATCATCGTTGCGGTACTGATACAAGTGTTGTTGTAAATGTATCATATAACAGTGATGAGGTTATAATGAGCGCAGTCTTTCTGTGTGCTGAATCCATTTACAGTGTGTGTGCATGTGAGTTTGTGTTTGCAGGTGTGTGGCTGGTGACTCATAGCTGGTGTCAGAGGCAGTCAGCTGTGCTGGTGACACATGCAGATTTATGTAAATACACTGCTCTCCTCTCCTCCTGTTTGGCCAAGCCTGCTCAGTAATTATGCAGATGGAGGCAGTCTCGAGGTGGTCAACGCTAACCACCTGAGAGTCCTAGGTCAACAAAATTAATTAATTTAACTCTCAGAAGGACTGCAAACATGCATAAATGTCTAAATGCATATAAAGGAACACTTTATTTTGGAACATATGGGAGCATATATATATATATATATATATATATATATATATATATATATATATATATATATATATATATATATATATATATATATATATATATATATATATATATTCATTTACAGACATTTACAAATATATATAGTATGAATGTATGTGTATTCAATTCAAATTTAATTTGAAGATCGACATGTAAAATGAGAAGTCAGTCCAAAGATGAATCTAAGTGAAATACGATTACTTTTTCTCCCATCCTATCAAATTCTGCACCTAAATTAGGAGTAAAGTCATTTTCAGAAGCCCTTGCCAATAAGAGCCGGCACTAACAGAAGTGTGGCATTCTCTCGAATGGGATATCGTTTTTATATTACTAAAACGAAAATCAAATAAAGTGGAGTGCTCTCATTTCTCTGGATACTCACCTTATAGGTATCGCCATTCTACCTCGTCCCACACTATAATGAAGAAGGAAAAATGGAATGCAATTTTATGAAAGCCAATGAGATTGATCTTTTCTTCTCCCAGAGCCTCTCACCGTTAATTCAACACCAGCTCCAATTTCACACACTTATTATCCCACAGCTGGTCGCACCAAAAATACAAACTCTGCTCGGCTCGAAACTCCTCCACCGCTGGGAAATTAGAATATCACCCGACGCAGATCAGAGAGATCACATATCAAAGTAGAAGGTGACACTTTTGAGAATTGAGTCGCAGCCTGAAGACCGGACAATTTATCCTTTTCTCAGTGCACTATAAATCACTTCATCTAGATCTTCTTGTAAAACTTTACCTCTTTGAAAGATTGTCTGATAATCACACAAGAAATTATTTTACAGCACAGTTGAGAAAGTAAATTAAATGTGTTTGTGAACAATAGGGGTGTAACGGTACACATATTTGAACCACTTTTAACCACCAATAATCGCAATAAGCTCTGTGTTATGTTACTTTTGATAAGAAACAAAGCCTCATCCCTCAAATTCTGTCCATTTTATCACAAAATTCAAACAATAAATGCTGTTTTGTCACTCTTTGATATGGCGTGACAGATTGCTGTATAGACGCCCAAGTGAATGTGATCATCTCTTCCTTAATTTAATCATTTGGGCTCTGTTAATTGTAACCTTTAATATTATAGTAATATGAAAGAAAGTGCTCCCTATATATGATTCACAGCATTAGCAGAGATACATTTTTTTCCTTAAGAAAATTTAATTATAGTTGAATTTATTTAAAAACAGAGACACAATTTGTTCAGTAAACTACTGTTTAATAAAAAAGAAAAATGCCATTTTATCTTTAGTTTTGTCCTTCCTGCTGTACCAAATCCATACCGAACTGTGACTTTAATACTGAGGTACATGCCGAACTGTCATTTTTGTGTACCATTACACCCCTAGTGAGCAATGTTTTTTTTTTTTTTCCCTATCAGTTGATTTTGTAATTTTTGAACCCACCATTTATATAACTTTTATAAAGTGAACTTACATTTTTAGATGCAACCAGTCACTTTTTTTTCTACTGGCCCAGTCGGGTAATAAGTTATACAGTTTCTATACAAGTAATTTTTTTTTCTTTGTCTTTTATTGTTTGCTTAACATTAAAAACACAGAGATTTATTAAGCTGCTGTCACTTTAAGACCGAATGCACAGATCCAATATACTGTTACAAATGTGTTTTCTTTCTCAACTGTTATCTTTCATTAAGCCATAGCCGACTATGTTTGCTTGGATAATCAGTAAGATGGGCATTTTGACATCATTTTGTGTTAATTTGTCCATTTGTGCACAAAAAGAGAACTCAATTAAGTATTCAAGCGCTGTCTGAGAGGCGGCTTTCTGGGCAAGCGCTTAAAATGTGTGCGCAGACAAAACTTCTCACACAGTGCATGAGTACCAAATTGAGTTTTCTTTTTGTGTTGCTTGAATGTTTATATTGGCAAGGCTTAAAAAAAAAAAAAAAAACATTCAAATGACAAACTTTCATGATAATGCTGCACTGGCCCAATGGAGAGCATCTTTCATGCTGGCCCTGGGCCATCAGGCAGTATTTTCGAGCCCTTCACTTAAAACTTAAGACCCCCTTTTTTTCTTTTTCTTTTTTTAAGTGTTTACACATGAGGCATGATAACATTGATCACAGCTACTTTAGTTCTTCTTCTTTTCTTTTTTTTTTAGATGCAAGTGTGCTCGTTGCTTCAGTTTGGGACATTTTCCACCAGATTGTAACTCCCCGTTGGCAGTTCAAACATTTACATCCATCTATCCCTCTTGCTCACCATTACATCATGCAGGTCAAAAACTTTGCACCAGCCTCATTCCTCAGCCCAAATACATACTGTCACTGTAAGATGCAGTGTGTGATTCATTATTGCCTGTATGGCAGTAAGATTCTGAGTTACAGTCTTGATTGGCCATCATCACAATATTGTTCAGACACTTCTTCAGCTCTCAGTCCATACAGTAGTGTGTCTGTTCAGGCCTGCCACTGATTATTAGCTCTGTAAAGAGTACCCGGAAGGACCACAGACTTCCTCCACTGTGTTGTGCTTGACTTTATCATTTTTCCATCTTAAGTGCACTCAGCCTTTGCATTGCTTACTGGTTTAAGTAAAATGAATTGTGGTATAGCCTCAAGAACTTTGAGTTTTATAGGCATAAGTGTTTGCATGTGTTTTGAAGGCACATAAACATGCTTTACAGTAAGCCTGTTTTTTTTTTTTTTACTGGCTGTGAAATGACAGTTCACTCCAAGGCCAGATGACAGCTCCAACCCGATGGTATACAGTGCAGTCAGGCCTTGATCTTTTTGACTAACAAAACAATATAACATATTATATGTATCATGAGCTAGTCATTATGAAACAATACACACATTAAATTACAAAAACATCTTTAAATGAACAATCATTGGGGAAAAAAAGAACACTTGAATATAGTTGTGAAGTTTTTTGTGTGTGTGTGTGGCTCAAAAAGTAGCATATTTTAATGGTAATCTAATCTCTGTTTTACCCATGCAAAGCCCTGTGTCTCTCAACATGGCTTTCTCCAGCTCACGCCACTCTCAAAGCTGTAATTGTACAACATTAATCACACGGCCCACATACAACAGGGCCCACTGCCACTTTTTGGGGTATTTTTAATTGACTATAAATCAGGCACACACTTGACAAATGACGGTAATTACAGTGCAGTTGTTTCAGTGCTAGGGCGAGTGTTTCCCTTCAGTAAAGAGAAGGGTCGGCAAGGTGAGGCAAACACTTGTGCGTGTGTGTGTGAGTGTGAGAGAGAGAGAGAGAGAGAGAGACAGAGGATCTCAAGTGAACCAGTTCACACTTGCTGAAATGACCTCCAATGCAAGCAGTCCTGATTTTGAACTGAAGTGTAGGGCTGTGAGGAATAAGGACATCATAGAAAGGTGTGAATTAGGAAATGGTCTACTGGTTGGGAAGGGTCGGTCAATGACTAGTGATACACAAAAATATTTCGGGTTTCGGCCAAAACAGTATTGGAGGGCCAAAATCATTGTACAAAATGCTGACGTTTAATTGCCGCTTCTCCTTTGATACGTTTTGATGGTGTCACTATTTTGTACACAAAATGTGGATAAAGTTCATTTATTTATTTACTGTTTATCTTTAGTTTTCAGTTCTTTTTTATTTTTTAGTTGATGCCCGAACAAAACGTCATTAAACATTATTATATAGCTCACATACTGCACCACTCCAATAATCTCAATAAGCTTAATGCTTGTTACTTTTGAGCAGCACTAAGCTCTACTACATTATATAGCAAATAATAAACATGAATGAACATCAAAAGGTATACTGAAAGAAACAATACAACTTACTTAAAAGTATGTCTTATATAATCACTCGGTGTTTCAACTGTGGAAAGACTTAATAAGACAATAAAACAACTTGTAAACAATGTTACATTTACCTCAGGAAAGCCATTCAGTGCTCATAGCTCATTAGTTTGCAAGAAAAAATTATTCATTTTGAAAATGATATGCACATAGTGTATTCATTATATTTTTACTTAACCTTCATTATTTAATGTATGTTTGAATAAATCTGTCAAGAAGACAAGTTTTTATTACAGCCACAGTTTAAATGTTTATATTTCAACAACAAATTAGAGTAGAAACATAATCATACCATTAAAAAGTTTACCTACAAATTTTATATATAAGTTTATATAAAACTTAGCTTTTATTTGAGTGTTGATTATTAAATAAATGTGATTATTTATTAAAATAAATAAACAAAATAATTTTGGTGCATCACCAGTGATGTTGATGAAGCTTGGCCAGGCTCTTGGACCATCTCTCTCTCTCTCTCTCTTTTTTTTTTTTTTTTTTTTTTTTGTGGTAGCAGGTAGGGCTGGGCGATATATCGAATGCTTTTGTCACGCGCATTTCGTCAGTAAAGCCGGTTCCCTGATTACCGCTAAATCGCCATCACCTGCTTTCAAATGGAGCGGCATTTAATAAACAGAGCCGTAGTTCACTGATAAGCCACGCAATATCGTGTTCAATATCGACGGCGATTCATATCGATATTGAACGCGATATTGCGTAGCTTATCAGTGAACTACGGAACCGGCTTTACTGACGAAATGCGTGTGACAAAAGCATTCGATATATCGCCCAGCCCTAGTAGCAGGAGTGGTTTAAGATCTTTTTTTCTGTAGCTAGGTGTTTGAAAGCTCCATGATATGGCTGCTCTGTGACATTGGCTGTGTGAAAGCCCCCTTGTGAGAACTTGTACTTCTCAGTTGCTTGAAAGTAGTTCCTCCTGGTTTCCGTCCTGAGCGCTGACCCATAAATTCCAGTATGTTAGCAATGGCTAGAAATGGAGGGAGGTTATGGGATTGAGTTCTAGGACATAACTGAGAAAAAGGTGGCCTAAGGGGGGGGGCACCATACTGGCAGCTGCTCCCTGTCTGCTCCGGGCTCAGTGACTGCCATTTGATCTCTACTCCACAGAGGCGCAATGCAAAATGGCCTCACTCCACGCGCTAACCTACTTAGTGGAAGATTTTCAATTTCTGAAATCGGCAGTGAATCTGGCTGGACTAACAAATGTCGTTCACAACACTGAATAGAAAAAAAAATAAAAAATAACCAAACATGTTTAAATCAAATGTGGCAGTTCGCCAAAGTGTGTTCATCAATTAGTAACATGATTTTTGCAATAGCAGCTTTGAAGGAGATTTTAAAGAGCGTGATTTACACTGATATAAACTGTCGGAATGAATGCTCTCCAGTGTTCAACAGTCTTCTGTTCAAAATGACTAGAATACCAAACCATTAGTGTAGAATCTGCTCTCTGCCGCCTAAAAGGTCAGCAGCAAACTTATACATTTTAATGAGCTCTTGGAATTTGGATCTTATTTGCCATAAATTTGAATAAGTGCTGTGCAACAGGAAGCATTGGCTTTTTAGCGCTAAAATGTTAAAATTGTCTGTTACGATCTGATTGTTGAATGAGATATTTTATATCAGCACCTTCTCATTATACCATATGCTATTTCACCTGAACTAGTGCATGTGATTTAATATTAGACTCCACAGTGTACACAAATTATTTCCTTTAAACTGTGAACAACAGCTTTAGTCTGTGATGCAGACCTCAGGGTGAAAACTTTATATGTAATTTAATATAAAGAAGCCCTTGAGCTTGAGTTAATGGAAGATTTTTCTCTTCCTTTTCAGCTGTACAATAAATCATGTTGCTGGCTTCATGTAGAGGAAATTAAGTGTCCTTAAGTATATAACGAATCATATAAAAATGCATTAATTACCATTTTAAAGAACTGTTTTTCATTGTAATACAGTGGGTACGGAAAGTATTCAGACCCCATTTATTTTTCAGTCTTTGTTATATTGAAGCCATTTGCTAAAATCATTTGTTCAATTTTTTTTCCTCATTAATGTACACACAGCACCCCATATTGACAGAAAAACACAGAATTGTTGACATTTTTGCAGATTAAAAAAAAAAAAACTGAAATATCACATGGTCCTAAGTATTCAGACCCTTTGCTGTGACACTCATATATTTAACTCAGGTGCTGTCCATTTCTTCTGATCATCCTTGAGATGGTTCTACACCTTCATTTGAGTCCAGCTGTGTTTGATTATACTGATTGGACTTGATTAGGAAAGCCACACACCTGTCTATATAAGACCTTACAGCTCACAGTGCATGTCAGAGCAAATGAGAATCATGAGGTCAAAGGAACTGCCTGAAGAGCTCAGATACAGAATTGTGGCAAGGCACAGATCTGGCCAAGGTTACAAAAAAAAATTCTGCTGCACTTAAGGTTCCTAAGAGCACATTGGCCTCCATAATCCTCAAATGGAAGAAATTTGGGATGACCAGAACCCTTCCTAGATCTGGCCATCTGGCCAAACTGAGCTATTGGGGGAGAAGAGCCTTGGTGAGAGAGGTAAAGAAGAACCCAAAGAACCCAAGGGCTAACCCTAGGAAGAACCCTAGGGCTGAGCTCCAGAGATGTAGTCGGGAGATGGGAGAAAGTTTTAGAAAGTCAACCATCACTGCAGCCCTCCACCAGTCTGGGCTTTATAGCAGAGGGGCCCGAAGGAAGCCTCTCCTTAGTGCAAGACACATGAAAGCCCGCATGGAGTTTGCTAAAAAACACCTGAAGGACTCCAAGATGGTGAGAAATTAGATTCTCTGGTCTGATGAGACCAAGATAGAACTTTTTTTGCCTTAATTCTAAGCGGAAGGAGTGGCTTCACAACAACTCCGTGACTGTTCTTGAATGGCCCAGCCAGAGCCCTGACTTAAACCCAATTGAGCATCTCTGGAGAGACCTAAAAATGGCTGTCCACCAACGTTAACCATCCAACCTGACAGAACTGGAGAGAATCTGCAAGGAGGAATGGCAGAGGATCCCCAAATCCAGGTGTGAAAAACTTGTTGCATCTTTCCCAAAAAGACTCATGGCTGCATTAGATCAAAAGGGTGCTTCTACTAAATACTGAGCAAAGTGTCTGAATACTTAGGACCATGTGATATTTCAGTTTTTCTTTTTTAATAAATCTGCAAAAATGTCAACAATTCTGTGTTTTTCTGTCAATATGGGGTGCTGTGTGTACATTAATGAGGAAAAAAAATGAACTTAAATAATTTTAGCAAATGGCTGCAATATAACAAAGAGTGAAACATGTAAGGGGGTCTGAATACTTTCCGTACCCACTGTATATATGTCAAAGCTGAATTTTCAGTAGTCATTACTCCAGTCTTGAGTGTCACATTATGCTTCAGAAATAATTCCGCTCAAGAAACATTACTTGTAATCAATGTTGAAAAAGATATATTAACTGTAATATAACATTTGTAATATACCAAATGTAATATACCAAACCCTAACTCTATAGTGTGTATATGTAGTACTAATATCACTCAAAACTTATTTAAGTAAAATGTACCTGTCACCTTAAAATAAAGTGTAACCAATTTCTGTTATTTAATATTATAAAAATCTTGGTCCCACTTGGTCCCATTATAGATGTAATTACATGCAGGTATTTTTTAAAAAAAATAAGAGTAATGTAAAAACATGTACGTACACAAGTGCATTGTATCAAATGATTAATTTAAATGTAATTACATAGTAGTTAAGGCCACCTAATATTAAGTGGGACCAAAATCTTAATTAATTAATCTTAATTAACCCTTAAATGCATGAATGTTTCGCCAATCATTATTACATATTCGGGTCTTTAGAGACCTGGATCTATATCTAACACGGATGGATCTCCGCCTTTTGCAGTAATATAAAACTCTCCTGATACTAGAGTAACAATTACAGAAGAATAAAATAAATCATATTTTGTTACCTTTTGGAGTTTGGAAGGGTTCGGTTTGAGCAGATGTTTTATACCAACATCACTGTCCTCGTCAGAGCTCATTTCCCAGTACATTCAGCATCTGGCTCATATTCACGATCTTAAACATATTCTCAAACTATCATTTTCAGCATCTTCAAAATCAATATTTTTATTGCTGACAGCGTCTTCACCAGATCCACCTTCAAGTGACAGTGCCACTAAAATTTGATTGCATTCAGTACTTGCTCTGCAATAAATCATTTCAAGTTTTGCTGATCATACTTCCTATTCTTTTGTTTTCTGCCTGCAGTAACTATGAGTGAAACATCATTTCATCATTGTGTATCAGACATTGCCACCTTGTGGAATAAAGGTGAAATGCACTTATTCAGTCATCAAAGATTTAATTATTGTTGTGCAGAAAAAAAAATATACTTAAACTGTTGCACACCTTGGGTCATTAGCGAGCCTATACCATTTTTTTTTTTTTTTTTTTACAAAAAATTAATGGGAAAACAGGCATTCTTTTATAATTTTATTATTTTACTATTGTTTATAATGAATTGATTGAGGAATACTAAGAAGGTTGATGTCTAACTTTAAAAAAAAAATTAATGAGGAGGAGGGTAGTGAATGATGTCCTGGGTCACTAAAGACCCGAGGTATGCGTTTAAGGGTTAACCGCTACTAACTGTTTCTTTTTTTAACCGGTAGTATATGTTATGTTTTATGATAACATCTGTAGGTTTTTCATATTCATTTTAAACTGAACTGGAATTTAAAAGTAGTTTTCAAATTCAGTTCTGCCCAATTCTCCCCAATTCAGTTACCAGAGAACATCTCTGGGTGTATATAAATATTTCAGTTATAGTGTACACAGGTCGGCACCCACAGGATTAACCCATGCTGCAATTCAGTCTGCAAGTTATTCACAGTTGCTTGTGTCCTGGTTTGCCATGTGTATATGGGTTTGTTTATATCTGCAAGGAGAGGTCAATCTAACATACTAAAAAGAAACGGCAACATAAAAGAAACCACAGGAGACTTGGCATACAGACAGCACTTTTTTGGGTAGAAAACGTACTGTTTCCTCTTTCATCTCTGCAAGAAAAGCATCAAAAAGATTCTCAGCAAATCAAAGCTTTTTATCATCAGCGTATTATTTCTGTTCAACTCCGGCGGAGGTTTTTTTTGCTTCTCAAAATTGCACCTTAGTTGCTGATGATTGTCGAATGGGGCATTTATATGGACAACCATAATAACCTGCTTTTTAGAACTGCCATAACCATCGTTGAGTATCTAGACAGGAACAATCACGGCATCAGAGTATGTGAGGTTCATAATTTTTGAGAAAGCAGTCAGTTCGTAAGTGATTACCTTATTTCATCCATTGTGATAAACGCTCAGCTTTACCACTTCGGCAGATGATAGATCAAAAAATGACTTGAAAATTACAGGAGTTCGATGCTGAGCGCAGTTTCAGAAGCAATCATAGCATGTATGTGTATGTGTGTGCGTGCACTTTTTTGGGGGGGGAGATTGTGTGCTGTATATGCTGCGGTTTTCTGGTCTTGATGGCTGAGCGGATGTTTGGCCTGGTGCCGCAGGCTTCGGGCAGTCGAGTGGAAGTGAGATTCCTGAAGTCTGAGCCCTGGCGTCTCTGGCTTCCTGTGCTCAGATCGATCTACCGGTGAGCAAAAGACGGGCCATTCAGCAGTGCGCTGGAGAATAACAGGCCTGCAGCCTCCTCGGTTCCCTCACAGCAGGAAATGTGCTCGACGAAAGAAGTCCAAACTGTAAACCACACCAATGGTCACTTGACAGCATAGGTCACTGGGAAAAAAGTGGTAATGTAGTTAATAATGTATAGGTGTATGCAACCCGCTCTCACTCCCAAGCCATAAATATTGGCACTGGACTTCAGTATGCAGACACCAAAGGTGCCTCTAGTAATCCTTATAGCAGTGGTTGGTAACCGCATGACTTTTCTGCAAGAAACTTTTGCAATTAATACGCTGACAAAAAAAAAAAAAAAAAAAAAAAAGAAAAAGCATTGAACATTTTTATTAACATTTTTAATAACCTCTGACAACATTCACATATTTTTGCTGGCTAAAGTATGTTTACGCTTATAATACTATGTGCATTTCTAAAGATGGGCTATAAATTGAGATTTTATATTGTAAAACTGTCAGGAATTTATGAGAAAATATTGTTAGTACTGATGATAAAATTTCTGTGCTTTCTGTAAGCTTATTGATGGTTTGAGAATGTTTGTTATGGAAAGCGATGTGGTTATTTTAAAGGGGTCATGACATTAGAACTCATTTTTTCCTTGATCTTTTGACATATAAGAGGTCTTTGTACCATTAAAACATCCTGCAAATTTCATAGCTTAAAACGTCCTCATTATAAACAAAGCATATATTTATTCAAGCTCCAAAAAAACAGCTCAGTTGGACAGTTTGCAAATAAACTTTTTCTGAAAGATTAAGAACCCAAATGTATTGGATCTGACAGCAGCAACATTGCAAATCATAAGTAAACAATACCATTATGTTTTCAAAACATTTAACCAATCACAACAGTGGCTGATTATTGACAAGCCTTAAAGGAGCCACACTTAAAAATGGATAATTTCAGACAGAGGGTCAGAATGAGGGTTGAAAATATTTAATTTTTTAATATATATTTTAATAAATATAATATTTTTTTAAAACATTATATTTATTATTTATATTTTTGTTAATATTATAAGTAGATCTCAAGAAACATAAAAAAAAAATAATAATAAAAAATCCATGTCATTACCTCTTTAAAGGCATCTACATAGTAAAATGTACTTGGGAGTAAGACCAAAGCATTAAACTGACATCTCATTTTTGAGTTTATTTGTTTATGTTACACTAGAATTACCAGATATACATAACAATTTGAGGAACTTTGGGTATTTTTTTGGACGAAGGGGGTTTCTTAAAGTCAAAAAGGTTGAGAAACACTATTATACTAGATTAGGTGTGCTTAATTGAGGTTGGAGCTAAACTCTGCAGGACAGTGGTCCTCCAGGAGAAGGATTGGACACCCTGGAATACAGGGATAAGCTTCTTCTAAAGCCCTTTTTTTTATTTATTTATTTTTTTTATTTAAGCCAGAGGATGTGGAATATAGTGCACAAGTAATACAGTTTTAACAAGTGTCTGTTTAAATTAATTTTGGAGCAGCAATTTTCTGCCAAACATCTCCTTTTGGGTTCTCCAGAAGAAAAAAAGTCATACAGATTTGGAATGATATGAGGATGAGTAAATGATCAATGAATGGCAGAATTGTCTTCTTTCAGTTATACTGATTGCCATGCCTTTAAGGTTACTAACATGACTGGCCTGCTTGAGTCATCCCTTCTGCAGGGCTGAACGGATTCAGTACAAAGAACAGTCATCATTTTTTAAAGCATTGTTTTTTTTCCCTCACCCCCCCCCACCCCCTCCTGTCAGAAAGGAAAGCTGCCAACAGTCATTCACCTGGAGTGTGCTGATGTGAGACGGGTATAAGCACTCTTACGTGAACTGTCAAGAGAGAGCGGCAGCTGTTAAGCTGAGAGGTCTTTTAAGTTTTTTTTTTTTTTTTTTTTTCTTTTGCTGGCTGATGATGTTAGATGACCCAGAGAGAAAAAAGGAAAAATAGCTTGGACAAAAAGCCATGCTTTTAATAAACCCGTTTTGAAGTTTGTTGTGATGATAAATTAAGATACCAATCCTCTTTGGATTCCTTAAGCAATTCCTTAGATCAAACACAGATGCTTCAGCCCAAACCCCAGAGCTTACAAAACTTAATGGAAACATACAAATATATAAATAAAAGCTGGGCTCAGAATGCCGTTTCTGAAGTAATGCAACCCTGGTGTGAGAGACTTCAAAAAGCTCTGCCCTTGGCTGAATGAAAGAAAAAAGAAGAAGAAAAAACAGATGTTTACTGATACTGGTCAGATATATTGAGCACAGGTTTTACATCAATCATTTTGTTGTGTCTGAAGTATATTTGAGTGGTTTATTGTTTTAAATGATGACTGGCTGTTTGTCAAACAACAATTATGCACTTTTTGTAATTATCTTTATTCATCACCACAACTTAGTCTGTTTTGTTTATCACAGACTCTTTCATGGTGGCATTTAACTCGAGATTAACTCGAGCAGAACAAAAAAAAATTCAAATTAAGGTAATATTTTAAGCACATACAGATTTCAACATGATGAAATATGGAATTTAAATGTTAAATAATAAGATTTAAATTATAGAAATAATACATATTTTACTCTGAATTAATATAATAATTAATATTATAAATGTATGGGTAGTAATCAGAATGAAGGTATGTCTCTCCTATTGCTTGGCATTGTGTATATATAACAACTTGTTGTTTTTCATTAGTTTTAATTTGACATTGAAATAACAAGCGTTTAATTTTACATAGTGCTGTGCTTAGGGTTCTTGTTATTTTTATTCTGCTATCGCAATGTGAAAAATCAACAGACACTTCTATTTAACAGTCTGGTCACTACTTTAATTCCATTTACTTGGAATCACAATTCCTCACTCACATTTCTCTCCCACACTCTTTTCACAGGGCATTTTTGAGAATAACGTAAATAGACCAAAATATCTTTTTATTACATTTTAATGTTAAAAATGTTTTTAAAAAACCTTTCAATCTCTGATTAATGCAATCTCTGATGTAATATGTAATTGTTTTACATTTGGCACAGGTTAGCGATTTATATCGCTATCCGATCACATGGAGGTGTCTTGAAATGCAAAGTGTAAGTGCAGTCCAGACAACGAATGTCCAGATGCAATGCAGATATGATGCTAATGCAAGGTACAAGAATCTCAGACAGCCATTAGAATTTACAACAGCCGTAGATGCAGATTTGAGTTTGCTGGTTCTCTATAAAAGTTAGTGTGATAATGCGAGCCAGGACAGTAGCTGTTTCCATATTTTTATGTGCATCTTGGGTTGTCACATAAAAAAAAAAAAAAACGTTAAATAGAAATGCCAAGATGCCCATAAATTCTAAAAAATGTGCATAAAAAACCCCATATACACTCAACTGAGGTGAATACATTTTTAATCCGATAAGAAGACATGTGCATAAGCTATGATGGAAAGACTTCTATCGAATAAATCCCTTAATGCGCAAGAAAAAACTCTTTGACTTTGCCTCAACAGCGGCTGTGATTAGATAACTGGACTAACCAGCGGACCAATTATATTGCACAGCATCTCAAATGTTGGTTTGATCATTCTGAAATGCCTGAGCAAAAGTCGGTCATCGAAATAATTTGTTTTATTGCATTTCGTCTGCAAGTTCTGAGACACAAGTCATTTATGATGTAGGAAAAAAGAGCCACAGTGGCTTCCCCAATTGCAGCAAATGTATTTGCAAATGTTTTATGCGATATTCCACACCAACTAAAACAGAAACTGAAGAGGCATCATTTAAGGTACTTTTACAGTGAATGGAATAAAATGTCTCTTCTTTTCTTTAAGAACACTTCACAGCAGGCTCTGCATCTGTTATGACAGCCGTTCCTTCTTTGTTCTCACCTTCCTTGAAAAAGTCATTTTGCTATCAGCAAGGCAGGCTAATTTCTCCGCTCACTTTTACCTAAGGGCGCACAATTTCTCTGCAGGAAAAGTACAAGGAGAGCATCATTTTCCTGTCTGTGAAAAGTTAACTTTCATTGCTTTCATTAGAAATGGAGGCATTCTGTCATAAGACGTCATACGCCTCAAATCGCCTGGTATTGCGTTATTGCCAGGAGACCTTATGAAAAATAGATGCCTTAATGAATCGTTCATAGAAAATGAAAATGATGGCGATTCGCTAGGGTTCACTACTGATCAGCTACCTTTGAGAGTGCTGTGTGTGATATGATGTAGGATGGTGTGACATCTGCCATGGGAAAAATACCTTGACACTGTTATTTCTCATGTGGTCCACCTACCAGCTCAAAGTGATGCAACGTTTGCTGAATATGATCGCGCATAACTCTCAAAGTATTTCAAACTGTTGCTGTTGTGCTGGATTTTGTAGAATGTGTATTGTGACATCTAGCAGGTACTTTTTGCAGCCTCTGTAGGTATGTTGCTTTTTTCAGGAAACAATGTGGCATGTTGATTGTAACTAGGCCATGCAAATATCAACTTAAAGCTTAATTAAATTTTAATTTAATGTTTATTTAAAAAAAAAAATGAGAATGTATAAGTGAGGCAATGGGTGAGAAAGCGCGTGTGTGTATGTGAGAGAGCTGGCTGTGATTTCAACAGCTTTGTGTCGATAACAAACAAGAAGTGGGGTTCCCATAGGGGAAATACACAAAGCAATTACGACGAGGGAAAGTTGCCTGGAGAACCTTATTAAAATTTAATAAGCCCAAGGTTCTTTTCTGGCCGTTGTTCTGTGATGGCAGAACATTATGTTTCCCAATTCTCAAATTAAATCACAGAGTGAGGTGAGGAAAAAAAGAAGAAGATGAAAATCAAAACAAAAATAGAGTGAGTTTAGATTGCTTTTCCTCATATTTGTGCCGTATTTAAAAGCATGCTCCTGGAGAGGGAGGATTTTGACATTCTGTGAAGTATTTGTTCACACATAGTGTGTATTTTCTCTTTGCCACTCTCTACTTTTTCTTCAGTGATGTAGTCTCAAGAACCCAGAATTGTTTTACTGATTAGCTTATTTGAATATTTTAGCATCTATCTATCTATCTATCTATCTATCTATCTATCTATCTATCTATCTATCTATCTATCTATCTATCTATCTATCTATCTATCTATCTATCTATCTATCTATCTATCTATCTATCTATCTATCTATCTATCTATCTATCTATCTATCTATCTATCTATCTATCTATCTATCTATTGTTGCATCGTTCGTTGTATCATTTGTTGTATCTATCTATTGTTCGTTCTACCATTCGTTCTATCTATTGTTCGTTCGTTCTGTCATTCTAATTATCTATCTTTCTATTTATTGTTCTATCTGTCTATTGTTCTGTCTGTCTGTCTATCTATCTATCTATCTATCTATCTATCTTTGTATCATTCATTGTATCGTTCGTTCTATCTATCATTCGTTTGTTATATCGTTCGTTAGTTATATCGGTCTATCATTCATTCTATCGTTCGTTCTATCATTCGTTCTTTCGTTTGTTCTATCTATGGTTCTATCTATCATTCGTTCTGTCGTTCTATCTAACGTTTTATTTATCGTTCTGTCTATCTATCTATCTATCTATCTATCTATCGTTCTGTCGTTCTATCATTCTATCATTCTATCTATCGTTCTATTTGTCATTCTGTCTATTGTTCTATCATTCTGTTGTTCTATCTATCTATCTATCTATCTATCTATCTATCGTTCTGTCGTTCTATCATTCTATCATTCTATCTATCGTTCTATTTGTCATTCTGTCTATTGTTCTATCATTCTGTTGTTCTATCTATCTATCTATCTATCTATCTATCTATCTATCTATCTATCTATCTATCTATCTATCTATCTATCTATCTATCTGTCTGTCTGTCTGTCTGTCTGTCTGTCTGTCTGTCTGTCTGTCTGTCTGTCTGTCTGTCTGTCTGTCTGTCTGTCTGTCTGTCTGTCTGTCTGTCTGTCTGTCTGTCTGTCTGTCTGTCTGTCTGTCTGTCTATCTATCTATCTATCTATCTATCTATCTATCTATCTATCTATCTATCTATCTATCTATCTATCTATCTATCTATCTATCGTTCTATGGTTCTATCTATCGTTCTATTTATCATTCTATCTATCTATTGTTCTCTCTATTGTTCTGTCATTCTATCTATCTATCGTTCTATTTATCATTCTGTCTATCTGTCATTCTATCTATCATTCTATTGTTCTGTTGTTCTATCTATCTATCTATCTATCTATCTATCTATCTATCTATCTATCTATCTATCTATCTATCTATCTATCTATCTATCTATCTATCTATCTATCTATCTATCTATCTATCTATCTATCGTTCTATATATCATTCTATCATTTTATCATTCTATCGTTCTATCATTTTATCTATCATACTGTCTATCATTCTTTTATTCTATCGTTCTATCTATCATGCTATCGTTTGATCGTTCATTTATTTGATATGGGATATTAATGTACAAATGGCTTAAAGGTGCCGTAGAATCAAAAATTGAATTTACCTCGGCATAGTTGAATAACAAGAGTTCAGTACATGGAAATGACATACAGTGAGTCTCAAACTCCATTGCTTCCTCCTTCTTATGTAAATCTCATTTGTTTAAAAGACCTCCGAAAAACAGGCGAATGTCAACATAACACAGACTGTTACGTAACAGTCAGGATCATTAATATTTACGCCCCCAATATTTGCATATGCCAGCTCATGTTCAAGGCATTACACAAGGGCAGCCAGTATTAACGTCTGGATCTGTGCACAGCTGAATCATCATACTAGGTAAGCAAGCAAGAACAACAGCGAAAAATGGCAGATGGAGCAATAATAACTGACATGATCGATGATTACATGATATTTTTAGTGATATTTGTAAATTGTCTTTATAAATGTTTCATTAGCATGTTGCTAATGTACTGTTAAATGTGGTTAAAGTTACCATCGTTTCTTACTGTATTCACGGAGACAAGAGAGTCATCGCTATTTTCATTTTTAAACACTTGCAGTCTGTATAATTCATAAACACAACTTCATTCTTTATAAATCTCTCCAACAGTGTGTAATGTTAGCTTTAGCCATGGAGCACAGCCTCAAACTCATTCAGAATCAAATGTAAACATCCAAATAAATACTATACTCACATGATCCGACGCATGCATGCAGCATACATGACGAACATCTTGTACAGATCCATTTGAGGGTTATATTAGCTGTGTGAACTTTGTAAATACACTGTATTATAGTCGAGAGCTCGGGGGGGCCAGGGAGCGCGTGATTTAAAGGGCCATAGTTAATGACGGTGCATAGTTAATGATGCCCCAAAATAGGCAGTTAAAAAAAATAAATAAATAAAAAGAAAATTAAAAATCTATAGGGTATTTTGAGCTGAAACTTCACAGACACATTCAGGGGACACCTTAGACTTTTATTACATTTTGTAAAAACTGGTTCTAGGGCACCTTTAATTAACAATCAAGACAGTTGAGAGAGACTATATTAGGAAAGTAGTGGCACATTGTGAATTGTCCTTCATATTTGTGTTGTCCTTATATTTAGTGTGGGTGTATGCTGGTTGAAACCTGTTGCTCTGGCCTGCTGACTCTCAGAGATAACAAGCAACCGCAGAGGAAAAACATAAGTGCATACTCTCATTATTCCACCATCATTACCATACAGCACATACACAAACACACACTCTCCTGCAGGTAATCTGCAGTAATACACTGTAAGCACACGGCGAGTCTTGCTATGAAGCTAGCACAGAATGTAGCTGAACTCAGAGGCTACTTCGAGAGAATTTGTGACCTGTAACATTAGAACGGAGAGCTTCAAAAACAACAGTTTTTCTGATGGTTAATCCACTGATGTGATTTGTTGGATTCGCCTACAAAAAAATGTTTGAACTGCTGCCCTGGAGCACCCTTAGGGTATTGAGCTGAAATTGGTTCTTATTCTTGATGGCATCCAGAAAACCGGCCTCTGCTTTTGCAGTTCAATTCTGGTCACTGTGACGGCTTAACATATCTGATTTAAGTTTATAGCAACACTGATGTCTTTTTTTTTTTTTTTTTTACAGTACCCATAACAATAGCAAAATAAAACAAATTTCCCATTGATCGTGTAGATTCCTTGTGCTGAGCTGCATTACATTATGATTGACCACACGAGTTTGATCTCTATTGTTGCAGAATGTACAATGCAGAAGGAGGAAATGACTTTGCTCTGATGTAGACGAACATTCATATTTGTTCCCAGAAAATGTAATACCTTATAGGAGTGTTACACATTCCACGGTCGTCATCCACTGTTCTGGTATTTGTGACAGTATTTTTTGCAGTAAGCTATTTATCTGTTAAGGACACATTTAACAAGCAATTGTGTTTGTAATTAGGCAATTAGTTTCCTGTCACCTGATATGAATTAGTTTAAGGTTATGTTGTCTCAGTGCTCTTGTCAGAATACCTTCTGAAATAATTCTAGTAATTTCATTGTGCCCATTGAATATAGATGGGGCCAATTTTCAGAATTTTATACAAGAAAAGTTTTATAATATTTTTGGTTTGTTATGTGCTTCATAGTCAGTATTGGCAAGTCTGTGGTTTTCCTGCAGAACTGGGCTACTCTTAAAGCTGCAGTCTGTAACATTTATTGGGTTAAAAATCAAATTTCGAGCAAGTACATAACTAGCCAGAGCTCAAAACTATCTCCTTACCTTAACCCGATTCACAATGGTAAGCTTGTAATAATGTTTTCTAATTAGAGTGGTTCTGGTAGGTTTCCACGAGAAATTTGAGCATGCCACCATTCGTCTTTGCGTCATTACTGTGAGTTACATTACTTTGAGTCTGTTTACATAAAGAAGGAGTCCCAGCTAGTAGGCTATATGGCATGTGAGGATGCTGAAGGTGGCAGGTAATTTATAGCCTTTTCTCATAGCAGCTGGAATAATTCAACTTGTCATTTCGATGGTGGATTGTAATCCAGAAAGGTCCAAATGACAATCATCAGTGACAGCTGATTCACCCGTAGTCAAAAGCAAAAGACTTCGGACTGCGAAGTGGCTACAGAAATTGAAATCTACAGGTAATGCTAATGAACACTAAATACATGTAGTCACACAATTCTAACAATTTGAGAACAAAGTCTAACAATAATAATAATTTTGCAGGGTTTGACATGATCCGTGCTAAGCAATCGTTAGATTTAATCACCATTGGTAGCACAATTTATTTTAATGCTTTTTTCTCAGTTGGTCAGAACAAACTTTGTTACTTGCTTGGTCAGATGACATTTTCCCATTAAAAAAAAAAAAAAAAAAAAAAAATCTTATTTTGGTCATACTTCTAAGATGTAGAATCTGTGATTCCGAAATACAGTGTCCACCGGCGCGGTGACTGAAACCAATGAGGACTGAGGAGCCGTGCCGATGCACAACCCACGTAAAGATGATAATTCTGCAAATAACTGCAGTTGCAGGTTTCAAACAGAGATGGCGACAAAGAGGCAAAACTTACAGACTGCAGCTTTAAGTTGTTTCTGCAGGTTTAAATTCAGTACGAGTTGGCGCTGACCTTGCAACCCAGTTCATCGTTCATGAAACCCAGTTTGAGAAATATTGATGCCGCTGTTGCCCAAATATTTGTCATTTTTTCCTCAAATAGATTTTATTTATTTATTTATTTTAAATTATAGATATTTGGCTTTTCTGTTTTTTTCCCTTTCTTTCTTTTTTCTTCTTTTTTTGTTCTATTTGTATGGAAAATACTTTTTTTCCCCCTTTTTGTAAACCTATTATTAAAATCTAAAAGACCATCCTACTGATAAAACAAAACAATTAAACTCACCGCCTACTCACCGCAACTGAGAGTATCATGTTTGAGAGCAGCCTTCTCAAAAAACACTACATTATGATTATGATCTCAGATAAATGCAGTTAGCAGTCTCAGATGAATACAGATTAATTGGCTAGCTTCTCTTGACTATCATTGTCCATTCACAACAGCTGCATGTATGCTGCAGTAAATGTGTGTTTGTGTGTGGGCAGGTGTGTGTGGGTGGCTGAGGTTAGACTTGCTTTTAACATATTAAGAGAAGTACCCTGTAACTATACATCTAACTTCTGAAGAAACTTTGGAAGTTTGGATGCTTTTAATAAAAAATTTAGTATAATTTTAGAATAACATATGGTGTTTACTGATCTTTCTAAACAATTTAATATTATCATCACTAGTCGTAATTGTTGGACTAATTTAAATAATTGAAACTACTTTGGGGAAAAAAATCACTACATGAAAAAAAAAACATACTCATACTGTATACAGTATGTTTATTTGTTTATTTAATTTTAGTTTAAGTGAAATAGTAATTAGAATGAAACATCTTCAAGTACTTCAAAATACAGTGAATAATTATTTATTACAAATTATTCAGATTTTTAGAGTGCATTTTAAGATTACCCATCAACCATTTAAAATGCGCAACACCACTATATGCTTCTTCAAAGAGGCAAGTGCACTGTAAAAACACCCAACTTGCATGAGCAGCCTGGTGGAACGAGTGAAGGAGATACGCTGAATGAAAGTCAACTTTCACTCTCTGACAGCAGATGGAACTGATCGAACAGCGGAAATGCTGCGGTTACCCCGGTAACCCCCGTAAACAAAGCAGCTGTGCTACAGCTACTACAGTATAAATGTTATAAACAGCCATAAAGATTTTTGTATTCAATATTGTTCATCACAGTACCAAATACAACATGAAAATTTGATACTGTCACATGCCTACTTCAAAGCTTTACGAATCTTTCGTTTCGAATCAGTGTTTCGGAGTGCCAAAGTCATGTTATTTCAGTAAATAAGGCTTCAATTACATGATCTGAACCTCTAAATTGAAACAAAAGATTTTTAAAGCTTCGAAGCAGTGAATTAGTGTAGCACCATGTTTAATTTTTGACAGGAATGAAAACAAGGCTGTGAGGGATAGAGGTACGGTGCGTTTAATGGATTGGACTGTTGTTTAATAACATACCGATTGTTCAGATCTAGGATCATTGTAGGCCTTAATGTGGCATTGTCATTTTCATCTGCATTAAATTCAATATGGCGTCCAACCTGACTTAAGTCTAAACGTCACTACTTTTAGCACTGCTAATCATTCACTGTGGTTTATACATAGATTTTGCATCTTACAAAGTACCAATAACTTTTTTCCCCCTGTGTTAGAGATAGGATGTGTGCTAGACAGTGGGTGGCATGTGTTGTGGGCAAATATATTTATTCTAGATTTTGAGCTACAGTGCGCATTGACTTTGCAATTGAAAGACTCACCTGGGGGTACTTCACTATATGAAATGTTCTGTATAAATAGACGAGATAATCTGCCTGTCTACGGGTCTTTTTGACTTTGCCCACTTCAAAAACTCATTGTGGTTACCACCACATGCTTTTAGCCAAATGCAAGTATTCATTCATGCATCTTCTTGGAATATATATGTTTATCATGTATGAATGTGTACAAATACATCTTTGAAAAGCCTGAATTGTCGCATTTCAGATCTTCACTATCTACCTGACAAGATACAAGGATGGCTGCTATGGATAACCCAACAGATCCAACAGAAAAAAAAAAAAGAAAAAAGAAAAAACTCTTGAGTAGGTGTTTGAATCACTACAGTGATGTCCTTTACTCAACCCCATTTACACAGATCATCCAAACCCCTTATGTTTAATAGCAGAGAGAGCAAACTCCTCTATCTATCTGTCTGTCTGTCGTGTTTCAGTATTTTTTTCTTCCTTTTCCTGCCATGAACATTGTGTATTAAAGAGAGACTGTTAAATTAAAGACAAGTAAATATGGATTTGTTGACTTGCTGATTTTGAAAATGCATCCCTAGCTAGTTATGCAATGCATTATTCCATGTCTGTTTACTACCCTTCCTGCTATTGTACACTTAAAAACCAATTAGTGATACCTATTGACTGAGTGACTGTGCAGGGGTCACACAGCTAAATCAGCCGGATACCCTTGGATAGGCTTAAAGAACAGCAGGGGAACAAAGTTCTTGGCTTAGGCCAAGGTTGCTCAGCCATCAAGCAGAGCTGAATATGGTTGGCACTAGCTCAGTGATTACCCACCAGCCTAGAGAAATCAATTCACTGAACTTCCCTCATCCAAGCAACTGTGAATGTCAATGGGTTCCTGCAAAAAGCCCTGATGTAAGTCTGAAGGAATTCCAGTGGGTTTGTGTTTCCGGTCCAGACTAAGGTGCAATATTTAACTATACTTTTCAAGACACTGCAATCTAACCGAGTGAGTACTTGTGAGCCGTTGTGAGAGAAAAGCAGGCCAGGATGATGAGGACGGTCAGTTCTGCAGGATCAAGCTGCTCTTGTTAAGAGAGCCCTTGAGACCAACGCCAACCAAAGAGGTGAGTAGGTGGAGGTGAGTGAAGAACGTGTGGGATTACTGAGCTGGTTTAGAGCCTTACCTTCAATTACATTTGACATCTTTGTAGTCCGCTGACCTGTCTGTAACTCCCAAAAGGGCAAATGTGGATACAAGCTGGTGTTTCGATACATCAGACGAAAATGTGGTTGGTTGGCCAAGTGTGGTAATCTCAGCAGAGTATAAGAACAGCTTTTACCCAAGGATTGATGTCTTTATAAAGCTTTGCAGACCATATAGTCATTGAGTAGACTTTTTTTCATTGCTGCTCTTTTGCTTTTGAGCTTCAAATGTTGGCTTTAAAAGGTTGCTTGTATCTTTACAGTATTAATATGTCAAAACTCAGTTCACTGCATGGAAAATGGCCTTTTGGCCCACCCATGGAGCAGAAAGCCATGTTTGTGACTTCTAAAGTGAATGTTAGATCAGCCCTTTAATGGTCTTTATCTGAGAATCTCAACATGAAAGGCTTGAGTTAGACGGAGACTTCAGTTGAAGAGCCCACAGCTGGAGAAGAACCCAACCAAAGAGAGATGAAGCGGGATTGGCTAGTGCTATGAGATCAAATGCTGAATCAAACTGGTTGTTTCACCTCTGATCAGGAGTACGGGCCACTGAAATGTCATCCCAGTCGTTGCCCCCCACTGAGCCAAATCTTGTGTGAGACTGTTTACTCGACTGCAGATAAACATCTTCACATTCTAATAAGCTAGTTAATGGTGATTAAACCATCAGCCATTAAAAACAGAGTGAACATTTTAATGGAAAAAAGCAATGATGTCTCCTTTATCTGACACACCCATTTCAGGTCTTGGAGTCTCGACTAATGAGCTGATCTGAATCAGGTGTGTTTGATTAAGGACATGGAAAACATGCAGTGTTGGGGAGACTCCAGGAATGTGTTTGGGAACCCCGGCTCTAAAGGCAGTAACACACCAAGCTGACGCCAACGAACTGGTGGCGACGAAAGCAGACTGCAGGGTTGGCTCAGCGTCTGTGTCCAAAGTTGCCCTGACACACCAAACCGATGCTCGACACCCAACGGCCAAGTAGCACGTCCGTTCTGCGCCTGCGTAAGATGAAATGCCTTTCCGAACCAGCAGGTGGCAGTAGCTGAACAGCCAATCAGAATGATCAGATGGCCTGACGGACCAATGAGCTCCGACGCCGATTCAACATGTCAAATCGGCTGAAAAAACGCTGATGAGGACCAACTTCAGCCGACGCTGCGGAACACACTGAGAAAACTTAGTCTTCCGACGAACAAAACTGCCCAACAGTTTTGTTCGTCGGTTCGCATCGGCTTGGTGTGTTCCTGCCTTAAAGGATTGGAATTGTTAATATCACACACTTTTAATGTGAGGCAGTATTACATATGCTTTTACACTTTCAGTTTTAAACAATTTACTTTATTTCAGATTATGTGTGTAGGTTTTTCAGCCCAGGCTTATTAAAAATGTACCTGTGTCAACATTTTTGCTAAACGCAAAATACTTTGCATCGTGCACGTTTCGTGTAAAGCGTGTTTAGTTTTTTCTGGAACAGAACATGAATATGGCAATGTTTTATGATGTTGTAGTTTGCATGTATCACAGCAGTTCTGAATTGAAATGTCTGGTGAGTGGCGCTAAAAGCTTAATGCTCCATCACGTACACCTACACTAAACCCTAAACCTACCCGATAGTGTTAACAAAAGCAAATGTGACATAAAAACACAACCTTAACCATGGTATTTTAGCTTGTTTTTGAACTCTTGTCTTTGAGCTCTTTACCATGACTCGTCTTTCACGGAATTTGTATCCAACCTCGTTGCATCACCAGTACAGTTCTGTACCAGCTGAACTACCGAGCAAGCTTGTTACGTCAGTAAAAACTGAATATCTGGAGCTGGGTAAGTGATGCAAACTCCAAAATATATTCATTTACTAATCATGCACTATGGGTGTTTTGAGGTCATAACATTATTGTGCAAGTAGCCGTGTGAAAACAAGTCTTTATTAATCCATAATCTAGCCCTGTAATCATAATTGTGTATGAAAACGATTAAAAGTGCTTGCTGTTTTACTGCCTCTAGTGTTGATTTCTTCTAGAAACTGCAGTGGTATGTACGTATTAGTACATATTTTGTGTTTTGCACAATGAGCCTGTGTTGAGGTTTTCAGTGGTTTTGTTTCCGGAAGTATTTTTCCCAGTCATTTGCCCCTATTGAATTCCTTAATAATGAGATATTTGAGACAAGTCATTGAATCACATAAATCACAAACTTGAAAATCTGAGGTGAAAAAAATGAAGCAATAAATGAGGCTAAAAACTTTGCATCTCATGAAGCATTGTGAATATCGCAATCATATCAAAAATGTCAGTTCAGTATAAAACTATTGATTTGAGTTATTAATTCTAAGTATAAAACAATATATTTGTTTATTGCAAAAATATTTAGGTATATACAGATATGTAGAACTTAAACAGTTGCAATGAGTCATGTGCAATGCTTCATGGAAGTTTGCTGATGAACTTATTTGGCATAGTTTTAATTTCCATGCTAACAGTGACTTTTCAGATTTCTTTATTATTAATAATAAATCTAAGAAGAAATCATATTGATTTGGCTTCTACAAACATAAATCATCACTTAAGAACCTCAGTGCTCATGGTATGGTCTGTCTGGAAAGGTTTATATGTTATTGTTAAAAATCAATTACTCTGTAGACAAAGTTAATGAGATTTTTACTACCGGAACTACTGTTGCGCTCTGTTGAGGTTTATCTTTATCAGTTGTTGACACAGCTTTAATAAGTAAATGAAATGCTGTTAGCAATTATCAGATCTGGGCTTTATTGTTATGTAATGTGCATATCATTGATAAAATGTTCGCTTGTGTATAAGCAAGTTCACGTGTGTTTTTGAATCCTGACAAGGCTCATCGCACAACTCCCGCAAGCTAATCCTCATTGCACGATGCAATTTGAGCTCAACAACACTCGTTTTAAGACGAAAGGGGTCTGCTATTGACAGCTAACATCAAAGTGGCCCATAGCTAAATGCTCTCCAAAACACTCCTGTCCTCTACAGCAACAAACATACAATACCATCAAACACTCACTGCTCTGCTTTTGAAATACCTGACACTGTTTGCTTTGCTACTGGCACACTATAAAGAGCTTACCCTTCTCATTGAAACCAATCTAAAATGGGCTAATGGAAAGGGAAATGAGCAGATACATGGCGCTTGAGAGATTTACTACGTCTTTGCGTGATTTGGTTTTCCCAGTAGAATAATCTTTTGACTTTGCTATTTGTTAAGAACAAATGGTTGTTTTCCTGGCCGTCCTCAATTATGCCGGCAAGCGGGGATGTTTGACGATGCTTTTGTGTGTGTTGGTGTATGCATTTTTTGTTAAAAATGGCCCTGAAAGCTTTTGTGTAGAGAGATAAAAGAACTAACGGCAGAGTTGAAAAGGTTAAGTGCTCAAAGAGGAAACTTCAGTGGATTTGATTTGTATTGACTTTGGTAGAGACACTGCACTAACCAGTTACCCTCGTTGCACCTAACAAACAGAGCTGAGGTGAAAGCAAAACAGCTGGAGATGGAAGGGTGATCGCTCATGTCATGCTGTTTTTTTTTGTTTTTTTTTTCTCGGTTTAAAAAGAAAGAAAGAAATACACTCATAGCCGATTTTTTATTTGAGCATTTGAATTTCACAGATAAAAGTAAGCATTTTTAATTCTAGGGGGCGCTGTTACACATCATATGAAAGAGTACAGCATCTACAGGATCCATGCGAAGGAAAAGATCTGCGTATACCAAGGCTGTGTCTGAAAACGCCCCCATACACGTAAATAGGGCACTATTTGAGGGAACAGCTTTGTAGTGGTGTCCGAAACATTAGTGCACTCATTCAATCCTATACAATTTTGTAGGCCAACCCGGAAGTTAGCGACGCACGGGTTCCCTCGATCAAAAGCCTATGCATTTTTCCCATAGACTTTTGGAAAATCGCAGAAAATAAGCTCTGTGTTTAACAAAGGGTTATGACACTTACACGTTTTGTCTATCAAGATAATCTTTACAAGTTAACACATTTATAGATTTTGAAGCCTAAATAAAGTCGTCAGATATAAAAGGCTAACAGTAGGCTATAAACGGACTACAAGCACACCATGGTCGCGGATCAATGTCGTCACCACCAAGCTTCCTCAAACTGCATTTAGAAAACAACTCTATTTAAAAACATGCTCGCTGATTATGATCTGTGCTGTTATGAATACTTATCCACTTTTTCATGAGAAATGCTGTCCAAATGTCCTGTTTGTCATGATGACATCTAAATTCCCCGCCAAAGGAACTAGTCCCTTTTAGCACTTTGTTAGCAACTGCCGATTTTAAGACACAGTAAAAGTTAAAAAAATCACAAGTGGGTTATAACTGGTGTGTTTTATGTCATAGATCAAAACGTGAAAGTATTTAGAGGCGTTGATAACCACAGACCTTATTTCAGGCGATTTAGCAAAAACCCATTCAAAAAACCCATAGACTTTACGGCATTGGAACTGGAAGTCCTAAAATGCTAACTCGCTTCCGGGTTTTGCCAACAAAAATGCGTCATCCCTGGGGCACTCTATAACAGTTACGTATAATGTACTTGCGGTACATACTGTAAATTAGTTCAACAGTTCTGTTTAAATAAATATTGAATTTAAAATCTAAACTTGTTGTCTAAAGGTAAAAGTGAACGCTGCCTCTTTAAAATCGTTAGCTGTAGTGCAGTTGCGCGTGAGTTCGCAACTTCGAATCGGTTGGCTGCGTAGTCGCTGTCTGCAGAAGCTAGTGGCTGTTTTGCAGAATGGAAATATTCCAATTACTTCACTTTTTTGACACAGGTAGGCGTGAACGTTACGGTAAAATAAAATGTAAGATATGTCCTAGGGAGAAAAAACTGTGCACTGTCTGAGAGTTGGTCTTCGGTCAGTGCGCTCTTAACCAAAGCGCACACAGATTTTCGCGGTTTATTACACATAAACGTTCAATTACACACACAGTTATGTCAAAATGCCTGTCTTGGCGTATATTCGCGTTGGTTATGTGAATGTGAACAGCATGTGTAACAGCATGTCTCCGTCCATTTTTAGTTACAGCAGCCTTTAAAACATGCTACTGTCTACTATTTGCTGTCTGTATTATAAATGATAATCAAACAATAGGGGTGTGACGAGACAGGTATCTCACAAGACGAGACAAGATTTTCATGAGAACGAGACTTTTACTCACTATTTTTAAGAAATCCTCAATGGCGAAATACATGACTAGAAAAAATATTCTGCAGGTGTATTTGAAATGCTTTAACTAATCATCTTGTAATGAATGTCATTTCACTTCTACTTTCTGAGTATGAATATTCAAAGTGCAAATAAGACCAAATTTTTCTTTGATACAGAGCTGAGAGATGGTTACAACTACACTGCCCAGCCTAAAATAGCTTTCATATTGGAAGATATCTGCATGCAAAATGCGGGGTATTGAAATCGCGTTTGAATGCGACCTCGTGTTTACTTTCACTTTCGCGCGTACTCTGTAAATATAGAGCGGCGGCGACCATAATCCAACTGAATTAAATGTTTTTTATTTAAATACAAAGCAAAACGTCTGTGGAGGCGTAATATTCTTTCCTAATCATCCTAACCACTCTGTCATGGCAATATCACAAGACTACTTTTCGTCTCGACGAGAAATCTCGTCACATTTTAGTCTTGCGAGATCTCGTGACACCCCTATCAAACAACAAAAGAAAAGCTTAAATATGGATTAATCTATATTTAATTTATACAGTTATGACTATGCAGAATTATTTTATATTTGATTATTACATTTCTATGGTATTTTTAGTTACTACTATTAGACCTACCTGAAAAAAAAAAAAAAAAATACCATTGTTTTATTTGTATCTTTATATATTTTTTACCGTGGTATCAACTTTGGTATTGAGTATTGTGCACTTTTGGTGGTATCGGTACCAACTACTAGATTTTTGGTATCATGACATCCTTATTCGTAGTAATTTTTTTTTTTTTTTAAGTATTATAGTATATTTTCTTAAAGCTAAAATGTTTTAAAAAGCTGTAAAAGGCTAAACTATTCCATGTTTGACTCATATTTAAATTATTAAATGAGTTTCCTTTCTATTTTCTATCCGGTCAAGGTTTATAGAGATTTTAAGAATAAATTAGTAATGAGTTGAAGTACCCAACACGTTGGCAGGGAAAGAGTTAACTGATATTCTTTTGGGTAGAATGGTGTAATCACTCTTTTTGCTCTGTCAAATGTTGTTTTCTCTTGGGAAGTTCCTACTTACATATTTGGATATCGTAATGACAAGATGTGCGCTCATATGATTTCTGGACAATTTTGTAGGTTCCTCTAATGTTTTCAGTTCCCGACAAAGACAGGAAGCTTTTTAGCTCTAATGCAATGTAATGAAGAGAGAAGGATGCACATTAGGTGTGTAATTGCCGTATTTTATCATTCTTGTGCTGCCTCAGAGAGTGATGGGAAATGTTTGTTGAACAAGTTGCTGTTTTTGGTACCAGCATGTGTCTACATGCAACATCATGCATCTTGTTGCAACATGCATATTTTAACATATTTTATCTTGGTGGAAAATGTAGTTCCTGTATGCAGTTTATATTGGATGCCTGATTTTGCCCCTCCCAGTCTCGATGAAGCAATATATGGGTAGTCGACATGAAATTTGAAGCAGTTTCATCAGTGTCTTGTTGGTGTGACATAATTCACCTGAAACATTTTAAACATTTTTATTTTTTTTTCTAAAATTGCTATACACTCAGCTTTTATGTGCTCATATTAATTGATTATATGGATTATGTTTGCACAACTAATTTTTGCCACCTGCAGGACCATTTAAAATGAGCAAAGGAAAAAAGCAATTAAAATGGCAGAAATTGAAAATGAAGACCTAATGTATACATTTGAAGACTTAAAGTATATATTTCCTACAGGACCTACAGTAATGCATACAAAAAAATATACATACAGTACAATATATAAATATATATATGGAAATGTTGTCATCCATCCATCCATCCATCCATCCATCCATCCATCCATCCATCCATCCATCCATCCATCCATCCATCCATCCATCCATCCATCCATCCATCCATCCATCCATCTTTTCTAGGCTAATTCTAAAATCTATGATGCTGTGTGTGACACAATGGCTAACATATAGGGAATAGAAAAACAGCTCTCTAATATTGAACCTATGACTATTTCATTGGTTCAAAAATATTTTTTTAAACTGATATGAAATATTGTTTCATGGACGGTTAGAATTATTTATGGTTAAAGCAACAAAAGTGACAATCGTGTATGTTATACACCCATTTTAACCTGCTGCCAGTGAGTATCATTTTATTTTCCCTGGTCCCTCTTTTAACTGTCTGACCTAAGATGGATGGCTGTTGTTACACCAGCAATCACAAAACACAATTTGACAAAGGGCTTGTGAGATGTTGAGAAACACGGGCGAGAAGAAGATTTAGACGAGCGAGACTGAGATGGAGGAGGAATTGCTTAAAGGTGGACATTTAGAAAATAAACCAACAACAAAAACACACATGAACAAGTTGAAAGGCTATAGGGAAAAAACAAAAAAACAAAGCTGAGAGTATAATTACAGCACACACGTGTTCCTTTGAGCTCTGCAATTCTACTGTTGATGATAACAACAACAATAGTGATCGGTGGGTAGTTTGACAGACAGACTGAACTCATTACAGCCAAGGTGCAAGAGCAGATCTCAGCACACAACAGCAGCACATACTACACTGCTACAGTCCCTGGGGCCTGGAGAGAGACATGAACACGGGAGCTCATTAAGACCCTCAGTCTAGCTCTCCCAGTGTCTTAACCCAGGCCCACATCACATTCAGAGTGTGAGAGATTGACTATGACTGTAGTCCTCGCAGCAGCTGAGGAGTGCTACTGCTGTTGATGATTATGAGTAACTGTAAGGGAAAGACAGAAAGAAAAGAATCCGGAATGATCTTTCTGTTTCTCCTGGTGATTCTGTGTCTTTTTTGTCACATGCAGGACCTGTAGTGAGGGCTGTATATATGTTTGACCAAACATACAGTAGTCTTCAATATTTCTCAAGGCTTTTTCATATAACTCTTCAGTGCATTCTGCATTCCATACACACACATATATATATATATATATATATATATATATATATATATATATATATATATATATATACACACACACACACAGTACTGTGTGTGTGTGTGTGTGTGTGTGTGTATATATATATATATATATATATATATATATATATTTACACACACACACACAACAGTAAAAAAACTGAAAGAAACAAAGAAAAAAAAAACTGAAAGGAAAAAAAAAGTGGCAAGTTTTTTTTGACCTCCCCTTACACTTCAGCAATAGCAGGAACCGGCTCTCTTAAACAGAAATTGAATGGAAAAGGACTGGAAGGCCAAGAAAACTTTCAAAATCTGATTAGAAGTTTCTCAGAGTTTCTTCATTGAGAAACTGGAAGAAATCCAGGAGGTCACACTAAATACTGATTTTTGCTTAAAGGGGCGATTCACAGTTTTTTTTTTTTTTCTAGGCTTTATTGTGTTTATGGGGTGCTGTTTAACATGTCATAATGCTTAGTATATATATATATATATATATATATATATATATATATATATATATATATATATATATATATATATATATATATATATATATATATATATATATATATATATATATATAAAACGCTGTATTTTTCATATTTTCCTTTATTCTACACCGCTGTTTCCATTGTCATTTGAATGGTTGGTTTGACTTCCTGGTTCTATGATACCACTCCCTCCGAAATGCGTAATGTGCTCAGATTGGTTTGCTGGCCCACTGTATTGTGATTCGCTGAAATGTCTTGAAGCGCCACGCCCCTTACCATTAGTGTTTACATGTGCTTCGGTGGAAATGTAAATAATGGCGTCTATATTGCCGTATAAAATTGAGCCCGAATCAGACCCAGATAGCAGTGATGATGAAGAGGGTCAATCAGAACCTTTCCAAGCACGGCTTTTAAAGGATGTTTATGAATGGTAAATATTTCTGTTTGTATTTGTGTCAAAGTGTTTAGATATGCTGTCACTTGTGAATGTTACTGCTGTTTGTTAGGTTTCAATATATGGTTTTACCCTGATTAAAGTAGCCTTTTTGAACAACTCTTGGCCTATGAACATGTAAGTTTGTTGGTGTTTGTTGACATTTGTTGGAGAAGTATGCAATAGAATTTAGCTAACTGGCTAGCGAAGCAAAAACACGCTGGTCTTTGTTTGGTCCTTGATGCAACCAAAAAATAGCAACATAATATATTTAAAAGACATGTACAAACAATAAAATTTACTTTCAGTTAGGGGCCCATAAACAGCAGCTTCTGCTTTTAAAGTGGGAACTGCTTCATAGCCTTGGTACAAATCCAGCATTAAACTCGTGTGCATTCTGGAAGGTGTCTTCTATTATCTGTCCAGTGTAGACAACTCTTCCGCTTCCACAATGCCATGCGACATGGCCTCGCCCACTTTGTTGCATGTTTCCGTGGGCAGGATTTATGTTAATTGCAGGGTTTATGATGTCACCAACCCGGGAAGAAGCTTGTTGTAGTCCAAACTGGTCGTATCGGTTTGTATCTTAATAAAAAGACAGAAAAATAAAATAAATATGGGTGGTCATTAAAACATAAAACAACAAAGTTGGTGGAGGCCTAAGACTTTTGCACAGTACTGTGTATATATTCATATGTCTAACAGTACTGTACTCTAGTATTATTTTTGTATTATTGAGATACTGTTATACTTTTTATTAGTTTTTGGAATTATTTTAATTCCATTTTAAAAATTCCATTTTAATTTGAATGACTATTCAATTAAATTTGTAATATTAGTAATGTGTTTTTTGATATTTTTGTATTATTTAAATGTTTATACATTTTTTACATTTTTTATTAGTTTTAGTTATGAAGTTAGCCATTTTTAAGTAAATGAATTTAAAATAAATGAAATAAGTATTAAATAAATAAGTGTACTTTTTATATTTTATGGTTTTAGTAAACAATAACAACCCTGTTTACTATAATAGTAGATTTGAAAGAAAATATTAACATCATACTACTGTTGCTAATATGATGCAAATATTTGCATATAATATTTCATTTAAAGCCGGGGACACACTTAATGACTAGCTAAAACGTTCTTAGACAGAGCTAAACACACATAAACTCCTTCGACTAAAGCAGATTTAAATACTTATACATGGCATTTAAATACCAACTGTAAACACAGACTGAACTCAACTGGCTCGGACTCTGCGCATTTGGGCATGATCAGTCGTAAGTATCAAATTGCATTCATAATCAGCATTACAAACATTAAGTGTGTCACCGGAATAAAGCCAATTTAATTTTGCATTTTGATAATTATTTAACTTAACCACATATCTTGATAATACCATGCTTAATATTTGTCTTATTTGTCTTAAAGATGCCCTAGATTGTTTTTTTACAAGATGTAATATAAGTCCTAGGTGTCCCCTGAATGTGTCTGTGAAGTTTCAGCTCAAAATACCCCATAGATTTTTTTTTTATTAATTTTTTTAACTGCCTATTTTGGGGCATCATTAACTATGCACTGATTTTTTTCAGCACGGCCCCTTTAAGAGATGCGTTCCCTCTGCCCCACGAGCTCTCGACTATATAACATTGCATTTACAAAGTTCACACAGCTAATATAACCCTCAAATGGATCTTTACAAGATGTTCGTCATGCATGCTGTATGCATGCTTCGAATTATGTGAGTAAAGTATTTATTTAGATGGTTACGTTTGATTCTGTGTGAGTTTGAGGATGTGCTCTGTGGCTAACGTCTAATTCTACACTGTTGGAGAGATTTATAAAGAATGAAGTTGTGTTTATGAATTATACAGACTGCACGTGTTTAAAAATGAAAATAGCAACGACTCTTGTCTCCGTGAATACAGTAAGAAACGATGGTAACTTTAACCACATTTAACACTGTATTAGCAACATGCTAATGAAACATTTAGAAAGACAATTTACAAATATCACTAAAAATATCATGATATCATGGGATCATGTCTATTATTATTGCTCCATCTGCCATTTTTCGCTGTTGTTCTTGCTTGCTTACCTTGTCTGTGCACAGATCCAGACGTTAATACTGCCTTTCCTTGTCTAATGCGTCGAATGGGCTGGCATTATGCAAATATTGGGGTCATACATATTAATGATCCCGACTGTTACGTAACAGTCGGTGTTATGTTGAGATCCGAGTGTTTTCCGGAAGTCTTTTAAACAAATGAGATTTATATAAGAAGGAGGAAACAATGGAGTTTGAAACTCAATCTATGTCTTTTCCATGTACTGAACTCTTGTTATTTAACTATGCCGAGGTAAATTCAAATTCTGATTCTAGGGCACCTTTAAAATATATATATATATATATATATATATATATATATATATATATAAAAAAAAATACATTTAGATGTTTATATAAAACTTTCAAATGATTTTTTTTTGTTTGTTTGTCACCAATGTCCCTAATGAAAATGTATTTTTTTTTAATATATATATTTGAAGAACGTTTACTGTCTAAGAACGTTTTAGCTAGTCGTTAAGTGTGTCGCCGGCTTTAAATGAAATACCAACAAACTTACATGTTCATAGGCCAAGAGTTGTTCAAAAAGGCTACTTTAATCAGGATAAAACCGTATATTGAAACCTAACAAACAGCAGTTCACAAGTGACAGCATATCTAAACACTTTGATACAAATACAAACAGAAATATTTATCATTCATAAACATCCTTTAATAGCCGTGCTTGTAGAGGTTCTGATTGACCCTCTTTATCACCACTGCTATCTGAGTCTGATTCGGGCTCAATTTTATATGGCAATATAGACGCCATTATTTACATTTCCACCGAAGCACATGTAAACACTAATGGTAAGGGGCGTGGCGCTTCCGGACATTTCAGCGAATCACAATACACTGGGCCAGCAAACCAATCTGAGCACATTGCGTATTTCGGAGGGAGTGGTATCAAAGAACCAGGAAGTCAAACCAACCATTCAAATGAAAATGGAAACAGCGGTGTAAAATAAAGGTAAAATATATGAAAAATACAGTGTTTCTGATTCAATTTCTTTTACTATGACAGCATAGATTTAGCTTTTGAATTGCATTAAAAGACATGATACTGTAATACATATAATGTGATGGCTATTCTCTAGTGTTCTGAATTACCTAAATGTGTTAATTGTCTGTATGTATCGCTCACCACAGATATATTTTTGAGTCTTTCCTTCAACAAACACAATAACGCATAATATCCTCTTGAATATATCAATATATCTCTTGAAAGGCATTACAATACCCTTCTCTACACCATTAAATGATCTCTTCCGATAGAAACAGGTGCTTCCGCAGGCAATAATGTGACTGTTGATTCGATTACCTGCAGTTTCATCACCTGTGTTCGCAGAGGTTATCGATAGGGTGTCACATTACTGATTCTGCCTCAATTCAATTAGCGGAACCGATATGTGAGAAGCTCTGTGGTCATACTGTGCTAACACTGTTAGCATCACCGCAGTCCTCGCTTGAGGATGCACTGTACAGTGTGGTGGTGAATGTTTAAGTGAGAGAACAAGACAGTATCTTTGTCTTGCACCTACACCTGCTTGCCCGAGTAATACATAATGTATTCTTTTATTTATTTTTTTAAATCCGAACAACCAGTGTGGCTCACAAAGGAAGCCGTTTTGGAGAGGAAAGAGTAGTCGTGAATGTAGCTCAGGTGTTGAGGTGTTCAAAGGTTGATTTTTTTTTTTTTTTTTTTTTTTCACTTTTGGCGTCCTGCAGTGTGAAGCGTATATCAAGATTGCTAAGCAATTAAGCTAATTGGTCACCAAGGCATTCATTATTGACATGGCATGCCAAACACCTCTTTTTTTTTTGTGGAGCCGGTGTTGTCACATTAGTCGTTTTGAACGGAAATGCAATTTCTGACTGAGTGAACGCAAAATAATGGTACTGGCACTGTTCCAGCTCACTTACTCAAATGAAATCTTCATTGAATGCATTTAAATGGTGTATTTAAACGGGTTATAGTCGGTTACAGTTCTCACTTAATCTTTTATGGATGTAATTGAATTTCAAAAAAAAAAAAAAAAAGGTTCAAAGGCTGAATCTGTGAAGGATTTCAATGTATATGCCTTTGCATGTGTACACTGATGACCCAAAACATTATGACCACCTGTCTAATATGCTGTTGGTTCTCCACGTGCTGCCAAAACAGTGCCGAATCACAGAGGCATGAGCCACCATTGAGCAAACTTTTTGGTCACATCCCATGCTCAATTGGATTGAGATCTGGGGAATATTGAGGACAGGGTGACACCTTTAACTCTTCATCATGTTCCTCAAACCATTCCTGAACAATGTGTACAGTGTGGCAGGCTGCATTATCCTGCTGAAAGAGGCCACTTCTACCAGGGAACGCCATTGTCATGAAGGGGTGTACCTGGTCTGCAGCAATGTTTAGGGAGGTGGCACACGTCAAATTTACATCTACATGAACGGCCAGGCTCATGGTTTCCCTGCAGATCATTCCCAGGACATCACATTCCCTCCACTGGCTTGTCATTATCCCACAGTGCATCCTGGTGCCATCACTTCCCTAGGTAAATGGCACATACGTACACAGCCGTCCACGTGTTGTAAAGGAAAATGGGACTCATCAGACTAGGCGACCTTCTACTTCTTCTCTATGTCCAGTTCCGAGACTTTCTGTTGGCTCGGACCAGACGGGATAGCTTTTGTTGCCCTCATGCATTCAATGAGCCTTGGGTGCCCAACACCCTGTCGCAGGTTTGTGGTTTGTCCCTCCTCGACCTCGACCCACTGCTGACCGGGAGCAACCCACAAGCTTTGCCATTTCAGGGATTCTCTGACCCAGTTAAAAGTGACAGTAAAGACATTTATAATGTTGCAAATTGTTCTATTAATTAAAGAATTGTGGGAAAGAAATGGTTTCCAGAAAGATATTAAGTAGCACAACAATTTTCAACTTCGATAAAAAGAGATTTTACTTAAAAATTAGAAAAAATTAGAGCATATTAGAATGATTTCTGAAGGATCATGTGACACTGAAGACTAGTAATGACTGTTGAAAATTCAGCTTTGTCATCACATATTAAAATATTAAGATATAATATTACAAAACAGTTATTTTTGTAATAATATTTTACTATATTACTGTTTTTATTGTATTTTTGACCAAATATTTTTGATTGATTGGTTGGTTGATTGGTTGATTGATTGATTGATTGATTGAGCGATCGATTTTATTGGAAAAATATTCAGTTAGAACATAATGCATACTATACAAACATTTAATATTATGGGGTTAAATTTCCAGGAATAGCTACCATGAAAAAATAAATTGAAGATTTGGCTCATGCTGCCCGTTTCACATCTACTCTCCCCAGGTCACCTTGAGTTACAAGAACATAACTTAGTGTCAAAGAAGGTGGTAAAAGGAAGGAAAGGAAGAGTTATGGATGAGAGAAAGAGGGATAGGGAAAGGAAATGGGAGGATGAATATGTCACAGAGGACGAAAAGAGTGAAAGCGAGGTATGGAGCGTTGAGATAAGATGGAGACGGACACGATCAGAGGGGATAAGCTGAACTGGTGTGGCGATATCTTCCTCGGTCAGACCTGATTGGTGAAGATGAAAGTGGGGTCGATATTATTGAGGGTTAAAGTTCTCTATTCCACATATATACATTGATGAATGAGCCATATTTTATTTATTGCCTGCTTTTAGCTCATGGATGAATGAGCTCTGGGATAGCTTCTTCAGGCATAGTCACCTTTTCAGGGACATTTTCTGCAACAGCAAGTCCATTTTTCATCAACCATAAGAGATGTATCACCTCAAAGGAGCCCTTTCTTGACAATTTTTTCTGTGGAAGCTATACTAGGTGACTTATGAATGAATGCGGTCCTCCTAACAATGCTATCCGTGGTTAATGCTATCTGCTAACATTCCTCTTAATCTATTTGGCAATATATGATATATATCAACTTGGCTCCATATCACTATTTCAAGTGTTAGACTTTATTTCTCATAAGCTTACATGTCAACCTCTCTTTTTCTTTGTGCATTTTTCTGCAGTGGTGTTTGATGACTGTGCTGGAAATGAGGGTGTGGAGTTTGAAGTATCGAACCCAAACTTCTTAATAGATGAGAACCTGAATCTGGTTCCTAGAAGAGACGTGATTGACAGCGGAGACGTCATGTTTGTCCATGGTGTCAACGTTCATGTCGATGACATGGCACAAGTGACCATTATGGGAGCACCGTCCAGATCTCCTCAGACACTCAGGGTGAGCATTTCTGTCTGTGTTGATTTTATATATGTGTGTGTGTTTTGTTAAATGGCCTGAAGTTTTCAATCTTGTCATTTTAAATAGTGTTCTATGCTGGAGACATCATATGTCTGGACACCCATGATTCTTTTCTTACAGAATTGGATGTATGTGTCATTCAGTGTGTCTTTACTGCCATCATATTGACAGACTCCAGCTCAGACTGGAAATTACCCATCATGTCCTGTCATTGTCTCTGTGAGGACAGACACATATTTCATTCAGAAGGGATCAGTGTTAGAAATTAACTTTTCTTATTAAGGGGGAAAATTGCCCCCTGGGGCTTTTTTATGTTCATAAGGGCATTTTTTTCTAATCATATAAAAACACAGTATATTTTCTAATGATGTTAAATACTTCAGTTCAGTCAATTCATTGGAATGAACTGGCAATCTGACCAATTATGGCTCTTTCCCATCAAATTAGCATTAAATCTGCTTTTCTTGGTTAATATCAAAGGGTTTGTTCACTAAAAAAATGAAAAATCTCTTATTAATTACTCACCCTTATGTCGTTCCACACCCATAAGTCCTTTGTTCATCTTCAGAACACAAATTAAGATATATTTGATAAAATGTGATGGCTCAGTGAGGCCTGCATTGACAGCAAGTTAATTTACATTTTCAAATGCCTAGAAAGCTACTAAAGATATATTTAAAACAGTTTATGTGACTACAGTGGTTCAATCTTAATGTTACGAAGTTACGAGAATACTTTTTGTGCACCAAAAAAACCCAAAATAACAACTTTATTCAACAATATCTACTGATGGCCGATTTCAAAACACTGCTTCACGAAGCTTCGAAGCTTTACAAATGTTTTGTTTCGAATCAGTAGTTCGGAACGCGTATCAAACTGTCATGTGAACCATTGTAATTTCGAAACACTTATGACGTAACAAAGCCTTGTTTACTGAAATCACGTGACTTTCACACTCCGAACCACTGATTCGAAATAAAGATTCGTAAAGCTTCGAAGCTTCATAAAGCAGTGTTTTGAAATCGCCCATCATTAGATATTGTTTAATAAAGTCGTTATTTTGTTTTTTTGGCGCACAAAAAGTATTCTTGTCACTTCATAACATTAAGATTGAACCACTGTAGTCACATGAACTGTTTTAAATATGTTTTTAGTACCTTTCTTGGCATTTGAAAGTTTAAATCAACTTGCTTTCAATGCAGGCCTCACTCAGCCATCGAATTTTATCAAAAATATCTTAATTTGTGTTCCGAAGATGAATGAAGGTCTTACGGGTGTGGAACGACATGAGGTAATTAATGACAGAATTTTCATTTTTGGGTGAACTAACCCTTTTATTGTGTTTTAAGTGCATATCTATATATATATATATATATATATATATATATATATATATAGATATATATATATATATATATATATATATATATATATATATATATATATATATACATACTTTTACATTGTTACTAAAGAATTCTATTTCAAAATAAATACTGCTCTTTTAACATTTCGTTTAACTTTCTATTAAAAGAATCCATAAAAAAACGTATCAGTTTCCATGAAAAATATTGAGCAACACAACCTTATTCAACATTGATAAAAATCATGTTTCTTGAGCACTGTGTGTGTGTGTGGATTTTTTTCCAGCAAAGATACATCATTTCATTCATATTTTTAAACATGCATTTCAGCATTCTTATCGGAACATTTAGGTTGTAGTTGTATTATACTGCATAGTGCCATAGTGAATGAAAAGCACCTAGCTCCCACCTCTTTGAGATAAACTGTGAATTATACTCTCAGATTAGACATATAGCATGAGTGAAGTGATTGCTACGTGAGAGAGCTCGGGGAGAACGGCGGCGTGTGAAGAGGCTGAGGCAAGAGCCTGGAAGCAGGGTCATTATGGATCATACATCCTGTAATCATAGTCAGACTAAGCCTTCAAAAATAAACCTCACCCCAACCCACTAGTTTGTTCCCAGTAGAAGACCTTGCATCAGCTAGCGAATGCCGAAGGGAAGCGCTTCTTATTGATGCCATATTTGACTTAATGCCCATTTTATTGGATTTTGATTATTGATAAGTGTGAGTGGAAATGGAAAAGGCCTCCGTCTTCCCCAGAGGCTGACGTGATGTAATTCTAGTTGCTGTACAAGCACAGCATAGGGTGAAGAGAAGGCCTTATGAGAAAAGTGAGAATTCAAACTATAATTCAGTATTTTACAGAGGATCAATATACGAATTAATTTCATGATTTGTTTTCCTCCCTGGCATTTCTGTGTGTGAATGAGACAGTCTTTCCTTGAGGAACCACCAAATGGAGTGCAAAAAAAAAAAGAAAAACATGCTGTGAATTTGTAAGACCTTGACATTTCATAGTTTTCATTCTGTAATCTACTGAAAAACTGGATGGTTGAAGAATAAATATATTGGTTTTTCTCGTTCAGTCATTTTTCATTTATTCTAAAGAAGAGGATGACCTGATCACAAGGTTACAGGTCGGAAATCTGTCTTGTTTATTGCCATTACTTGTTTATTGGCCTTTCTGGTGTCTTTAGCCTTGGCCGGTGGTAGTAATGTAATGTTCTTGTGTCATAGCGAGTACTTTATGAGTGTTAAGTTGCTTACCCTGTTGAGAAAAAGAAAAGAAGAAGAAGAAAAACTTCAACCGATTTAAGGTTTTAGCTTTTTGCTGTTTTTATATGTGTTTTAGATACTTGCCAGCTAGTGTTTTCAATGAGGATCTCAGTAGTTCCTTTGAGATTGTGGGCTTACAAAGGGCTGTTGGGATGAATCACTACAGGCATACAATATGCAATACAAACCCACAGGTTTCTGTCTGCCTTTCTGACTCCTCTCTCCATCTGGATAAATGAGAAGTCAGAAATGAGTAATGATACATCCCAATATGGTAGTCAGCAGCAGAATGGCAGAACTGACAAGGACGTGGTGCCTCTGTCCACCCTGTGTCCTAATTAATGATGAGTTTTGATGACTACGGGAAAAACAAATTGAGGGTTTTGATCTCATCTGCATTGTTACCAAGACTAAAAAAAGTTCTTGGTGTTAGTGCAGTGGTTCTCAAACTTATTGACTCATACCATTATTACAGTTTTTCTCCATTGGTTTGGCTCATTTCTTGGAACAGAAATTACATTCTCAAAACTCTAAGATCATTAGGCAAAACACAACACTATAGCTCACTTGCAAAAGCTCACATCTGTCCCAAAACAGTTCACTCATGCTTCAAAACTAAATTTCCTTCTCATTTAAACAGTTAGTGCCCCCAAAATGCTTCATCCCTTTGGTATTGTGTATTTCAGTCTTAGCCCAGTCCTTCATTGACAATGGTTACTGTACTGTTTTTTGTCCAGCTAACAGAATACAATTGTGTATAAAACTGAAAAAAAAATAAATAGGATTTTATGGTAAAAGTAGCCTCCAAGGTTTCACATCACACATTGCACTCATACTGACAAATTGTAACCATTATCATTCACACACATAAAGTCACTTCCATACATTAGAGTAAAAAAGAAATGTATACAGCATAATATACTGTAATATAAACACACAAACAAAAAACAATGGAAATTGTATACAGCCTACAGTGCTGTAAATAAAGCTCCTTCGTTAGTCAAGTTCTAGTTTCACCTGACTGTCGATTGCTGTAATGTATCAAATGTTCCAGGATTCACATATGGTATTCATGGTATTATGTTCTTGACTAAATTTGACAATTGAACAGACTATTGTGCATGTGTGCATCACTTGGAAATTGTGCAAAATGTAGGCTACCTGTACTTAATCATTTGCAAAGATGTACTGAGACATTTGCAATTTGATGATGAGAAAATGAGAAAATCAGTTCTGTTGTGAACAATTGCCAAGTGGTTTGGAGATTTGTCCATGTTGTTTTAAGAATGTAATTTTTGTTTCAAGAAAATGAGCCAAACCAATGGAGAAAAACATTTTATTTTATTTTATGTATTTTTTATTTTAATTATTTATATTTAAAAAAAAGTAATTTAATATTTTTATTTGATTTGATTTTTTTATATTTTATTTTATTTTATATTTTATTTATTTTTTATTTTAAATATTTGTATTTTATATGTATATTTTTTAATGTAATGTAATTTAATTTAATATTTTTATTTTATTTTATTTTGTCAGTGAAGTGGAAACAGGGATGAAGTGGTGAGTAGGGCTGCAACGATTAATCGCGATTATTCGTTTGCAAAATAAAAGTCAGTGTTTACGCAATATATATGTGTGCGTTCTGTGTATAATAATTATGTATATATAAATACACACATTCATGTATATATTTAAGAAAAATGTTATATTTATATATAAAATATTTATGTTTATATGTAATATAAAAAAAAAAATATATATATATAATATATATATATATATATATTTATAATACATGCATATATTTTTAAACTTTATACCTGTATGTGTGTGTATTTATATATACATAATTATTATACACAGAACACACACATATATATTATGTAAACACAGACTTTTATTTTGTAAACGATTAATCGCAATTAATCGTTACAGCCTTAGTGGTGAGAGAGGGAGAACTGGATAGGGGCATGACCCATGACCAGGATTCCGATAAGCCAGCAGCTCATTTTGTGATGTAGAATTTGCTTGCATTGCAGTTTTGACCAGAAAAGGCAGGTGGTGCACTGTAATTGTTGAGAATCAGAGCCGTTAACCTAAAATTTGCTGGTTCACATCCATGCAAGGAGGTAACCATGAGCCGTCGGATGATTGCAGGGATTGAAAACAAGCTAAAACATAATAAAACTGCTTAACACACATAATTTATTTGCTAAATGGTGGGAATAATTTCAAAAAACCTAATCTCAATGCAGCTCAGCAGTGCAATGCACTCTACGGCTGGGATTCATATGCCACTAATCTTTAAGCCCCCCTGTTTCAGTTATTAATGAGAGCTCAAACTAGCTCACAGAGCGGAGAAAGCCGAAGCGAGGATGATTGTACCTCTGTAATTTATGAACAGGAAACATTAAAGATTCATGACTATCTTCTTTTCAGCTTGTCAGCACGCTCTAGCCAACAGTGTTCATCACTGGCAGAGGGAAGGTGTAGCAAATGCATACAACAGGACTTGAACTCTGTTCTCAGAGCGATGTGGTGCGTTATTCTGTCCTTGAGAATGTGGAGGGGGAAGAGTGGCAAAGGAGTTCATCAATAACCTCAATGCAGACCTTCATTTTTCCAACAGAGAAGGTTCTTAAAGTTCCATCAGTCTCTCTCGTTCTCTCTAACGCTCACCGCGGAGAGCTGATGAGTTGGCGGAGATGTTTCATCTTCACTGTAATACCCGTCACTCTGTCACTTATGCCTCTTATGTAGTGGATGAGAATAACATAAACTCCCCTTATTATGAGAGGACATATTGGTTACTTTCTCATATAAATGTGCTCTCAGCCAACGGGACTGATATGACGTTGTTCTGGGATGTTATAAATGTCAGTACAGTGCCTGAAGGACACATAGTAACTTTAAAGCAATTTCTGGAGGTGATGCAGGGTTTATTATGAGTTTGAATCCCTGTACCAAAGATGATATTGCGTCTGAAAGTTTTAATGCTACAATGGGGTAGTTCACCCAAAAATGAAATTTCTGCCATTATTTACTCACCCTCATGTCGTTCCGAACCTGAAAGACATTTGTTCATCTTTGGAACACAAATTAAGATATTTTTGATGAAATCCGATTGTAAAGACGTCGTTAAAATAGTCAACGACATTACAGTGGTTCAACCTTAAAGTTATGAAGCGACAGAATGGCAACTTATTATTGGCCGGCTCCTGCGTCAGCATCACACGCATGCGTCGTGGTGCTCACGTGAACAGCGTCTGCCAATACTGAGACGACGCTCTGAGGTAGAACATGGAAGCCTGCACTGTCTATACAATGTAAAAAAACATAGGAGACTGGGGGGGCCTGTTTACATTAGTGCGTTTTTGTTTTAAAACGGCAATGAAAACAATCCTCGTCTACACTGGCGTTTCCACAGCTTTTCAGAAACAATCTCTGTCTACTCTACATGACCGAAAACGCATGTCACATGACTGTTCTTGCACACTGGGCATGCGTGCACAAGTGTAAACAGTTGCCTCTTGCGCTTGTAGGTAGCTGAAGTATTAAAAATATGCAGAGTTTCGCTGTACAATGGCTGCTAAAAATGACAACAAAGCCAGCAAAGATTGCAGTTCAGTCTCCATGTTATTGTTTACACAGTCATCAAGGATACGCAGCGTGAACGTGGGCAGCCACGCCATCGTTTTAAAAAATCTCCGTAACCCTAGCGTGAAACGACAGATGTAACCGTAGCAATGCATTTTAAAACAAAAACACATTAGGGGTCTAACAGGGGAGAGAGGAAATTGTTGAATAAAGTCATTATTTTTGTTTTGTTTTTGCGCACAAAAGTATTCTCGTCGTTTTATGACATTAAGGTTGAACCACTGTAGTCACATTGACTATTTTAATGATCTTTATTACTTTTCTGGACCTTGAATGTGGTAATTAAGTTGTTTTTATGGGGGATAAAACAAAAAAAAAAAACTTTCGGATTTCATCAAAAATATCTTAACTTGTGTTCTGGTCTTACAACTTGGAATGACATGAGGGTGAGAAAAAAAAAAAAAAAAAAAATATATATATATATATATATATATATATATATATAATTTTTATTCTTTTGGGGGGGGGGGGGTGAACTAACCCTTTAATGGCATATTTTAGCCATTATTTACTCAGCCTCATGTAATTTCAAATGATTTATTTTTTTTTTATTTGGAGCACAAAAGAAGCTAAATTGAAGGAAGAAATATTTTTCCCCTTTTTTTGTTCCAAAGGAAAAAAAAATAAAAAAGTCATTTGAAATGACATGAAGCTGAGTAAATATGACCCCAAATTTAAAGTAAGAAGTTATGAAGTAAGTTGAGGTCCACATCTTATTTTGTGTTTTACAGTAGAAAGAAAGCTATACAAGTTTGGAACAACATGAGGCTGAGTAAATGATGACAGAATTTCTCTTTTGGGTGAATTGTCCCTTTAAGGAGCATGACATTTGAGATTGTTCAGTTCAATAAACAAGTGGTTAATATCAAAACTGACATTATAGACACAATCCTGCTAGTTACTTTGTCTATTTTTGTTCCACCAATTAAAGTAGCTAAAATTGCATGCCTCTGAGCAGCACTCAAGTTGCTGAATGAATCATTTGAGGAAATGATTTAATGACTTGCTGAGTCAATTCGTATTTTTAAAGATATTAAATAAAAGATTCAGTGACTCACTTTTATGAAAATCCAGTTAATTACATACTTTACAAAAAGAAGGTAATTCTTCTCATTTGATTATTATTTTTATGTTTTGATTGGCAAAGTTAATAAATGTAAACCAAATGATAAGATTCAAAAAATGAGTGATAAGTCTCACAATGAACTTCGTTCAATAACAAAAGACTTAAAAACAAATATAAACCAAATTGCACAGATTCTGATTGGATGAATCACATTCAAAGGTGCACAATATATACATTAACAAAGTTTGCTCCATCTCTGAGTGTGCGTATCGGATACGGCCACGTTATGATGATGTGTTGCATTACCAAACACAAACAAATGACTTCATTACGTTCGTTCCATTCCACCTTTTTACTCTCCGTCATCCTGACAGCCTTTGGGCTCGAGCAGCACCGAATCTCCAACCTCTCACATTCCCCCATCATTTCACTGCTGCTACGCCTGACCAAAGACATCCAGCAAGGACAGAACGCTCTGTGCTTCGGATGTAAATGGAAAGTTTGTGACCGCACCCCAACCATTTCCCACCAACAAAATATGACATACGAGTAGGACACAATAAATAGCTTGTCAAGGGTATCTCTCTTTCTGTGGGGAACTTGTTTAGTGGGTTGGACTTTAAAGGAGAGGAGCAAAAGAGGCAGAGAGATAAACAAACAAAAATAGATAGAAATGGAAATAGAAGCATAAAAATGGCTGGATTGGCAAAAAGCGCCTCTGTTGTGCTTTTCCAGCCTTGACAAACTATGTAGTCACTGTAGCTGCTGTTTGCCAGTTGCTACTAGGTGACATTCTTTTTTGCCCTCCTTCTTTCTCCCTCCCCCTCGTTCTGTCTTGTAATGCAGCTCAGATAGGTTCACTGTTGTAATGAGTTCAGATGCATGCTGGGATCTGTGTAGCGGCAAGCTGTCGCCGTGTCCTTAGCTTCAAGTCGGCTGAAAGGCTGATTATGTGAAGCAAAAAAAAAAAGGTTTCTAAAGCCTTACCAGGATTTCTTTTCATTCTGTTTACTATAAAGCAAATTATGACTATTAATACCGCATTTGCTCTGATAATAGAATTCATCTCTGTGTTTAATGGTATTTTTTTTGTTGACAGCAGGATGGTAAAAAGTAATTCTCTCAATAAAGGGAGTTTTTGGAGAGGAACATTGGTGTGTTTTTTGCTATAATGACATCAAAACAATAGGAGCCTGTAATAATTCATTTCAAGAACTGATTTTTATTATTAAATGAAATGCTATTAAGAATGATCCTTTGGGATTCATGATAAATGTTTAATTTTTGCAGGCAAATATCCTGAAAAACATCACCCATCAATCTTGATATCAGGCTGAAAAGTGTTCGAGACATTCTTCCTCACATTAATAGCCCAGGCTGTCTCCAGAGATGGTGGTGTGATGTATCCATTTCGGAAATGGAATCTTCTGTCCTGTCAGATCAAGATGGGCCATTTAGGTTCTAATGTACTTTTGCTAATGTACTTTTATTTTATATCTGCATTTGGCCATTGATATTTACTGCCGTACTGTAGTCAGCTGAAATTGTATTTGATTTTTTTGTGATACCAAAACGTTGAAATGTTTACGAATCCTGACTGGTTTCGACTTTGTTGGGTACAAGGTGGTCTGTAATGCCTTGGGAAAGCTATTCCCATTCATATCAATGGCAGTTGTTTGTTTGACTAGCACATCCAATAACTTGAGCCACTCAAGCCACTTGACATTTATTTTTCAAGTTAAATGTCAAAAAATAATACATTTAAATTGACTTGAGTAGCATACAATATTAAGAATTGTTTTCAGAAAATGTGTCTTTAATATGAATGTTTCCCCCCACTTATTGTTAGAATAAACAAGTTATCATTTACATTTATTGATTTAGCAGACAAAATGCACTTATATTCAAAATACAACTTAAGAATACTAGTCTTAATATCTCATGCAAGTGCATTTATCATTTAAAGGTGCCCTAGATTCAAAAATTGAATTAACCTTGGCATAGTTAAATAAGAGTTCAGTACATGGAAAAGACATACAGTGAGTCTCAAACACCATTGTTTCCTCCTTCTTATATAAATCTCATTTGTTTAAAAGACCTCAGAAGAACAGGCGAATCTCAACATAATTACGTCGGGGTGTACGCCCCCAATATTTGCATATGTCAGCCCATGTTCCCAACATTATGAAAGGCATTAGACAAGGGCAGAACGTCTGGATGTGCACAGCTGAATCATCAGACTAGGTAAGCAAGCAAGGACAATAGCAAAAAATGGCAGATGGAGCAATAATAACTGACATGATTAATGATAACATGATATTTTTAGTGATATTTGTAAATTGTCTTTCTAAATGTTTCGTTAGCATGTTGCTAATGTACTGTTAAATGTGGTTAAAGTTACTATTTATTATTGTATTCACGGAGACAAGACTGCCGTTATTTTCATTTTTTAAACACTTGCAGTCTGTATAATTCATAAACACAACTTCATTCTTTATAAATCTCTCCAACAGTGTGTAATGTTAGCTTTAGCCACGGAGCACAGCCTCAAACTCATTCAGAATCAATGTAAACATCAAAATCAACACTGTACTTACACGATTAGACATGCTGCATGACGAACGCTTTGTAAAGATCCATTTTGAGGGTTATATTAGTTGTTTGAACTTTTTTTATGTTTTTTAAGGCAAGCGCAAGATCTTGGGGCGTGGAGCAAGATTTAAGATTTAAAGGGCCACACAGCCTGAATCGGCTCATTCCTAATTATGCCCCAAAATAGGCAGTTAAAAATGAATTAAAAAAAAAAAAATCTATGGGGTATTTTGAGCTGAAACACATTCAGGGGACACCTTAGACTTCTTAGTTCTAGGGCACCTTTAATTTTTAGATATATTTTTCTTGAAAAAATTAAAAAGGCTAATTAAGAAGTTCTTTTTTTATTTTTTATCCTGAGCTGACGTTAAAAGCAAAATATAAGTAATATTTTACAAAGTCTTAAGTATTTTTATTTAATTATTTATATGAGATACTCTACCATTTTTTTTTAAATATAACAATAAAGACATTTACTTCTTTTGCAACTTTATTCATCAACGAATCCTGGAAAAAAATAGCAGCGCAACGGTTTTCAACTTTGCTGATCATAAAGAAATGTTTCTCAAGCACCAAATCAGCATATTAGAATGATTTCTGAAGGATCAGGTGACACTGAAGACTGGAGTAATGATGGTGATAACAGGAATAAATTACATTTTTAAATGTTTTAAAATAGAAAACATTTTAAATCATCTTATTATTTCACAATATTATTGTTTTTGCTGTATTTTTGATCAAATAAATGCAGTCTTGATGAGCATGAGACACTAAGGGCTACCTTGACCACGCTAACCAGCTAAGCTGTGACCCATTGGTTTGCGGAAAGCATTTTGAGCCAGGTCATCAAAAGACATTATAGGGGCATTTACTCATGCCACATGGCATCTAGGGCCAGCGGGATCTTGCATGGGTCGATGCCACCGTGCTAATATATTCTGTTTCACCCGGCTATCAATGCTGAGTGACAAATATAATTTGTGCTGCCATCTAATTGCCCTTAGGGGCTCTAATTGCACCAGTGTTGACAAAGGAAAGAGAATAGAACAAAATGGCGAGGAAGAAAGAACGGATCAGAGCCTGTAACTTGAGAGAGGCTGATTAGCTGGTTTATTGAATTTAGATGCTAATAAACTTCACATGGAAGCCTGATCCCAAGTAAAACCAAACACATTTACTACATGTATATATCTTAGGTAGGATGATTGCACATTCTATATCTTTAAATCTGTACTTTATAGAATACTTTATTCTGATTGGTCAGTTGTGATATTCTGTGGTCATATATTTTTCCACTAAGTTATGTAATTGATAATTACTCATGGCAACAGAGTTCTAATTTAGTGTCTCTTATATCACTCTGTTCGCTTAAAATTATTTAAACTTAAATCAATATTTCATGTCCATGTATTTACTTATTTGGTGAGTAGCCGCATAATAAGCCGGAATAATGTACATTTATGCAGTCATTATCACAAAATAAACCCCATCAGGCTGACACACAAGAGCAGTATTTTGCGATAATGACCAGCTGACTGTACACTGTCCCTTACACAATATAATGTCTCTCTTTCTGTCACTGTTTTTCTTTTTATGGTTCAGTCTCAACCCATTTTAGAGCCAAAGAATGAATTCTTGTGACATTATTTGCTTAGTTTAAGTTTCTGAAATGGGACATGGGTTTCAATTAAGCATCTATCTATATAAGGGAAGCACTGGCAGGAAAGGTGGGAAACCACAGAACTGCCATAATGACCACTTTTAATGACATTGGTAAGGGCAGAGTGTGGCTCGTTTGTATCGATGTGCTTGCCAGAGTTTTCAATTAGTCCTTTCAGATGTCTGCATAGTTCAGTAAATCTCCTGAATGCAATAGGATGTATTGTGGCTGTTTTTCTATCCATTTGAAAAACATCATATGGAAGTATCCAGTGAAGGGTTTGTAGCGTCCTTCATGAAGGGATTTACAATGATTTTATGATGTATTCATAATATTATGGGACTAATGTGGTGTATAATAGCGTAGTGGTTAAAGAGCTGGGGTGGCAACTGAAATGTTGTAGGTTGAAACTCTCCAATGGGTGATTTAAGATCCATCACCATTTTACCCTTGAGCAAAATGCTTAGCATAACTGATGTTCCTGTAGTAAGTGTCCTGAACAAAGCAATCAGCTAAATGTCTTTTTTAGGAAAAAGTTTACCTAATATGTGTTATATTTGCTGTAAAAGTAGAGTAGCACATACTTCAGCCAACTTATTTTTAAAACTTTTTTTACTTCTTATCTGTGCTGTGATTTAGGAGATCCTGGGTCTGTCAGATATAATGCCATACCGATCCAAAAGATCCCTGCTGGTGCCCCCCATGTTTGTCCCAGAGAACCAGCGAGCCCCCTTTCCCAGGTCTATTGGAAAGGTAAGACCTTGCATTTGTAATTCTCTTTCACATTAACTCAGTGCTATTCATGTTCATTGCCACCATGATCTTGGTCAACCATAGTTCTGCAGTGTGGACACTATCAGTGTGACAGTGCTACTTGATGGTTTAGATAATAATTCTTCGGTTCTTTGGTTTTCAGGCTCACTTAGCTCTGATTCCAAGCAGTCAGATGAAATTAGCAGAGAAATAATGCATGGGGTGATGTATTTTCATAGGCCAACCTGAAAGTTCACCCTGGTTAAAAAAAAAAAAGCCAAAAGAATGTTTCCATTAGCTTTTGGATTATTTCAGAAAATTAGCTCTGTGACAAAGAAAGGTTTATGATTCTTACATTTTAAGGTAATCTTCACAAATAAACATTTTTTTAATGAATTTTGAAGCCTAAAAACAATCCTCAGAAGTAAAAACAAAACAAAAAAAAAAAAAAAACTAAAGTTAGAGGTAGGCTATAAATTAACTACATTATGGTCACATGACTTCAACTTCCCAACCACTAAGCTTCCAAAAAGTCTTTCAATCTTCAAATAAAACAAACAAGATGGAAAGTTTGTAACATTTAGTGTCCCTGACAAGCTCTGTATCCTCATTTAGCCACTAGCAAAAACATATAAAAGCTTAAAAACTTAACTAGCGGGGTGTTACGAGTGTTGGGGAAAGTAGTGCATTACAATTTTTTTCCTTTAATTCCTAAAAAAAGTTACTAAATTGTGACCCTGGACCACAAAACCAGCCATAAGTAGCAGGGCTATTTCTGTAGCAATAGCCAACAATACATTATATGGGTCAAAATTATTGATTTTTCTTTTATGCCAAAAATCATTAGGATATTAAGTAAAGATCATGTTCCATGAAGAGAATTTCCTACCGTAAAAAATATCAAAAATATATTTTTGTGAGTGGATATGCATTGCCAATGACTTCATTTCGACAACTTTAAAGGCGATTTTCTCAATATTTAGATTTTTTTTGCACCCTCCAGATTCCAGATTTTCAAATAGTTTTATCTCTGCCAAATATTATCCTGTCCTAACAAACCATACATCAATGGACATCATGTTTATTCAGATTTTAGATGATGTATAAATCTCAATTAAAAAAAAAAAAAAAAAAAAAAAAAAGACCCTTATGACCAGTTTTGTGGTCCAGGGTCACAATTGTTACTTAGTTATTTTTTTATGGAAAGTAATGTGTTATGTTACTTTTGTGTTAAAAACTAGACAAGGATGAGTAGAAAGTAATTCTACTAAACTCAACTATTTTTTGCTGTGTTTTTATGAACATGTGCTTTGAAAATTCTGCTATTGAAAATACCTAAAACTTGTTAAATTGTGTCATCGTTTCAGTTCAGATTTGTGTATTCTGGTCCTTGTTTGGCCCTTTTTTTCTTTTCTTCTTTGTTTTTTCAGGGCTCTGTATTTTCAAACACATCTAAGATCAAAAATAAGGCAGAAAATATGCAGGAAAAGACAACACAAACCAAGCTTTGCACATCATATTTGATTTGCAAGCTTGAGATATGGGAGTTTTGCCCTAGTTGTGCCCCTGCCCATTTTTTTTTATCACCATACCTGCTTTGTATATGAATGTCCCAGGGGAGATTCTGCTGATTTTTGCAGAGTATCTCTGTTTGAGCTTTGAGGTGATGCCATCGGTTCAGCCCTGGTTTTTAATACAATAGTTGAGTGTTGTTTTACCATTCAGGGTGAAAGATAAAAGAAAATGGAAATGGAATGTTGGAGGAAAATAATTTGTTTTGGAGATGCGTGTTTACAACAGGAAACTAAGAGGTAGAATCAAATGTTTTCGGCACTTCCTGTTCACTTTCTTTTTGTGGCTGTGTCTCAGCGTGGGCTGGGGTTATTCCTTAGTGAAATAAAAATGCTAGATTACTGTGGCACAGCGAGTAAACCACAGTGAATGCCATTTTTTGTGGTGTCCAATGCAAGGACTGAATCGTATTGCAATTTCTCCCACCGACAGAATAACCACTCCATACTGCACATAGATTACTACTTCAGCAAGTGGTAGAAAATACAGAAGGGTCCATTAAGAGTCTGATGAGGCTGACCTCCACCAGACTCATACTATATACATCTACTGTACATATGTCTATGCTCTCTCAATCTCCAGGACCTCTCAGCAGTTTCGCAATGGCGAAACACAAAAAGGGACTGGCTACTGTGACCTATTTCATTTGATAGCACTGCTGTATATTGGAAACCAGGCAAAATGGATTTTCCACATGGCCAAATCTTGTTTCCTTTGCGCTGTTTATCTACCATATGGCGTACATTCATTTTTCATAATTTCCACTGGAAAGGCTGAAAGAAAATTGGGAATTGCCCCATAAGATGATGGAAGTTCAAAGAGAAACAGAGGGGTTTCCCAGATGTTTTTTTTTTTTTTTTTTTTTTCATGGGAAATGCAGTAAACATGTTGGGTGTTCGGGAAAGCCTTCTGTTTCTTTTTAAATTTCCATCATTCAAGTGGGACATTGTTTATTTTTATTATTGTCGTACAAAGATGATGAATCAAGCTGCCACTGATTTTTTGCTCACAATTTTAGAAAAGCCACTAACTAAATAAGAGTTACTATGACAGATTTGCCATCACAATCCTTCTAAACTCATTAGATTATACAATGTTTTGTACATCCTCTTTGATTTTATACTGACACCTACTGGTGTGGATGCATGATTATATAACAGCTATATATTCTATATATAATATACTGTTGGAACTAACAGATCTACTTGCCATTTCTTGAAATATTTTCTAGTGTCATTATAAAAAAAATAAAATGTTCTAAAAAGGTTTACTTAAAAGTGATTTTCATTTAATCTTTGCACACTTTGTGCACTTTAAACAGTTCTAAGTTGTTTCTTCTATCTTTTTATTATAGTTTATAGTTCTAAAGATATGTTGATCCCTGTAGGAAGAAATTGTGATTCATTTATTTGGAGGGATCTTATTTGATAAGAACTACTCTGTCCATCCATGTTCTGTGTTTCCACAAGTTAAATCATACAATGGGGCAAGTGGTTTTACTCCATCCCGTTCTTTAGAGATGAGTTCTATTGGATGGTGTTGACTTGAGATCCACTCTCAGTTAAGGGGGCTTGAAGTATTGGAAAAGTAATAAAGAACAGATTTGCCCTGATTCCTGTTCTGGCTTTGACATCAGTCTGCTGTGGGATTATGGGGGATTTATTATGGTGGAGTGTTCACCTGTAGCACTGCAATCTCACAAATGGGAAAAAGTCCAGAGGTTCCCTCTCGGACCTGCCTGTAATTGTCCTTGGGCTGTGTAGTTTTTATGGGCAGTGGTGTCTTTCTGTTCTATAATGTCTTGGACAAAACCTCCCCATGGTGATTGAATTGCTCAGTTTATGTGTACTTTTTGGCACCCGGAGCTGAAACACTTTCCATATTTTGTAGCTTCACAGTTTTGCTTATTCTCACTATCTGCAATGGTTTTCACCAATCAGAGAGAATATTTGTGCCATAATGTCTCACACTGAAGTGTTGATGGGTGGCGTTGGATATGTGTTTATTTGTCTGTGCATCATTATTACTGGTGGGTGCTGATTTTCTTTCATTCTGCTTTGAACTTGTGTTAACAAACACGAGTCTCATGTGGAAAGAGAGAGAGTTCCTGTGTTCTAGAGTTAGTTAAGTGCTCTTTGTAGATATCTTTGTGCTGCTTGTTTTGCACTTTAGAGAGTATGACCCCTTCTCTGTCTGTCTTGCCACTCTGTTTCCCTATGTCTTTATTTCTTCCCTCACGCTGAAAGCCATTTGTCAGCAGAAGACATAAGAGCTGAGATATTTGTTTTGAAAGAAATTAATACCTTTATTCAGCAAGGATGTATTAAATTGTGACAAAAGTGACAGGAAAGACTTTGACATTGTAACAAAAAAAAAAATCTATTTCAAATAAATACTGTTCTTTTGAACTTTCTATTAATCAACGAATCCTAAAATCCTATTTTTGATCAAATAGATGAAGTACTTGTATTATTTATTTATTATTCTTTTTTTTTTTTTTTTTTTTTTAGAACAACATGTGGAAGTCTCTGTCAGTAATGTCAACCAGACTTTATTTTCCTCATAAAACATAAACTGACAAACTGATTAAAAACCCAGTAAAACTTCATGTGAGAAGCCATTACAAATTACAAATTGAGCAACTCCGTTTTTGGTTCTTAGATGGCCCAGTCTGTTCACCTAGTCAAGTATTAGCACACGTTTTCTCAGCAAGCTTCATGATTTGAAGTATCTTTCATGTCCAAAGCACAAGAATTGTGGGGCTTTTTATGCAGAGTTAAATATTTAGGGTTAGGAGGTTTGTTCAAATCCGTAACCCGAAATTTAAGCAACAGTAATAGTGATGCTTCCCTTAGCAAGCACCACTTAGTTCCTGCTTTTTGGGTTGTTTTCAAAGGGAAAGTTAAGTACACTGTGTCTAATACACAGTCCCTTTGACATCAATTTCCATTCAAAGTCAAGCATCCGTAATTCAAGGGAAATTATACACCACTGCAGTGCTCATAAAGCCGAAAGCTATCGCAGTAGAAAGACAGAGTGAAAGAATAAGAAAGTGAGGACATATCCTCTCCTCCCCTTCAGTGCTGTATTGTCAGAGAAGTTCGAGTCGGGTCCCTCCTTCTTGTCATATACATGCTGTGGCAAGAAACAGCTGCTCTTTCATGTCCTCCCTGCTCCTAATGAGAGCTGATAGAAATAGGTGAGCGTCTCCCCCAGGGCTGTTCGCAGACATCTAATGACTGAGAAGAAAGCCAGGGAGACTGTGTAGGATTGTGTTATGTTTGTGTACATGTATTTGTTTGTACTTTCAAATAAACCACCAACAGTGAGCACGCTGTAAACAGCGAGGAAGCGCCTGCAATCTGTTTTCATGGTCTTTATCGCCACACCACGCTAGACGCTCTGATCATTCTAAACTTGTCTCATCACTTTCAGACAGTTCCTTGTATTCCACTGAAAGTTTGACTGCAACGATCACGCCACACATTGGATGAATTTCGCTTGAAAATGAACATCAGTATGCCCTGCTACCTCCGAAGAGCACATGAAGGGACGATAAATAAATAAATAAATAAATATTTAACTAATGTTTAAAAGTTTATGGTTGGTAAGGTTTTTTTATGCTTTTGTAAGAAGTCTCAAAACTGCAATCAATTATACATTAATAACAGTAACACTGTGAAATATTATTACAATTTAAAGTAACACTTTTCTATTTTAATATATCTTAAAATGTAATTTATTCCTATTATGACAAAGTAACTATTCCTCCAGACTTCAGATGATCCTTCAAAAATCATTGTAATAAGCTGGCTTGGTGCATTTTTTCATGCATTTTTGATGAATAGATGAATGTTGATAAGAATGGCATTTATTTGAAATATATATTTTTAACTATGTAAAAATGTAAAAAAAAAAAATCACTTTTGATCAATTAAATGCGTACTTGCTGGATAAAATAATTAATTTCTTTCAAAAGAGACAAAAAAATTCTAACTTACCCCAAACTTTTGAATAGTGTGTTTAGAACATCATACATCTGTTACCTTGATATCATAAAGATCAGCAAAATTTGTGTTCATAACTGTTGATATTGCTTACTCAAACAAAATATTTTGTTTCTTTAATGGTAAATTCACATGGGGTGTCGGCGTTAACGCTTCTCATTTTCTTTGAATGGGTGACATCATGTGTTGCGAACTGAATTGTGGGTTCCGTTACGCTGCTTCACTAGCGTTAAAAAGTGGTTGAAAAATTCCAACCCGATCTCACGGCAATTCATACATATTTTATGAGATGGCTAATTCGTACGAATACAACATCACTCATACGACTTCATAAATTTTTTGCTAAATCGTACGTATTTTACAAGTTGACAAATTCGTATGAATTCATACGAATGACCTACCCCAAACCCCGCCCCTAAACCTACCCCTCACTGGGGTTTAGACCAATCGAACAAATTTGTACGAGTGAGGTCATACAAATTCATACGAATTAGCCACCTCATAAAATTCGTATGAATTGGTTGTGAGATAGCGTTGAAATTTCTCAACTTTTCAAGCGCCAAGATCAAGATCACCTTATGCAAGCCAATTGCGTTCATGCAACACCGGAAAGTAATGTGATTGGCTCTCAATGACGATCACATCAGCACCAGGGGCAGAGCCAGACATTGTTAACAATCGGGGCTTAGCCCAAATCTATATTTGTCCAATGACATTTTAATTTTCTGTTAACAGCTTTACTGACATGCTTTGTTATAGTATTCTTTGGCACTTTAATTTGTAAAAGTTTGTTAGGTATACCTCCTCTAGGGGGGTCTGGGGGCATACTCCCCCTGTAGAAAATTTAGTACATTTTAAGGTTAAATGCATCAATCTGGGGCACTTTGGAAGCTCAAAATTAAGAGCTTCAATCCATGTACAGTGTGCAAATTGGCCAAAGAAACAGCATTGTACCTCGACATGAAAGAGGGTTTAGTTCTTTTTAGTCTGTAGTATCATCTTTTTATTTGTGATATAATGTCTACATCGTTTTAGGTGTTTTTAGGATTCCAAACAATTATTACAATGAAATAATAATATAATGTTTTAGGCCTATATAATTATTCATATGACTAATATCCATATGTAAAAAAAAAAAATGCTCTCTAAATAAATTACACATTTTTTATTAGAAATTATAAGACTTTTATACTAATTTCTAAGATAGGCCTAAATCCTTGAGTTTTTATTTTGATCACCATTTCACCAGCCGATCGCGTGAGCAAATGTGCACACTTGCAGCACGTATATATACTAAATCACTGTATTTTGCTGTTTTATAAAGGCACAAAGCCATATCATGGTTTCGATTTTAGTTTGTTGGCAAAATACAATGTTATAGACCATTTACTTGTTTTACATTTTCGGTTCATTATGAAACGGTGGCACCGGGTCATTAATGGGAAACACTGAATGAACGTTTAGCTGACAAATGTGCCAAAGTTGTATTATCAACTGTTATATCATACCAAAAACCCTTCAACTGGACCGAAAGAGAGTCTCAAGGCCTGCCACTGCTCTGAGTGAGTGACAGGAGGCGTGGCTAGAAAGCGGTATTGAACTGTTTAACATATTTTAATAGAGCGATATGTTTAGAAAAATGATATTTTGACAGCATTGTTAAGAAACCTCAAACCTGAAAGATTCGGGGCTTGACTCAAAACATTCGGGGCTGAATCCCCGGCAAAATCGGCTGGAGCCGCCCCTGATCAGCACCAAGCTTCAGACATGCCCTCCATCAAGCATCGACGCCCCGTGTGAATGCAGCGTAAGCATTTATTTCAAATTGTGTAAATCCATGGCATTTGGCAAAAAACATGCTATTTTCCACTAGGCATGTACAAATTGGTACCATACTGGTCATTGGCTACTATTAGCAATTATAGATTGATACTGGAAATTCAATAGTTCATGCTCATTGACATGCTAATTTACATTTAGATGACCTTTTCTGTCATCTAATGTGTGAGCATATTCTTTAAAAACACAAATAATTGATTAAATCTTCAGCCAATCTCAAAATGAATATCCATTTTTCATACCGTACTTTATAATGTCGACAAGTCACCTTTATTTCTATAGCGCTTTATAGAATACAGATTGCTTCAAAGCAGCTTTACAGTGCTAAACAGGAAAATAATGATCAAGATGATCATGTTGTAATGGTAAAATTCACATAATGGCATTTAAAACCACTATTTTAGTTTTTAGTGTGTTGTTTTATTTATTTAGACAAAGTAATATAGAATTGTAAAGTCTGACCTTTTTAACATGAAAACAATGCTTTTAATGTCAGTCCATCTCTATTTTCCTCTGATAGTCCCTGAGGGCATACAAGCAAGTGGGCACTGTAAAATCTCAAGTATAATTCCACAATTTATAGCCACTATTTGCCGTTTTTCCCCCTGTCCAATTTCCACCCTCTTCTTTTCATTTTGTATCATGCATCATCACTCCTCTAGAGCCATGGCTCCTTTCTGTTCTTTCTGTTCTCTTCTAATCCTCTCTCATGCTGAAGGAGATCGCACCTTTAATAAAGTACCTCTGAAGTACACAGAGAAAAGTTGTGTTTTATTTTTCTATCAGATCAATATCGCAGCTGTGTGTGCAGCATACAGCAGAATGAAAACAAGCTCCATAGCAACCACTCACAAGACATTCGTTAAGGAGTTCTTCACAAGGCCAAAAGCAGTGTGGGAGGAAAACAGACATGACTCAGAGACGAGCGAAGGAAGAACTGAGCCTGACGGACTGTTGTGGCGTGGGACTGCTGTAAACAGGCGACACTGCATTTTGTTCAGGTGTCTTTTGGCTGAAAATGGGCAGAAGAGTTCTTTTACGGATGACCTGCGGTGGGATTCAATCATGATTGTGTAGCAGGTGTAGGCTACCTGCTCTAAAGTGTATGCTGGGCTTCCTACCTGGGGTTTTTGGGATGAAACTGCAACCCTGCTGAAAAGAAAACAGCTTAAACCAACTGTTTTGCTGGTCTTAGCTGATTTAAACTTGTTAAGCTGGTTTCCCAGTCTGACAGATGTCTAAAACCCTGTTAAACCCAACAAAGCAGACCAGACTTGAAAACAACTGGCTATCCTTTCTGGCTCCTCTGTAAACACATACATTTAAGGACAAATGGTTTATGTTACATGATTTTTTTTATGCAATTATGTTAATTTGTTTTACAATGGAGGCATTTAGGGAGATTGCTGTACTGGTGCTGTGTACATGTTTTTAGCCTGCAGCTAATCTGTCTACAATTTGGGGACAAATCTATTAAAAGTTTCCAGTAGTTTGCAAAATAAAAAGATATTAAAAAAAAAAAAAAAAAAAAAAAAAAATTTAAAGGGAAAATTGGATCACAAAGCTTTCTTTTTGCAAAAAAGTGTTCCATTTTTGAAAAAAAAAAAAAAAAAAAAAGATTAAATGATGCTAAGCTACATATGCTAGGCTAAGTTAGCCATGAACACCTTAGTCCCTTTACAAAAAAAGTAGTTTGTGTGCTATTAGTATACTTATTTTGAACTATAAATAAGAAAGTATATTTTCTGTGTACTTTTTATGTACTTCTTATAAATTTACTTTTTAGAAATACTGAAAATTAAACTTTAGTATACTTGACATACTGACAGAAATGTCTAAGTATATTTGGCTTATACTTCAGTATTTTTATTGAGATACTTAAAAGTATAATTAATTACTCTATACTTGTAGTTGTGTTTACGCTTTTTATTGAGTAGCCTATTAAATACTTTTTTCATATAGTTTTACATACTGTCTTATAAACTTACATTGTTTGTAAATATAGATTTATAAAGAAAACCGATATGTACCTTATTCTGAGTATATGTGAATTTTTGTGTAGTCCACTTGTAGTGTACATAGGAATTTAATAGAGGGCGCTATTACACATTTTCTGAAAGAGTGCAGAATCTGGATCAAAACACAGGTGAAGAAGAAGCAGAAACAAGCGATAAAAGCTTTACTTATGCACATATTAAAATAACGCTATCCTCAAACATTAAACAGCATATAAAATCAAAACTGCCTAACATTACCGAATGAAATGTCAACCCAGGAAGAGGTAATGACTGTGAAGCTTTGGGGGTGTTGATGGACATAATCTACTCCATTTTTTTAATGTATTTTTTTTTTATCATTGTTCACTTAAAGAAAACAGCATAAATCTACTCAACTAGTAGTTTACTGAGAAGATACTTCAAAGTGTACTTTTATACACTAAAAGTGGGCCCAAGAAGTATCGAAATATAATTACACTACTAGTACATTGATATTAGTATACTCACTACATAAAGTATACTTCAAATCATACTTAATCTTAAGTAAACTTAAAATGAACTTATTTTTTTTGTAAGGGCTATCATAATTCACAAAGAGAAATTATTCTCTCTATAAAAAGTAGCAACAAAAAATGTCTGATGTTCTACATTTGTTTTTAGCAATACTATGTAGCTATATTTGAAACAATAACAATTGTATATCAAGAAAATGTGAGCGTATACTGTACTGTATGTGTGTGCTTTTGTTTCTGTCAGCGTGACTGCTTGATTTGTTGTTTTCGTGATTCTCTTTTGTCCGTGTTAGAGTCGTGTACATTAACAGCCCGTCCACTAAACAAGATAGCTTTCATTGTGCTATAAAATTCTGCAATTTCACAGATGTTTGCCGGCCACAGTAAATACACGAGGATTTGAAGGCCTCCTTCGGTGAAGCCTGCATTTGTGTTCACCAGAGTCTTAGAGAAACCACTCGGTGCATTTCTCAGAATAATAATGTTCCCTGAGTTAACAGAGCCTGTAATTATAAAGGAGAAAAACAGTATTAATGTATGATCTGGCAGAAAGGATCTGTGTGGGGAAGATAAATAAAGCTAACAGGGGCTTTTCGTGTGGACAATTACTTTGCATGGATTCATTTTCTAAATGGAATATTTCGTCTTAAGCTTAATTACAAGATACAGGAGAGTTCAAGGTGGGAAGCCTGTGTGATTCGATACACGCACTGGGGTATATTGCTCTGATAAAAACAACTTTTAGAAAGGTTCTTTTACACAAAAAGGGGTTCATGAAAAGGGGCTGCTCATTTTTATTTAAAGTCATTAGGTAATAACTGAGCTTTCATTAGCGAGAGAAGTTGCAGCAATCTAATTTGCACAAAAATATACTTTACAAAAAAGCCAAATGAACTGCAGGTGGTAGCACTGGTCACACTATAGCCAATAAAGGATGTTTTTAATGAATAAATAGATCTCATTTACAAGCTTCAGCTACTATATTAAAACCCTGAGTTAACATAATCACGTGGAGAGTGGTGTTTTATCATTGTTTAAGACTTCTCACTGTGTGTTCATCATTGCCAGCAATAATCATTCAGTAATTATTTCAAATGATTTAAAATGTGAGAGCAAGTAAATGAAAGTATAGCATGTGTGCATGTTATATTCACACATAACTGTGTTTGTCTGTGAGTGTGTGACTGTGTAATTAACGTTTCTTGTTTTTTTTTGCTTCTAACTTGCAACACTGATGAAACACAATGGACTTTGCTGCATTTATCCAGTCGCATGTGAGTACTGCTGACAAACTTGAACGAAATATCTACACACCAACTGTCTGTATTGTTTCATTGTTGATAGTTGATATACCAACAGACCGATAATATCAGATATGTGCAACTGCTTATTGGTTGTGTGTGTATATATGAGCAATATCACACAAATAGCCATGCGATTTGGCTGTATAGGCAATATATAGGCAATCACAGCGTGCTGATATACAGCCATATCGCACGGCTAAGAGTGTGATATTGTGTTTCTACAACAGTTTGATGGCACGAGTGTGTAAATAAATAATAAATAAGAATGGAGTGTCTTTAAAACCCTCTTTTATGCAGAACCACCACAGATTCAAATCTCAGGTTGACAGTTTGACCAAGCCTCCATTACTAATTCTAAAATATCACTTTAGTGAACTAGTAACGAAGGAATGTTGAACATTGAAATACATTGTATTTTCTCCAGTATTATTGATATTATATCCAATATAAAAATCCATTTGAATGTCTGCTGAGGAAAGCAGTCTTTGTATTTGATATATATATATATATATATATATATATATATATATATATATATATATGAAACTTGAACATTTATTGTTCAATCCAGTCTTAAGAAAAAAATAAATAGTTATTAATATTCAGGTTAACAACAGATTATCTATTTTTATTTGTATCGTTTAGTTTTAGTGGTTTGTAACTTTTGTTTTTTATTAACATGTTTATGGGTACAATCCTGTGACCCAGGTGATCTCATCTGACATGAAGGAAGACCACATCTTCCGTCTGACGGGAAGGGGAGCAGATCAAGACCCTAAGGGTGTGTTCAGCATCAACCGACTGACGGGAGAGGTGGCGGTTAGCCGAGCTCTGGATCGAGAGGCCATCGCGTACTACCATGTGAGTGCAATATTAAATCTGTTATCTACTGCGTTCTGTTTCCCCCACTGCATACTGTCAGTGAGTGTGTAGAAGTTCAGTTAAAGAGCTCCACATGAAATCTGCAGGTTTATTTAAGTCATATTAGACTGTTGCACGAATAACCAAACGTCTCTAATCGAAAAGAAAATATGTTTTTGCTTCACTCCATGCATCAAGGCGATTAATGGCTGTAATGACTCGTGTCTCTTCGGAGGCCAGCGAGCGGCTCAATGAAGGAAAACCGACTGCTGTACAGGATGTGGGACTACAGTTTGAGGAGGCAGTTATTTTACACAACGTGTGTGAGATCAATGATGCAGCTGTCAGCTGGCCTGTCAGACTCTCTGCTAATGTGGGTTGCGAGTTTGTGTGTGCGAACACGGTGTTCAGACGGTGACTTACTTTGGTTTATTTGATAGCTTTGTAGAAGACGAAAAAAAAAAAAGAAACTCTCTTTAAAGACCTCATCGATGAAAATTAGAGTTGTATGGCTTGTGTTGTATGTGTGTTACTCTACTGCTCAAAAGTTTGTGTTCAGTACAATTTTAAATAGAAAATCAAAGGTGCCATCGAATGAAAAATTGAATTTACCTCGGCATAGATGAATAACAAGAGTTCAGTACATGGAAATGACATACATTGAGTCTCAAACACCATTATTTCCTCCTTCTTATGTAAATCTCATTTGTTTAAAAGACCTCGGGAAAACAGGCAAATCTCAACATAACACCGACTGTTATGTAACATTCGGGATCATTAATATGTACGACCCAATATTTGCATATGCCAGCCCATGTTCAAGGCATTACACAAGGGCAGCCAGTATTAACTAAATATCTGGATCTGTGCACAGCTGAATCATCAGACTAGGTAAGCAAGAAAGGACAATAGCGAAAAATGGCAGATGGAGCAATAATAACTGACAAGATCCATGATATCATGATATTTTTAGTGATATTTGTAAATTGTCTTTCTAAATGTTTCGTTAGCATGTTGCTAATGTTCTGTTAAATGTGGTTAAAGTTACCATCGTTTCTTACTGTATTCACGGAGACAAGAAAGCCGTCGCTATTTTCATTATTAAAACATTCATTAAACTTCATTCTTTATAAATCTCTCCAACAGTGTGTAATGTTAACTTTAGCCCGTTAGCCACGGAGCACTATCAAACTCATTCAGAATCAAATGTAAACATCCAAATAAATATTATACTCACAGGAATCCATGCATGCAGCATGAATGACGAACACTTTGTAAAGATCCATTTTGAGGGTTATATTAGCTGTAAACTTTGTTTATGCTGGTTAAGACAGTCGAGAACTCGGGGGCGGGGGAACACGAGATTTAAAGGGCCTGCGCACTGAATCGGTGCATATATAATTATGGCTCAAAATAGGCAGTTAAAAAAATTAATGATAAAAAAAAAAAATTCTATGGGTTATTTTGAGCTGAAACTTCACAGACACGTTCAGGGGACACCTTAGACTTATATTACAACTTGTTAAAACTTGTTCTAGGGCACCTTTAATACTTTTTTTCAAAAAAGGATGCATTAAATTGATCAAACATGACAGTAAAGACATGTATAATGTTAGTAAAGGTTTCTATTTTAAATAAATTGTGTTAATCACAATTTCCACAAACATATTAAGTAGCACAACCTTTTTCCCCATTGATAAGAAATGTACAAAATCAGCATATTAGACTGATTTCTGAAGGATCATGTGAAATTGAAGACTAAAGTATGGACTGCTGAAAATTCAGCTTTGCTATCACAAGAATGAATTGCATTTTAAAATATATTAAATTAGAGAAGATATTTCAAATCATAATAGTATTTCCCGATATATCCATATTTACTGTATTTTTGACCAAATAAATGCAGCCTTGATGAGCATAAAATAATTTAAATAAATAATAATAAATCTTAAAAATGGCTATAACTTTGAGACCATTTATATTGTCTTGTAAAAGGTGACTATTTACTTTTAGCTGATTTACACATTGAGAATTTTTTGATGACTCTCACGTTAAGTTTTGTCCAGTCAGATGCTCTCTAGAATAAATATTTCCCTCCCCCTGCCTATATTGGTATCTGCAACCATAAAATAAGGTCTGCAATACCCAGGAAAAGCAACCTGCAATCCATTTTCTTGTCAGCTGGTGCAGGACTTAAGCTTATTGGTTAGCCCTTCGATAAATCCCACCCTCTTCTTGTTTCAATAGGCAATACATCAAAACATGAAAGACATTTCTTGCTGTTTTTAACCGGAAAAGGTGAGACCTTTCAATATGTAGAGCTTTGCCAAAAGAAAGGACCACCCTGTGGAAAATCCAAATAACAAGATAGACAATACAATTCCTTTTGAATTGTTTGCTTGGTTGAGCGAGCTGTTACTTTGATTCAAGAATTCAAGATCTCTTGTTCTCTTTCTCTTTGTGTCCTCTGTCGTTTGACAGATAAAGGAGGGTTTACCTGGTTTCCTATCCCCCTGTAGAGGAGAACTAAAGCGGCACTGCTTAGTTTGATATCCACCTGTCTGGCTAACAGCTTTAATAATATAATAGTTGCTCTTCTTCCACCCTCGTTTTGTTGTGCCCCACTGGTATGCTCCGATAAAGTGTTCTTAGCAAGGTTTTTGAAAAATCTCGATCAGCCTGATGCCTTCGGCCTGTCTTTTCAGTGAAAAAAGTCTTCTTTTTTAATAAGAGATCATTCTTTATATTATTGCTTCTTTTGTGGAGCCATGATAGAACACACACTGTTCTTGCTTAGGGCACTACAAACTTTAAGTCGGGTGTGCTTGGGCCCAAAAGTTCTGTGAGGAAAGGTGGCAGATTTCAAATCACTTACTTGCGGGGGTCCTCCACCTGCTGAGGTACTGTGCTTGAGTTGGAAGGGAATTCTTACAGATTTTAAGAAGCAACTGATTAAAAGTAGTGACTCTTAAGTTTTCAGCTGTTTTCAGAGTGTGTAGTGCTTGTGGTAGTCATGAATTGAGAAATTAACTTTTCCTTGAGCTTTTGATATATAAGAGGTCATCATACTATAAGAATATCCTGTAATTTTCAGAACTGAAAACTTCCTTGTTAGTCCAATAAAAGCTTTTATTGAAACCAGGCCCATCGAATGACTGATCCTGGCATGTGCCTATGTATTACAAAGATAGGTGAAACGCAGAAGAAATGAATGCCCACTTCATCATTGCAGCATTAGCCCCGCCCACTGGCGTGTTAGTGAGATGAGGAGGAGAGAAGAGCGATATAGGACAAAAATAACAGTACTTTTCAAAGAATCCTAATGCTAGATATATGGTTATTTATTTTCACCAATGTGAATGTCTCAGTTAAGCTTCATTTTTTTTGTATTCACGATTTCACTGTGGATTCTTTGGTAAATCAATCACATTTCAGCGCAGGCTTTGCAAACAAACTTTTATGATATGGACTAGACAGTAATGCAACAACATGTAACTAACTGCATTTATGTCTGATCTGATATGTAATGATTCATGTACAGTCAGATGTTCTCTGTCTATGTGTCAGTAAATCAAACCAGTGACTAAACGGTCAACTTCACGTTGTTTCTCTTAGTAGGATGAAATAATCTGTTTAAATGGTGATTAAATTATATAAAGAAAGCTATCAAAGAACACTCCCTTTGCAATCGCTGGAGCTTTCAATCAAACAGCACAAGTTTATCAGTGACCGAGATCTGTACACGCGCCAAAACTCCCCTTTTATTCAACGAATCTCTTAGTTACAATGCGTTTGCACTGTTAGTTACGATGAAAGCATTCGTTAGTGTACAGAAATTGAGTTGCAATGACGAGATCACTGCTTTCATGCACTCAACAACATATCTGTGATTGTCTACAGTCTTCACCACTGCAACCATTCACGATCTAAATATAATGCCATAGATCTAAATGTATTGTGTCTTGTTTCTAGTCGAAATATCATAAAGTTCTTAAATCAAGAAGCATTTTCTTGACAAGTAAAAATTATTTTCTTGTTTTCAGAAAAAATAAGTCAAAATTAAGTGATTTTTCTTAAAACAAGCAAAATAATCTGCCAGTAGGGTTAAATTATTCTTATATCGAACCAAAAATAAGATATATAATCTTGTTTCCAGTTTGGATTAAGATTATTTTACTTACCCCACTGGCAGATTATTTTGCTCATTTTAAGGAAAAACTCAATTAATTTTGATTTTTTTTTTCCTAAAAACAAGAAAATAATTTTTACTTGTCAAGAAAATGCTTCTTGATCTAAGAATTTTTAGATATTTGGACTGGAAACACGACAAAAAAAAATCTAAGTAAGAACAGCATTTTTTGCATTGTAATGTTGCTGCCCCAAAATTGTGGATAGCTTTCTATTTTATATACCGCTTTGGTTTAGGCCTGGTGGTCATGGCAGAGCGGTTGTGTGCTCTGAAGAGGAGGATAATCTCAGGTACGCAGACCCCAGTTGGGATCAAAGCCCTCACTCGGCAGAGCACTTGACATTTACATCTCCTTATCGCCCTTTCTCTCACATCCACGCCACCCGCAATCTCAAAAGCATGCGATGAGCGCATGCACATCAAAGCTTGACATTTTACAGCACTAATGCTCACACACTCCTATCTTGATGAAAGAATGATTCTAACCGCAGCTGTTTTTACATCTGTTGGCTGTCTTTGTGATAATGTTAACTCTTACTGTTAGTGATTGACCGAAATTAATTTTTTACATAAACATCGAAACTGAAATTAAAGTTTTCATTTAGCTGTAATTTTTGGTCATGTTAAAGTGCCTCCACACTGTTGGCATTATTTACGATAAAACAGCCAAAACCCATCATCGGAGGAGCACTAATTAGACGTCACTGTTTCAACCTTCTAAAACTATTTTGTCAGAAACTGAAAACCATTTCATTTTATTTTATTTTATTTTATTTTATTTTGTTTTGTTTTTTTGTTTTTTTGTTTTTTTTTGTTTTGTGTTTTGTGTTTTGTGTTTTGTGTTTTTTGTTTTGTTTTGTTTTGTTTTGTTTTTTGTTTTGTTTTGTTTTGTTTTGTTTTGTTTTGTTTTTTGTTTTGTTTTGTTTTGTTTTGTTTTGTTTTGTTTTGTTTTGTTTTGTTTTGTTTTGTTTTGTTTTGTTCTGTTTTGTTCTGTTCTGTTCTGTTCTGTTCTGTTCTGTTCTGTTTTTTGTTTCCGGCCAAATATTTTCAGTTGTCGTAATATCGGTTCATCACTACTACTGCCGCGCACACACTTAATGATTGTAAGGCCGATTATGAATGTAAATTGATACTTATGACTGATTGCGTCCAAAGGCATCCAGTCAGAGCCAGTTGCGTTCAGTCTGCGATTACAGTCGGTGTTCAAATTCCATGTGTAAGTATTTAAATCGGCTTCAGTCGCAGGAAACAATCGCTGTATGGTGAGCACAGTCTTAGAATGTTTTAGCTAGCCGTTAAGGGGGTCGCACACCGGACACAAAGCTTGGCGCCGCGCAGCGTCGCGTCTCTGACAACTCACAGGTATCGCACACCGGCCGCGCACATTATATACGCGCAAGCTCAATTTTGACTCGACTCCTGATAGAAGAGCTGCACAATGGGAGTGTTTTACGTCAACAGGGAACGTTACATGCCTATGCTTTAATATTTCACACTGAGGTTAGTGTACATGGAAAAATGGCACAACAAAGCAAAAGGAAAGAAAATGCTACGTTTATTATACATTTTTAGACTTTATTCAAGCTGTTAAACTTAGGATGTGAAACTGATGTATCTTGCAGCACAGGGTGAAGTCATTGTGTACGATTTGAAATCGACGATTTGAGAGAAATATAATATGCATTTAATGTAAAACAATGTACATGGCGCTCTGTGGCGCGGCAGGATTTTAAACAACTTCCTGAGTCGTTGCTGGGCGCCGCGGACAGGCGCGGAATGTCACCACCGGTGTGCGTACTCTCATAGAAAACAATGCGTTCGAATTTTAAAGACGTGGCGCGACGCTGCACGGCACTGAGCTTTGCGTCCGGTGTGCGACCCCCTTTAAACGTGTGCGCGGCTTTAGGGTCCATTCACACAGTATACGATTTGGCATCCCACCATGCTAAGTTTCCATTGTTTTTCTTTGTAAACATAGACTAGATCAGGGGTACTCAGGTTCAGAGGCCAAGAGGGCCACATAAACCACATAAATGCGAAGGACCACAAATTACAACTTGCATCGTAAGACTTTATTTAAAGCCCTGTTTACCTGGTATTAAGATCTGTTTTGGTCGATAGTATCACAAGTGGACAACACTAAATACAGGTGTAAACAGGGTGTAAAACTTTTTGTGCTTGTCCACTTTCAACCAGTGGACTTTCAACCAGTAGTGTAAACTCTTATGTTTTCAAATGCATTCGAACAGCCACAAAAGACCACCTACTGTCCGCCTACTGACCTAATGCATACATTTTATGGGAAGCATGCTAGCCAGATGGGAGTTAAACTTTGTCAGCTGAAGATCCAAGTTTGGTTTGAAGACGCACAAGCACAATGTTCTCTCACCATTCTTTCTAACTTTCTAACTTTTCTCGTTGTCACCGGCCACTTTCATACTGTATGTAAATTGTGCAAACTTATTTTTTCCATTAGATTGAAAGATCTGAAAAAGCCCATACATTTACTTGTCCTGATTTTCTTCCATCCCCTCGAAGAAAATCAGGACAAAAGTGGTTGAAAGTGGACAAAAGAGCCATATTAAAACACCAGGTGTAAATGGGTAGGTGTCTCCCTCGTCCACTTGTCATCCGATTGACCAAAATGTATCTCAATACCAGGTGTAAACAGGGCCTAAGACAGAATTTGTAGTTTTACTATGTATTTACAAATCGTCCCCTTGGAATTAAGGTTCTATCTGCGTTCTGAGCAGTTTGATATATTGAGCTTCAAAGTTTTTGCATTCCATATTGCAAAAACTAATAATTCTTTTTAGAACTAATAATTCTAAAAAAAAAAAAAACACTTTTCACTTGGAATTATAAGGTTCTATCTGCCAAAAAAATAATTGAAGCAATAATGTGTTTCAAGAAACACAAACAGTTTGCTTATAATTTGTTTTAAAACATAAAATTAGTGTTGTAAAAATGTGTCTATTATGACATTTATTTCATATTCTAAATGAATATTTTTTTCCTGTTCAAGTTAAGCATAAAAGGCAGTGCTAAATCTTTTGTCCAGTGCAGGAACCATTTAAGTTTAAGTTTCCTCTTGTTTAGACAGAAAGTAGCTACTGTAATATATCTGAGCAGGACTTTATTCCACAGAAAGTGGGAGATGTAAAATGTATTTTTTCTCTAGACAGCAGTATGGCTGAAATAACATGCTAACGTTTATTGTTGTAATCAAGACCCCATCAATTAAATGGTTGACTATTTGACCTTTTAAGGCTTAATATTGTAAAATTTAAGACTAAAAAAACAGACAATGCTTCAGCAAAGGTGTTTAACAAAATTTAATAAACATTGAAAATTGTTTCACCCTGGAATTTGGGCTGCTGTCATTGACAAGATCATAAACAAAATAGTCGATCATGAGGTTTCTAATAAACATCGCGTTGTGTGAAATTTAGTCTTCTCTTCACCGATTTAGTATTTTTGTGTGCTTTCTTCCGCTATCGCGGCGACATGACAAAGAACACTAGTCCTTTAGATGTCACATCTTTTGCAACGTCTTGTGCATGACATGCAGTATTCAAGTTAAAAGGAAAAAAAGCTTCTCAAAAAGCGACCTTGATTCCACTGACCTGCGTATTGTGTTTTAACAACAAAAACGCATTCCCTTACTTTATATTTCACTTTTCTTGCCTGTGTTGGTCTTTTGCTAGCTTATTACTCCATTGTCATTTCCCCACTTCCTCTCTTGGCATTCCAATAAAGGTATTGGGAACGAGTCACGTTAGATTAACGGGCATTTCAGAATTTTAATAATCCACTAGCTCACCTGCTATGGCTGAGAGCCTTGGAGCCCCTGACCTGTAATGGCATGTTGTTCTCCATCTAATCACACATATGTGCCACTTCCCTCTCGCCTCAACCACCTCACTCACACATATGTAGTGCAACACCTCCGTGCCGCAACACTTCACTTAATTCCCATGCCACACTGGTGGGAATAACCGCATTTTCCAGCTGATCCCTCTGCAGCATATCAGGAGTAATTACACCACAGCTAATTCCAGCCAATCTCACACTAGGAGTAATCACAGGCGTGCGGGAGCCAGAGCGGCCCAGTGCAGCGCACATGGGGAGGGGAGATCCAGGCCAGAGACTGTTTTCGCAGGCGGTGGCGCATCACTGCTGAGTATCTTAGGCATCGGGTCTCCAGAAATCAACTCGCAGCAGTTCCTGGCAGCAACTTTTTACTCTCTGCTGTTTATTTCTCCCCATTGGCATGAGTATGTGCATTAGTTGCCTTATAAGCCATGTGAACAAATAGCATTTTTACTTTTCTAAAACAAAAAATAGATTTTATATTTTAATTTTCCAAAGCAAATAGGAGCCAAAACTAGCACACTGCAAAGGTGCCACTGTGATGTGGTTTTTGGTTGACAAGGAGTTGCAGTGGGGTCGCTAAATGTTTTAGCATGTCATTATGTGGTTGATAGTTTGTTGTTGGTGGTTGTTATGGTGTTACAGCAAGGTTGTTAATATTTTTAGCATGTTGATAAGTGGTTGCAAGGGTATTTTGGGTGGTTGCCGAGTAGAGCGGCTGTTTCTAAGTAGAGTGCATTAGGCCGTGTGTCCACCAAAATGTTTTTTCTGAGGCTAGCGTATTTTTCCAATTGTTTTCAATGGATTCACCACATTTTTGAAAAGGTCACGAATGTAACTAAGCACTGAGCGTCTATTTCACTAAAGCCCTAGGCGTTTTTTTACCGGATGCTGAAAGTTGAAGAATGCTCAAATTTGGGTAAAACGCTGTCACCAGCTTTCCAATCAGTGGAGGAAGGGCAGGACAAATACAACACCGACCAACCACCACATTCTGCTTGTACAACATCAACAGATGACAACAATAATAATAACGGAACAAAATTATTTAAAAGATGAGCCAGAGCAAATACCTTACATTGTATCAACATTTTTTATTTAGAAACAGTACCTGTGAATTGAGATACTAGTAACACTTCCGCAGATTTTCCGTATCATAAAACAACAACAACAACAACAGCAAACGCTGCACTGCCAAAGCGCTCTCAAGCGCTCATAGCTAGGCATTTTCGGCAGAGCCCCTAGCATTTTCAGCTGGCTAAAAATATTTTGGTGGACACATAGCCTTAGCGCCCACCCCTTGTCTAGCAGCACTGGTTCCAGAGGTAATTTTCATTCAATTTTCCCATAGGGATTTTAAAGAATTCTTCATTAAAGGTTGGGACACACCAAGCCGTCAAGTGCAGCTTTTTGGTCCTGACGCAGCCGGCGCGAGGCGACTATACCGTCGGTTCTTTGAAGTCGGCTTGGTGTGTCCCAGGCTTAAAGAGTTATTAGCCATGAACCAAGACAATCAGCTACAAAGTGAATCACAACACTATAAACTTTGATTTGAAGCAAAAAGTTTTTGGGAATCAGACAAAAATACAAAGGTACAAGACTGTGTACTTAACAGCTTTAGTGATAGAAAGAACTACAATCCCATGAAGCAGTGCGGACAGCATTGGTTGCTAGAGTGTTGCAGTGGGGTTGCTATGGTTTTCTTTCTTCTTTCTCTTTGATATTGGTTCCTAAAAAGAAATGATCGTGGAGAAGGACTTAAATAAGAACAGACAAATTATAAGAGGCTGATGAAAAGAGACC